>NC_090331.1:80436691-80754271 GCF_035084215.1 Heptranchias perlo
ATCTATGTCCCTGTCCTGTGTGCGGCGTCCATTCCTTTTCTCTTCCATTCCTTATCTCTTCCATTCCATGATCTATTCCCTTCCGTTTTCTCTTCCTTGGCCTATATCGAGTTCCCTTGCCTTTGTCTCGTCCAGCCTTCCCATCTGCTCTATTCACTCACACCCCACCCCCCCTTCGTCTTCGGTCCGCCTCGCGCTCACCCCACACCCGCGAGCGACCTACCACTCCCCAACCCAACCCACCACTACCCAACCCTACCACTCCCCTCTCCAAACCACACACCTACCCATCACTCACCCAACCCAACCTCCACCCCAACCATACCCACCCCTACCTATCCACACCCCTTCCCTACCTCACCCAACCTTCCACTCCCAACCTCTCTCCCCTTCCATTCCTCTCCCCTTCCTTTCCACTCCCCTTCCATCTCACCTCACCTCCATTCCACTCACTTCCATTCCTCTCCCCATCCTTTCCACTCACATTCCTTTCCTCTCCCCTTCCATTCCTCTCCCCTTCCATTCCTCTCCCCTTCCCATCTACCTCCTCTCCCCTTCCTTTCCACTCACCTTCCATTCCTCTCCCTTCCTTTCAACTCACCTTCCATTCCTCTCCCCTTCCTTCCTCTCACCTTCCATCTCCGTCTTCACTCCCTCATCCACTCCCTTCCTTTCACTCACCTTCCATTCCTCTCCCCTTCTTCAACTCACCTTCCACTTCCCTCCCCGTTCTTCCATCTCACCTTCCATCCTCTCCCTTCCTTTCACTCACCTCCATTCCTCTCCCTTCCATTCCACTCACCTTCATTCCTCTCCCTTCCTTCCACTCACCTTCCATTCCTCTCACCTTCCTTTCTCTCACCTTCATTCCTCTCCCTTCCATTCCCTCTCCCTTCCATTCCTCTCACCTTCCATTCCTCTCCCCTTCCATTCCTCTCACCTTCATTCCTCTCATCACCTTCCATTCCTCTCTCCTCTCATTCCTCTCTCCTTCCATTCCTCTCCCTTCCATTCCTCTCACCTTCATTCCTCTCTTCCTTCACTCACCTCCATTCCTCTCACCTTCCATTCCTCTCACCTTCCATTCCTCTCACCTTCCATTCCTACTTCCTCCTTCACTCTTCCATTCCTTCACGCTTTCCATTCCTCTCTCCCTTCCTTTTCTCACCTTCCATTCTCTCCCTTCCTTTCCACTCACCTTCCATTTCCTCTCCCTTCCTTTCCTCTTCCATCTCACATTCCCTTCCTCTCACCTTCCATTCCTCTCCCTTCCATTCCTCTCACCTTCCATTCCTCTCCCCTTCCTTTCCAACTCCCTTCCATTCTCTTCCATCTCCCCTTTCCTTCCACTCACCTTCCATTCCTCTCCCTTCCATTCCTCTCTCTCCTTCCTTTCTCACTCACCTTCATTCCTCTCTCCTTCCTTTCCTCTCACCTTCCATTCCTCTCCCTTCCTTTCCACTCACCTTCCATTCCTCTCCCCTTCCTTTCCTCTCACCTTCCATTCCTCTCTCCTTCCATTCTCTCTCATCCATTCTCTCATTCCTTCTTCTCACCTTCCATTCCTCTCCCTTCCTTCTCTCCCTTCCATTCCCTGCTCTCTCCTTCCTCTCCCTTCCATTCCTCTCCCCTTCCTTCCACTCACTTCCATTCCTCTCCCTTCCTTTCTCTCACCTTCCATTCCTCTCCCTTCATTCCTCTCACATTCCATTCCTCTCCCTTCCTTTCCTCTCCCTTCCATCTCTCACCTTCCATTCTCTCTCCCTTCCTTTCCACTCACATTCATCCTCTCCCCTTCCTTTCCTCTCACCTTCCATTCCTCTCCCTTCCATTCCTCTCACATTCCATTCCTTCTCCCCTTCCATTCCTCTCCCCTTCCATTCCTCTCACCTTCCATTCCTCTCCCCTTTCCTTTCACTCACATTCCATTCCTCTCACCTTCCATTCCTCTCACCTTCCATTCCTCTCTTCCTTTCCTCTCACATTCCATTCTCTCACATTCCATTCCTCTCACCTTCCTTCCTCTCACCTTCCATTCCTCTCCCCTTCCTTTCCACTCACATTCCATTCCTCTCACCTTCCATTCCTCTCCCTTCCTTTCACTCACATTCCATTCCTCTCACCTTCATTCCACCTTCCATTCTCTCCCTTCCATTCCTCTCCCCTTCTTTCCACTCACATTCCATTCCTCTCACCTTCCTTTCCATCTCCCCTTCCTTTCCTCTCACCTTCCATTCTCTCACATTCATCCTCTCACCTTCCATTCCTCTCCCTTTCCTTCCACTCAACTTCCATTCCTCTCACCTTCCTTTCCACTCACCTTCCATTCTCTCCCCTTCCTTTCCACTCCTTCCATTCCTCTCACCTTCCTTTCTCTCATCATTCCTCTCCTCCATTCCTCTCCCTTCCATTCCTCTCTCTTCCATTCCTCTCACTTCCATTCCTCTCCCTTCCATTCCACTCACCTTCCATTCAACTCACCTTCCTTTCCACTCAACTTCCATTCCTCTCACCTTCCGTTTCCACTCACCTTCCATTCCTCTCACATTCCATTCCTCTCCCTTCCATTCCACTCTCCTTCCATTCAACTCACCTTCCTTTCACTTCACCTTCCTTTTCCACTCAACTTCCATTCCTCTCCCCTTCCATTCCTCTCCCTTCCATTCCACTCACATTCCATTCCTCTCTCCTTCCTTTCCACTCAACTTCCATTCCTCTCCCCTTCCATTCCACTCACCTTCCTTTCCACTCACCTTCCATTCCTCTCCCCTTCCTTTCCTCTCACCTCCATTCCTCTTCCCTTCCATTCCTCTCCCTTCCTTTCACTCACTCTTCCATTCCTCTCCCCTTCCATTCCTCTCACTTCCATTCTCTCACCTTCCATTCCTCTCCCTTCCATTCCTCTCCTCTTCCATTCCTCTCCCCTTCCATTCCTCTCACCTTCCATTCCTCTCCCCTTCCTTTCCACTCAACTTCATTCACTCACCTTCCATTCCTCTCCCCTTCCTTTCCACTCAACTTCCATTCCACTCACATTCCATTCCTCTCACCTTCCATCCCTCTCCCCTTCCATCCTCTCACCTTCCATTCCTCTCACCTTCCATTCCTCTCCCCTTCCATTCCTCTCCTCTTCCTTTCCACTCACCTTCCATCCTCTCCCCTTCCATCCTCTCACCTTCCATTCCTCTCACCTTCCTTTCCACTCACCTTCCATTCCTCTCCTCTTCCTTTCCACTCACCTTCCATTCCTCTCACCTTCCATTCCTCTCATCCTTCCATCCCTCTCACCTTCCATTCCTCTCCTCTTCTTCCACTCACCTTCCATTCCTCTCACCTTCCATTCCTCTCCTCTTCCTTTCCACTCACCTTCCATTCCTCTCACCTTCCATCCCTCTCACCTTCCATTCCTCTCCTCTTCCTTTCCACTCCCCTTCCATTCCTCTCCCCTTCCTTTCCACTCACCTTCCATTCCTCTCCTCTTCCTTTCCACTCACCTTCATTCCTCTCCTCTTCCTTTCCACTCCCTTCCATTCCTCTCCCCTTCCATTCCACTCACCTTCCATTCCTCTCCTCTTCCTTTCCACTCACCTTCCATTCCTCTCTTCCTTTCCTCTCACCTTCCATTCCTCTCACCTTCCGTTCCTCTCACCTTCCATTCCTCTCACCTTCCATTCTCTCCTCTTCCTTTTCCACTCACCTTCCATTCCTCTCCCCTTCCATTCCACTCACCTTCCATTCCTCTCCTCTTTCTTTCCACTCACCTTCCATTCCTCTCACCTTCCATTCCTCTCCCTTCCTTTCCACTCACATTCCTTTCCTCTCCCCTTCCTTTCCACTCACATTCCATTCCTCTCCCCTTCCATTCCACTCACATTCCTTTCCTCTCCCCTTCCTTTCCACTCACATTCCATTCCTCTCCTCTTCCATCCTCTCACCTTCCATTCCTCTCCCCTTCCTTTCCACTCACCTTCCATTCCTCTCACCTTCCATTCCTCTCACCTTCCATTCCTCTCCCCTTCCTTTCCACTCACCTTCCATTCCTCTCCCCTTCCTTTCCACTCACCTTCCATTCAACTCACCTTCCTTTCCACTCACCTTCCATTCCTCTCCCCTTTCCTTTCCACTCACCTTCCATTCCACTCACCTTCCTTTCCACTCACCTTCCATTCCTCTCACCTTCCATTCCTCTCCCCTTTCCATTCCTCTCACCTTCCTTCCTCTCACCTTCCTTTCCACTCACCTTCCATTCCTCTCTCCCTTCCATTCCACTCACTTCCATCCACTCCCCTTCCATTCCACTCACCTTCCATTCCTCTCCCCTTCCATTCCACTCACCTTCCTTCTACTCAACTTCCATTCCTCTCCCTTCCATTCCTCTCACCTCCATTCCTCTCCCCTTCCTTTCCACTCACCTTCCATTCCTCTCCCCTTCCATTCCACTCACCTTCCATTCCTCTCCCCTTACATTCCACTCACCTTCCTTTCCACTCACCTTCCATTCCTCTCCCCTTCCATTCCACTCACCTTCCTTTCCACTCACCTTCCATTCCTCTCCCTTCATTCCTCTCACCTTCCATTCCTCTCCCTTCCATTCCTCTCACCTTCCATTCAACTCACCTTCCTTTCCACTTCACCTTCCATTCCTCTCCCCTTCCATTCCACTCACCTTCCATTCCTCTCACCTTCCATTCCACTCACCTTCCATTCCTCTCCCTTCCTTTCCACTCACCTTCCATTCCTCTCCCCTTCCATTCCACTCACCTTCCATTCCTCTCCCTTACATTCCACTCACCTTCCTTTCCACTCCCCTTCCATTCCTCTCCCCTTCCATTCCACTCACCTTCCTTTCCACTCACCTTCCATTCCTCTCCCCTTCCATTCCTCTCACCTTCCATTCCTCTCCCCTTCCATTCCTCTCACCTTCCATTCAACTCACCTTCCTTTCCACTCACCTTCCATTCCTCTCACTTCCATTCCACTCACCTTCCATTCCTCTCCCCTTCCTTCCACTCACCTCCATTCCTCTCCCCTTCCATTCCTCTCACCTTCCATTCAACTCACCTTCCTTTCCACTCACCTTCCATTCCTCTCCCCTTCCATTCACTCACCTTCCATTCTCTCACCTTCCATTCCACTCATCTTCCATTCCTCTCCCTTCCATTCCACTCACCTTCCATTCCTCTCACCTTCCTTTCCACTCACCTTCCATTCCTCTCCCCTTCCATTCCTCTCCCCTTCCATTCCTCTCCCCTCCATTCCACTCACCTTCCATTCAACTCACTTCCTTTCCACTCACCTTCCATTCCACTACCCTTCCATTCCTCTCCCCTTCCATTCCTCTCCCCTTCCTTTCCACTCACCTTCCATTCCTCTCACCTTCCATTCCTATCCCCTTCCATTCCTCTCCCCTTCCATTCCTCTCCTCCTTCCATCCCTCACCTTCCATTACTCTCCCCTTCCTTTCCACTCAACTTCCATTCCACTATCCTTCCATTCCTCTCCCCTTCCTTCCACTCAACTTCCATTCCACTATCCTTCCATTCCTCTCCCTTCCTTTCCACTCAACTTCCATTCCACTCACCTTCCATTCCACTCACCTTCCATTCAACTCACCTTCCTTTCCACTCACCTCCATTCTCTCCCCTTCCTTTCCTCTCACCTTCCATTCCTCTACCCTTCCATTCCTCTCCCCTTCCATTCCTCTCCCTTCCTTTCCACTCACCTTCCATTCCTCTCACCTTCCATTCCTATCCCTTCCATTCCTCTCCCCTTCCATTCCTCTCCCCTTCCATTCCTCTCCCCTTCCATCCCTCTCACCTTCCATTACTCTCCCCTTCCATTCCTCTCCCCTTCCATTCCTCTCCCTTCCATTCCTCTCACCTTCCATTCCTCTCCCCTTCCTTTCACTCACATTCCTTCCACTCAACTCCATTCCACTCACTTCCATCCTCTCCCCTTCCATTCCTCTCCTCTTCCTTCCACTCACATTCCATTCCTCTCCTCTTCCTTTCCACTCACCTTCCATTCCTCTCCCCTTCCTTTCCACTCACCTTCCATTCCTCTCCTCTTCCTTTCCACTCACCTTCCATTCCTCTCACCTTCCTTTCCACTCACCTTCCATTCCTCTCCCTTCCATCCTCTCCCCTTCCATTCCTCTCCTCTTCCTTTCCACTCACCTTCCATTCCTCTCCTCTTCCTTCCACTCACCTTCCATTCCTCTCCCCTTTCCATTCCTCTCCTCTTCCTTTCCACTCACCTTCCATTCCTCTCCCCTTCCTTTCCTCTCACTTCATTCCTCTCCTCTTCCTTTCCACTCACCTTCCATTCCTCTCCTCTTCCTTTCCACTCACCTTCCATTCCTCTCACCTTCCTTTCCACTCACCTTCCATTCCTCTCACCTTCCTTTCCACTCACCTTCCATTCCTCTCCCCTTCCATTCCTCTCACCTTCCATTCCTCTCACCTTCCTTTCCACTCACCTTCCTTCCACTCACCTTCCATTCCTCTCTCCCTTCCATTCCTCTCACCTTCCATTCCTCTCACCTTCCTTTCCACTCACCTTCCATTCCTCTCCCTTCCATTCCTCTCACCTTCCTTTCCACTCACCTTCCTTTCCTCTCACCTTCCTTCCACTCACCTTCCATTCCTCTCCCCTTCCATTCCTCTCCCCTTCCATTCCTCTCCCCTTCCATTCCTCTCACCTTCCATTCCTCTCCTCTTCCTTTCCACTCACCTTCCATTCCTCTCCCCTTCCTTTCCACTCACCTTCCATTCCTCTCTTCCTCCTTTCCACTCACCTTCCATTCCTCTCCTCTTCCTTTCCACTCACCTTCCATTCCTCTCACCTTCCTTTCCACTCACCTTCCATTCCTCTCACCTTCCTTTCACTCACCTTCCTTTCCACTCACCTTCCATTCCTCTCCCTTCCATTCCTCTCACCTTCCATTCCACTCACCTTCCATTCCTCTCCTCTTCCTTTCCACTCACCTTCCATTCCTCTCCCCTTCCATTCCAGTCACCTTCCATTCCTCTCCTCTTCCTTTCCACTCACCTTCCATGCCTCTCCTCTTCCTTTCCACTCACCTTCCATTACTCTCCTCTTCCTTTCCTCTCCTCTTCCTTTCCTCTCACCTTCCGTTCCTCACCTTCCGTTCCTCTCACCTTCCGTTCCTCTCACCTTCCATTCCTCTCACCTTCCATTCCTCTCCTCTTCCTTTCCACTCACCTTCCATTCCTCTCCCCTTCCATTCCACTCACCTTCCATTCCTCTCCTCTTCCTTTCCACTCACCTTCCATTCCTCTCACCTTCCATTCCTCTCCCTTCCTTTCCACTCACCTTCCATCCCTCTCCCCTTCCTTTCCACTCACCTTCCATCCCTCTCACCTTCCATTCCTCTCCTCTTCCTTTCCACTCACCTTCCATTCCTCTCACCTTCCATTCCTCTCACCTTCCGTTCCTCTCACCTTCCATTCCTCTCACCTTCCATTCCTCTCACCTTCCATTCCTCTCCCTTCATTCCACTCACCTTCCATTCCTCTCCTCTTCCTTTCCACTCACCTTCCATTCTCTCACCTTCCATTCCTCTCCCTTCCTTTCCACTCACCTTCCATCCCTCTCCCTTCCTTTCCACTCACCTTCCATCCCTCTCACCTTCCATTCCTCTCCTCTTCCTTCCACTCACCTTCCATCCCTCTCACCTTCCATCCCTCTCACCTTCCATTCCTCTCCTCTTCCTTTCCACTCACCTTCCATTCCTCTCCCCTTCCTTTCCACTCACCTTCCATCCCTCTCACCTTCCATTCCTCTCCCCTTCCATCCCTCTCACCTTCCATCCCTCTCACCTTCCATTCCTCTCCTCTTCCTTTCCACTCACCTTCCATCCCTCTCACCTTCCATTCCTCTCCCCTTCCATTCCTCTCACCTCCATTCCTCTCACCTTCCATTCCTCTCACCTTCCGTTCCTCTCACCTTCCATTCCTCTCCCCTTCCATCCCTCTCACCTTCCATCCCTCTCCCCTTCCTTTCCACTCACCTTCCATCCTCTCACCTTCCATTCCTCCTCTTCCTTTCCACTCACCTTCCATCCCTCTCACCTTCATCCCTCTCACCTTCCATTCCTCTCCTCTTCCTTTCCACTCACCTTCCATTCCTCTCCCTTCCTTTCCACTCACCTTCCATCCCTCTCACCTTCCATTCCTCTCCCTTCCATCCCTCTCACTTCCATCCCTCTCACCTTCCATTCCTCTCCTCTTCCTTTCCACTCACCTTCCATCCCTCTCACCTTCCATCCCTCTCATCCTCGCATTCCTCTCACCTTCCATTCCTCTCACCTTCCGTTCCTCTCACCTTCCATTCCTCTCCCTTCCATCCCTCTCACCTTCCATCCCTCTCACCTTCCATTCCTCTCACCCTTCCTTTCCACTCACCTTCCATCCCTCTCACCTTCCATTCCTCTCCCCTTCCATTCCTCTCACCTTCCATTCCTCTCCCCTTCCATCCCTCTCACCTTCCATCCCTCTCACCTTCCATTCCTCTCTCCCTTCCTTTCCACTCACCTCCATCCCTCTCACCTTCCATTCCTCTCCCCTTCCATTCCTCTCACATTCCATTCCTCTCACCTTCCATCCCTCTCACATTCCATTCCTCTCCCCTTCCATTCCTCTCCCCTTCCTTTCCACTCACCTTCCATTCCTCTCCCCTTCCTTTCCACTCACCTTCCATTCCTTCTCCCTTCCTTTCCACTCACATTCCATTCCAACTCACCTTCCATTCCTCTCCCCTTCCTTTCCACTCACCTTCCATTCCTCTCCCCTTCCATTCCTCTCCCTTCTTTCCACTCACCTTCATTCCTCTCCCCTTCCTTTCCACTCACCTTCCATTCCTCTCCCCTTCCATTCCTCTCCCCTTCCATTCCTCTCCCTTCCTTTCACTCACCTTCCATTCCTCTCCCCTTCCTTTCCACTCACCTTCCATTCCTCTCCCCTTCCATTCCTCTCCCCTTCCTTTCCACTCACCTTCCATTCCTCTCCCCTTCCTTTCCACTCACCTTCCATTCCTCTCCCCTTCCTTTCCACTCACATTCCATTCCTCTCCCCTTCCATTCCTCTCACTTTCCATTCCTCTCCCTTCCATTCCTCTCACCTTCCATCCCTCTCACCTTCCATTCCTCTCCCCTTCCTTTCCACTCACCTTCCATTCCTTCTCACCTTCCATCCTCTCACCTTCCATTCCTCTCACCTTCCATCCCACTCACCTTCCATTCCTCTCCCCTTCCTTTCCTCTCACCTTCCATTCCTCTCACCTTCCATCCCTCTCACCTTCCGTTCCTCTCCCCTTCCATTCCTCTCCCCTTCCTTTCCACTCACCTTCCATTCCTCTCTCCCTTCCTTTCCACTCACCTTCCATTCCTCTCCCCTTCCATTCCTCTCCCCTTCGTTTCCACTCACCTTCCATTCCTCTCCCCTTCCTTTCCACTCATTCCATTCCTCTCCCCTTCCATTCCTCTCACCTTCCATTCCTCTCCCCTTCCTTTCCACTCACCTTCCATTCCTCTCCCTTCCTTTCCACTCACCTTCCATTCCCACTCACCTTCATTCCTCTCCTTCGCCCTTTCCATTCCTCTCACCTTCCATTCCTCTCCCTTCCATTCCTCTCCCTTCCATTCCTCTCCCATCCTCTACATTCCTCTCACCTTCCATTCCTCTCACTTTCCTTTCTCTCACCTTCCATTCTCTCCCCTTCCATTCTCTCCCTTCCATTCCTCTACCTCATCCTCTCCCCTTCCATTCCTCTCACTTTCCATTCCTCTCACCTTCCATTCCTCTCCCCTTCCTTTCCACTCACCTTCCATTCCTCTCCCCTTCCATTCCTCTCCCCTTCCTTTCCACTCACCTTCCATTCCTCTCCCCTTCCTTTCCACTCACCTTCCATTCCTCTCCCCTTCCATTCCTCTCACCTTCCATTCCTCTCCCCTTCCTTTCCACTCACCTTCCATTCCTCTCCCCTTCCATTCCTCTCACCTTCCATTCCTCTCCCCTTCCTTTCCACTCACCTTCCATTCCTCTCCCCTTCCATTCCTCTCCCCTTCCATTCCTCTCACCTTCCATTCCTCTCCCCTTCCTTTCCACTCACCTTCCATTCCTCTCACCTTCCATCCCTCTCACCTTCCATTCCTCTCACCTTCCATTCCTCTCCCCTTCCATTCCTCTCACCTTCCATTCAACTCACATTTCATTCCTCTCCCCTTCCTTTCCACTCACCTTCCATTCCTCTCCCCTTCCTTTCCACTCACCTTCCATCCCTCTCACCTTCCATTCCTCTCCCCTTCCATTCCTCTCACCTTCCATTCCTCTCCCCTTCCTTTCCACTCACCTTCCATTCCTCTCCTCTTCCTTTCCACTCACATTCCATTCCTCTCCCCTTCCATTCCTCTCACCTTCCATTCCTCTCACCTTCCTTTCCACTCACCTTCCATTCCTCTCCTCTTCCTTTCCACTCACCTTCCATTCCTCTCCTCTTCCTTTCCACTCACCTTCCATTCCTCTCCCCTTCCTTTCCACTCACCTTCCATTCCTCTCACCTTCCATTCCTCTCACCTTCCATTCCTCTCCCCTTCCTTTCCTCTCACCTTCCATTCCTCTCCCCTTCCTTTCCACTCACATTCCATTCCTCTCCCCTTCCTTTCCACTCACCTTCCATCCCTCTCACCTTCCATTCCTCTCCCCTTCCATTCCTCTCACCTTCCATTCCTCTCACCTTCCATTCCTCTCCCCTTCCTTTCCTCTCACCTTCCATTCCTCTCCCCTTCCATTCCACTCACATTCCATTCCTCTCACCTTCCATTCCTCTCCCCTTCCTTTCCACTCACCTTCCATCCCTCTCACCTTCCATTCCTCTCCCCTTCCATTCCTCTCACCTTCCATTCCTCTCACCTTCCATTCCTCTCCCCTTCCTTTCCTCTCACCTTCCATTCCTCTCCCCTTCCTTTCCACTCACATTCCATTCCTCTCCCCTTCCTTTCCACTCACATTCCATTCCTCTCCCCTTCCTTTCCACTCACATTCCATTCCTCTCCCCTTCCTTTCCACTCACATTCCATTCCTCTCCTCTTCCTTTCCACTCACCTTCCATTCCTCTCACCTTCCATTCCTCTCCCCTTCCTTTCCTCTCACCTTCCATTCCTCTCCCCTTCCTTTCCACTCACATTCCATTCCTCTCCCCTTCCTTTCCACTCACCTTCCATCCCTCTCACCTTCCATTCCTCTCACCTTCCATTCCTCTCACCTTCCATCCCACTCACCTTCCATTCCTCTCCCCTTCCTTTCCACTCACATTCCATTCCTCTCCCCTTCCTTTCCACTCACATTCCATTCCTCTCCCCTTCCTTTCCACTCACATTCCATTCCTCTCCCCTTCCTTTCCTCTCACCTTCCATTCCTCTCCCCTTCCATTCCACTCACATTCCATTCCTCTCACCTTCCATTCCTCTCCCCTTCCTTTCCACTCACCTTCCATCCCTCTCACCTTCCATTCCTCTCCCCTTCCATTCCTCTCACCTTCCATTCCTCTCACCTTCCATTCCTCTCCCCTTCCTTTCCTCTCACCTTCCATTCCTCTCCCCTTCCATTCCTCTCACCTTCCATTCCTCTCACCTTCCATTCCTCTCCCCTTCCTTTCCTCTCACCTTCCATTCCTCTCCCCTTCCTTTCCACTCACATTCCATTCCTCTCCCCTTCCTTTCCACTCACATTCCATTCCTCTCCTCTTCCTTTCCACTCACCTTCCATTCCTCTCACCTTCCATTCCTCTCCCCTTCCTTTCCTCTCACCTTCCATTCCTCTCCCCTTCCTTTCCACTCACATTCCATTCCTCTCCCCTTCCTTTCCACTCACCTTCCATCCCTCTCACCTTCCATTCCTCTCACCTTCCATTCCTCTCACCTTCCATCCCACTCACCTTCCATTCCTCTCCCCTTCCTTTCCACTCACATTCCATTCCTCTCCCCTTCCTTTCCACTCACATTCCATTCCTCTCCCCTTCCTTTCCACTCACATTCCATTCCTCTCCCCTTCCTTTCCACTCACATTCCATTCCTCTCCTCTTCCTTTCCACTCACCTTCCATTCCTCTCACCTTCCATTCCTCTCCCCTTCCTTTCCTCTCACCTTCCATTCCTCTCCCCTTCCTTTCCACTCACATTCCATTCCTCTCCCCTTCCTTTCCACTCACCTTCCATCCCACTCACCTTCCATTCCTCTCCCCTTCCTTTCCACTCACATTCCATTCCTCTCCCCTTCCTTTCCACTCACATTCCATTCCTCTCCCCTTCCTTTCCACTCACATTCCATTCCTCTCCCCTTCCTTTCCACTCACCTTCCATTCCTCTCACCTTCCATTCCTCTCCCCTTCCTTTCCTCTCACCTTCCATTCCTCTCCCCTTCCTTTCCACTCACATTCCATTCCTCTCCCCTTCCTTTCCACTCACCTTCCATCCCTCTCACCTTCCATTCCTCTCACCTTCCATTCCTCTCACCTTCCATCCCACTCACCTTCCATTCCTCTCCTCTTCCTTTCCACTCACCTTCCATTCCTCTCCCCTTCCATTCCTCTCCCCTTCCTTTCCACTCACCTTCCATTCCTCTCCCCTTCCTTTCCACTCACCTTCCATTCCTCTCACCTTCCATTCCTCTCACCTTCCATTCCTCTCCCCTTCCTTTCCTCTCACCTTCCATTCCTCTCCCCTTCCTTTCCACTCACATTCCATTCCTCTCCCCTTCCTTTCCACTCACCTTCCATCCCTCTCACCTTCCATTCCTCTCCCCTTCCATTCCTCTCACCTTCCATTCCTCTCCCCTTCCTTTCCTCTCACCTTCCATTCCTCTCCCCTTCCTTTCCACTCACCTTCCATCCCTCTCACCTTCCATTCCTCTCCCCTTCCATTCCTCTCACCTTCCATTCCTCTCACCTTCCTTTCCACTCACCTTCCATTCCTCTCACCTTCCATTCCTCTCACCTTCCATTCCTCTCCCCTTCCATTCCTCTCACCTTCCATTCCTCTCACCTTCCTTTCCACTCACCTTCCATTCCTCTCCTCTTCCTTTCCACTCACCTTCCATTCCTCTCCTCTTCCATCCCTCTCACCTTCCATTCCTCTCCCCTTCCTTTCCACTCACCTTCCATTCCTCTCACCTTCCATTCCTCTCACCTTCCATTCCTCTCCCCTTCCATTCCTCTCCCCTTCCATTCCACTCACCTTCCATTCCTCTCCCCTTCCATTCCTCTCCCCTTCCATTCCTCTCCCCTTCCATTCCACTCACCTTCCATTCCTCTCCCCTTCCATTCCTCTCCCCTTCCATTCCACTCACCTTCCATTCCTCTCACCTTCCATTCCACTCACCTTCCATTCCTCTCCCCTTCCATTCCACTCACCTTCCATTCCTCTCCCCTTCCTTTCCACTCACATTCCATTCCTCTCCCCTTCCTTTCCACTCAACTTCCATTCCTCTCCCCTTCCTTTCCACTCACATTCCATTCCTCTCCCCTTCCTTTCCACTCAACTTCCATTCCTCTCCCCTTCCATTCCTCTCCCCTTCCATTCCACTCACCTTCCATTCCTCTCCCCTTCCTTTCCACTCACATTCCATTCCTCTCCCCTTCCTTTCCACTCAACTTCCATTCCTCTCCCCTTCCATTCCTCTCCCCTTCCATTCCTCTCCCCTTCCTTTCCACTCACATTCCATTCCTCTCCCCTTCCTTTCCACTCAACTTCCATTCCTCTCCCCTTCCATTCCTCTCACCTTCCATTCCTCTCACCTTCCATCCCTCTCACCTTCCATTCCTCTCCCCTTCCATTCCTCTCACCTTCCATTCCTCTCCTCTTCCTTTCCACTCACCTTCCATTCCTCTCCCCTTCCTTTCCACTCACCTTCCATTCCTCTCCCCTTCCATTCCTCTCACCTTCCATTCCTCTCCTCTTCCTTTCCACTCACCTTCCATTCCTCTCCTCTTCCTTTCCACTCACCTTCCATTCCTCTCCTCTTCCTTTCCACTCACCTTCCATTCCTCTCCTCTTCCTTTCCACTCACCTTCCATTCCTCTCCTCTTCCTTTCCTCTCACCTTCCATTCCTCTCCTCTTCCTTTCCACTCACCTTCCATTCCTCTCCTCTTCCTTTCCACTCACCTTCCATTCCTCTCCTCTTCCTTTCCACTCACCTTCCATTCCTCTCCTCTTCCTTTCCACTCACCTTCCATTCCTCTCCTCTTCCTTTCCACTCACATTCCATTCCTCTCACCTGTCCAACTCTCTGTCCAGTCCATCCCACATGCTCAACCTGCCCACTTTCCCCAGCCCTACCACCCCATCCAGCCTACCCAGTCTCACACCAGAACTCTCTCAGCTCCGAGAATTTGGACAGGGCAGCTTTCAAACCTGTCTGTGTATTTCTAATTTCGGGCAAAATATATTTTGAAGAATCTCAAAGTTGGAAATTTCCATATTTCCAATTATCTTCAGCCTGAACAGGCAGACAGAGCTTTTCTTTGGCATCTGAATGATGGCACCTCCGACAGTGCAGCATTTCTTCAGTATTGCAGTTAAATGTCAGCTTTGATTTGTGCTCAAGTACCCTGGGGTAGAGCTTGAACCCACAATCTTCTGACTCAAAGGTGACAGTGCTACCACTGAGCTGAGCTGATCCTAAACAGAATATAGTTATAGTAAGATAAATGGAATTTTTTTAATGACTGAAACAAGTGAATCCTTTTTAGATGCTTCATCTTGAGGAATCTAAAAAATTATTTTGATACCCTGATTTAAACTATTATCCATTATCCAAAGTGACGACTGATTGGATACCTGCAAGTACGGAGTGATACATCGATCTACATAATTAAAACAAGTCTTGTGAATCGCAAGCAGAATATTCAGTAAGGTGGTGCTTTAAATCTATCTGAGAATAAAAACTCAATGCCATGCCTTTCTGCAACAAGCAAGTTTGGCTGAAATATAAAGCTGTAAAAATCCCTTGGAAAAGCTGCAACTTCAACCACATTGTTGAATTTTTTAACCCCTCAACTAGTTATGTTGCTTAATTTAGCCATTTTGAGGAGCATGGTGTGATGGCTGCGGCGAGCTCGATTTACACTGTACTTGACTGTACTTCATACATTAGTGGACTAAGTGCATTTAGAGATGTTGGTGTTTCGTGCTTGTCCTTTTTTCATTCAGATATGTGCTGTAGTTTTTGTTGTGGGTTTTTGGTTTGTTTACAATCGGTATTTATTTTGTCACTTTGCACTTCCAGAACACGGTACCCCAAATCTGACCTTGTCACTCTGCTTTATTACACTTTGTGTGTCACTAATATTCATTATAATCTATCTTATCTGTCATGAGCAGTTGACAAAAGTACACATGTGGTGTAACATATGCCAACGATACATGGTGCACGAAACCAAAATATGGCGGGGCTCAGACCTGTTTGTACGATGCTTCTTACAGTAATAGCCCCGTCTATCTAAATCTTACATTTCTGTTCCTCTATTCAAACTATGTTCACAAATCAACCAAAATCATGAAGAGCTGTTTGCAGTATACAATTAGTGGCTCGATATAACCTCGGCCAAATAATTAGATCAGCCCAAACATTCAAGTCATAAGATGTATTGCAGATAGACTGGAATCTGAAAATAAATGTTGCACTATCATTGGAGGTAATTGTGACAGAACTCTACTGTGTTAGCGAAGATCCCTTTAATTTTTAGCTATGTACTTTGATTGTGGATAGTGCATAAAGAGTCATTGATTCTTGCAGTTCTCTGAAACCAGCAATACTCTTGTGATTTGGCGAGCCGGTTCCTTGTATCAATGTGACCACAGTGTTAGACTTCTTTTGGTGTAAGTGCCCTTTCCCCTACCACAAATCAGCTAGTTTGAAAACCGATTAATCTCATTGCACAGGTAGTAGTAGCAGGGGTGGAGGAGCTCCGCTGTAAGAGAAGGGATTGATTCTCTGTGCCATCGTCCCGTGTATATATTACCATTTCCCTCTGCTCTCTTCATGGGCCTTTTGAAGGCACGGATGATCTGGAGGTCACTTTTCCTCTAATGGTGCATGTCAAACCTAAAAGGACTGGTGCTAATTCTGATTCTGTTTGCACTAATCCTCTGCCAAAGAGAGATCTGGTCACCTGAGGCAGATGTGCAGGTAGAGGAGGGAGGGCACAGAGCACCGTTCATGTATCCCAGCCCCCAGGCATCCCTTTGATGGACCTCTCTCCTTCTTCCGAGCACCTCACATTGGGGAAATCGCCGTTGATGGCAGTAATGGCACTGAGAATGTAAACTTAATAAATTTTAAAACAATTGTCACAAAGCCTCATGAAAACCTAAGTGCTAGAAGGAAACAAATAGGTAATGTGCTGGTAGCACTCAAATTTCCTGGAACCTCTAATTTGCATAATTATTCACCGATCCGAGTGCAGATTGGAGCAAGTGCAATGATCGCACTGGTGAAGGGAATGAAATTTAAGGGACATGTCACAATGGGGGGACAAAAAATCTAAAAGGCTCAAAGTCATCTCAATCCATTAGCCTTTTTCAAGGCTGAAGAGACAGAGAATTGACAGACAAAAATTAAAGGAAAGGAAGCTCACTTGTAGGCTTGAGACTACACTGACTGGTTCTGTTACTGGTTGTGCCAACCCTGTGGCCCATGTTAACAGCAAATGGCTCAAGTCTGCATCTGGCTATCTGCTGACCCAGACCTTGTGATGGGCCTTCTGTGCTGTATCATTCTATGATTCTATGATTCTATGATAAGAACATAAGAACATAAGAAATAGGAGCAGGAGTAGGCCAATCAGCCCCTCGAGCCTGCTCCGCCATTCAATAAGATTGAGAATCCCTACGTGGTCAGTTTTCGGTAAAATATTAAAATGCCTACGTGGCAAAGAAGCAGAATGCAAAATGGTTAGAAAGGGTTAATTAGTTAGTAACTGAGATTGATACAAGTGGCCTGGCCCTCCTGCTGGGCCATATGTTTGCTTAGTCAGCAGGCCTGCATTGTCTTATCAATGATAGGTCTTTGATGTGAGTCAAGGACTGGTCTGAATGTCTCCATGTTTATGGCAGATCAATATAGGTATCGAGCTTAGCCAAAGTTGAAAGACATTCCAGGTTGGGAGATAAGGAACAGAAGGAACAGGGAAGAACATTCTAAGTTGGAAAGTGAGGAAGTTATTCCCTTTGATGTCTAACAGCAACATGGTCAGCACATGATGATTTATGATTGGCCGGAAATAATGTAACCTCGCATGGCAACCTATGCCCGGCTTATGATTGGTGTTGACCCTCGTTAAGTATGTTCCAACCCTATTGATTTGTATAAAAACGTGTGGATTTCTGTATGTTTTTGTTCTTGCTCTGCCAGCATAGAGGGACTCTATCAGGAGTCCAAATCAATGCTGCAGACTAAGAACCCTGCTATTAAAGATGTGTTGAACTTTAAAATGTATTCGACTTCAGTTATTACTGAACCAGACTGAAGGGAAAGAATCCGGATCGTCATTTGGTGGCAGCAGTGGGATCTTAACGGTCGTTCACCGAGAGTTCGCGGAGTAAGAGGCGGATTGTCTCAGACACGGAGGAAGGAAATGGCGCCCCGATGTAAGTAGTCTTAATTTACTACGTCGGTTTTCCTCCAATCCGTCAGTCTGACGACGAATCGTCCAATCGCTAACACTCGCGTGGTGTCCTTACAAGATTCAGGTCAGTCTGGCGAATACACAGAAATAGCAGGAAGAGGTCAGTGGTCGAATATCACTGAGGGAATAACTTGTAAGCGGTAGGTCAGTGGTTAATATCACTGAGGGTAGTCAGGGTTTAAGTTCCTGGTGATTGGATATAAACAGGAACTATTGATAAAACTTAGATGCCGCCAAAAAGGCTCAGGAATTAATTTGGAAAAATAACAGAGGTACCACAGCCAAAGAACTAATTGCTTTATGGAGACAGTACTGTAGAAAAAATGGATAGAATTAAGTGACTAGACAAATGTTTAAAAGACAGAGACCCGAAAAAGAAAGGTTTTGTTGTTTCAGTGTACTGTCCCTTTAAAAAGCCTGTCTTTGATCAGTGTTTTTTTTTGTCGGTGTTGTGGGCTACGCCCCCTTCTTACTGTGTCTTGTGTGTTTTCTTCCTTTGTGTAATGTATCTGTCTTGTCGTGTGTTTAATTCTGATACTGCCGAATTAAAATTGGAGTTATTGAGGTTAAGTGACCTATTAAATTCTGGTTCTTATAAAGTGTGGGCATGTTAAATTCCAGACATGGGATCTTCAAAAAATTGGCATTTTGAATGTTTATTTTGTGATTGGCTGTGGTTTAAAAAGAGGTTAAAAATTAACGGGATAGATTAAAAAACTATCAGGATCATTGTGATAGGAAAAGTCGGAAAGCTGGAACAGCTCGCAGCGTTGATTATAATCACACCCACTAAAAGTATGTGAAAAAATAGTGTGCAAAAATATAGTATAAAGCCATCCACAAATGTGAGAAGTAAAAAATCAGTCAAACCTGTGTGAAGTGAAATTTTGAAGGTGGGAACTTAATCTCAAAAGGGAGAAGGCTCAAGTTACTCCTACCACAAGAGCAAGTTAATATTAACCCCTTCCATCCCAAGAAGCCAGACTGTCATGCCAAGACCAGTTCAAACAGATAGAAATGACCCAGTCGGTTGAGAACTGTCTGAGGCTTGCCCAGAACACAGGTGAACATGAGGTAATAATTGGTATAGGTTATATTAGTAAAATTGTCCCAATCACTCGGAAATGCCAAAGGCTACAATTGACTGAGATATAAGTTTTCACGCTACTGTGAAAAATTGATAAGAAAGGAATGTAAAACAAATCATATGAAAAGGAAGCATAGGTTAGACAATTGGAAGTCCATTACTTGAGCTATGTACTGACACAGGGTACTAAACGCCTATCAGTTTTACCCTGCCACAGTATGATAAGGAAGTTTTGACAAGTTCTGGGGCTATTCAATTTTATTTGAAATTAATAGTAGAATACAAGATCTGACCAAAGAGGGGAGACCTTCCCTGACAAATTATATAACTCGCATTGAGAATGCTAAGAAAACTCAACAATTAGATCAACACCTCCTAACTCAAGTGTTAAAACAAAGAGCGACATGGAATGGAGGTGGACATCGTAAAAAGAGATAGGCAAATATGGAGACGTAAAGATCTGTGATAAGTGATATAGCAACTGCCTTTGCCTTAGTTGTTAACACCATTGATTTGACAACATTAGATCAAAAGGTCAGAGATTTAGGGTCTCGCATTAAAGATATATTAAAAGATAAATGAAAATACAGATAAGGAATTGTCTGAGGATCAAATGCTGACCATATATTTGCAAAGGATAGCTACAGTGCTAGAAACACATGCCCAAACCATTAATAAATTAATAAAAGAGGAATATAACGTATCTTAGCAGGCGGCTACTAATGATATCTGCTTAATGTGGTTACATCTTGAAAACACAGAGATTAGGACTTGGAGTTAGAAATTCCAGTCTGCAGCCCTGCGTACATCTGTATGTGGGAGAGACAGTGTTTATTTCAGACAGGCTGCGTGCTTCAGAGAGAGTGGAACTAGGCAAATTCTCTCTCCTGTTTTGTTTTCTGAATTTGTTTTGGGTATAGGGATTATTCCTTTGGATAAATAAATAATAAATGAAGATTTGACAAATTAATCACTTGGGCTCTCAAGAAGAGCCGCAATGGATTTTCTGTGTTTCTTTTAAAACAGGTGACCCTGGTTTTTTTTGGGACCACGTAAGTGTTGATGGTGCAGGATTACCAAGAGTAGTTACAAAGTTACGGTGCAACCTTTGCTGGAGAAATTTGGTGCAGGAAACGATCCAGTGGTGTTAAAGATTTAAGACCTTAGCTGCAGACATCAGCGGATACCAAATGTCACAGTGAGGTGATATCAACCTGATTCTCTTCTTTTGAAAACATTTTGATTTGTTTTGTTTTAGCCTATTTGTTGTCTTCCGAGACAGAGTGCTCGAGGTGGGGAGATATGGGAATTTCTCTAAAGTCATTGAATTGGGCATGATAAAAAAATCAATCTGGCATAAATATACAATCTAGTGGAAGTCAGGAAAGTGTAGTTGAGAATAGTAAATTGATAGCTTTCTCGTGGAGATATTTGTGTCCTTGCCTATAATGAATAATGAGAAAACTACACTCAATAGCCTGGCCACTACCCTGACATCGGGACCATGCAGGGGGAGATAAGCACTCTAGACACCCCTGATCTTTTTGATAAGATAACCTGAAAACCTAAGAATGGCTACAGTGGACATAAAAGATACAAATGTATGTTGCCATCATCTGAAACGGAGATCAGGATGAAGAACATGATTACAAAGGCCTGTGGCCTGGTGAGCTATTGCAACCACTCTTTAAACAAACCAGTTGCTTTTACAGGACTGAATCCTACAGGACATATGATGTGTGCCATGGAAAATGTTCGGAAATACCATGAGGAAGAAGAGACTGGCCAGCAGAAAGTTAATATCCAAGAACACTAAGCTCATTCCTATGAGATGCTGCTAGTATGCGGAGATACATGAAGAAGATACATTGAAGAATGAGTCTCAGACAGGCTCAGTTACTTGACAACAGCACAACAGGAAAATGGTTAATGTGGTCCAGGCGAGTGAGAAATCCTTTTAAACAAGGCACTGACACATGGTCCATAGAGAAACCAACTAATTAATGAAACAGTCAGGAAACACTGGTATCAATCAAAAGGACTGAAATTAAAGTAAAGAGGGACACAGTAATTTGGATTTCCAAAATTCCGGGTTAGGTTCCCATCAGTTAACAATAAAATTGGGAGAAACAATATTTAGAAGATATCCGTACGATGGATACAAAATTACAAGATTATGAGTGGCCCAGATAAAGTAGACAGGAAGTACCTGTTTCCCCTAGCAGAGGGTTCAAGAACTAGAGGACGTAGATTTAAGCTGATTGGCTGGAACAAAATTAAAGGGATGTGTTACTAGACATGCTGTCACTGTGTGTCCACATAGTGTTGGACACAGCCTAGAAGCACAGTGTGGGTTTAATAATACTGGTACCAATCAGGATATTAACTGTACCATGGAGGCCCTAGAGGCGGATCGAAAACCCACTTAAGTGGTATATGCCGGAGAGGGCATATTGTGTTACAACTAATTTGAAAACGTTTAAATATGCCAATCTAACTTGTGATATTTTAAGTCCAGAATTCTACTCCATTTCTGAAGTCCTGGTTCGGATTGGACCCGAGGAACTGGTAGAGATACACCGGCATAACCTCACCACCGTACAAGTTTCTGAGAATGTCAGAAAGGACTTAAAAGCATATCAGGACACATTTGGGTATCTGACACCCCTGTTGCCTAAATACTTGGAAGCATTGCGAATGGAGATACGCCTCTCCCAGAAGGTTTATTATAACCTACAACAGGACAATAACAACATTAAGCATGACATTGACCAAATTAAAGTCACCACCTGGTGAAATGACCTCTGGAATTTGGGACTGAATATACAGATCCATCCTTGGATTAGATTAATTTCATATGTATTAGTCGTAGTGCAGTTTGTTGTAATGTGCTTCTTGATTTTCATTGCATGTAATAAATGTAAGCAGAGGATGAAGGGTTTGGCAAAGGTAGTAAAACAGAGCCTGGGTGAGAATGTCCCCATTGTCTCTGTGGTTTCAACTAAGAAGACATCTTAATGGTACCGGGAGTAGCACCCGCTGGGGTAAGGTGCATGTAAAAGGGAAGACAATTATAGTTTGATAGGATTATCAGATGCTCTGCCTCTCTTCCACCCGGACTGGTGGCCAACACGAAGGGAACCTGGTTAAGATGAGGTACAGCATCTAACGGGATATTGTAGGGAGAATTTGGATTAAGGGATATAATGGGGAGGGCACCAATTCACAGGTGTAAAATGGTCTGAAAGGTACCATTCAGTCTAGTTAGGCTGGAAACAAAATATAAAGCACCATGGGATATTTGACTATGTTAGCCTTTTCAAACTAACATGAATAGGTTTAGCTGACCAAGGACATTCGCAGCCTACTTGAGAGATGTTTAGAAGGAGTCTGTTCCTGAGAACAGATAAGAGTACAAAGGCGTATTGATGAAACATGTCTGTGTTCTATTGGGACTTCTCTAGTTCAAGGGCTAGTCATATTCATTGTTATAATTCTTATAGTTTATTGCTTACTTAAATGTTGCTGCACTGCAGAACCTACAGAACCAGTGAGCACCGTAATAATTGGTTATCATAAAATGATAAAAGGGGGGAATGAGAATCCCTACGTGGTCAGTTTTCGGTAAAATATTAAAATGCCTACGTGGCAAAGAAGCAGAATGCAAAATGGTTAGAAAGGGTTAATTAGTTAGTAACTGAGATTGATACAAGTGGCCTGGCCCTCCTGCTGGGCCATATGTTTGCTTAGTCAGCAGGCCTGCATTGTCTTATCAATGATAGGTCTTTGATGTGAGTCAAGGACTGGTCTGAATGTCTCCATGTTTATGGCAGATCAATATAGGTATCGAGCTTAGCCAAAGTTGAAAGACATTCCAGGTTGGGAGATAAGGAACAGAAGGAACAGGGAAGAACATTCTAAGTTGGAAAGTGAGGAAGTTATTCCCTTTGATGTCTAACAGCAACATGGTCAGCACATGATGATTTATGATTGGCCGGAAATAATGTAACCTCGCATGGCAACCTATGCCCGGCTTATGATTGGTGTTGACCCTCGTTAAGTATGTTCCAACACTATTGATTTGTATAAAAACGTGTGGATTTCTGTATGCTTTTGTTCTTGCTCTGCCAGCATAGAGGGACTCTATCAGGAGTCCAAATCAATGCTGCAGACTAAGAACCCTGCTATTAAAGATGTGTTGAACTTTAAAATGTATTCGACTTCAGTTATTACTGAACCAGACTGAGGGGAAAGAATCCGGATCGTCAAGATCATGGCTGATCTGATCCTAACCTCAAATCTAAATTCATGTCCAATTTCCTGCCCGCTCCCCATAACCCCTAATTCCCTTTACTTCTAGGAAACTGTCTATTTCTGTTTTAAATTTAATTAATGATGTAGCTTCCACAGCTTCCTGGGGCAGCAAATTCCACAGACCTACTACCCTCTGAGTGAAGAAGTTTCTCCTCATCTCAGTTTTGAAAGAGCAGTCCCTTATTCTAAGATTATGCCCCCTAGTTCTAGTTTCACCCATCCTTGGGAACATCCTTGCCGCATCCACCCGATCAAGCCCCTTCACAATCTTATAAGTTTCAATAAGATCGCCTCTCATTCTTCTGAACTCCAACGAGTAGAGTCCCAATCTACTCAACCTCTCCTCATATGTCCACCCCCTCATCCCCGGGATTAACCGAGTGAACCTTCTTTGTACTGCCTCGAGAGCAAGTATGTCTTTTCTTAAGTAAGTTCCAGCATAACATCCCTAATTTTATATTCCATGCCTCAGCTAATAAAGGAAAGCATTCCACACGCCTTCTTAACCACCTTATCTGCCGGTCCTGCTACCTTCAGGGATCTGTGGACATGCACTCCAAGGTCCCTGACTTCCTCCCATTTATTGTGTATTCCCTTGCCTTGTTTGCCCTCCCCAAATACATAACCTCACACTCCTCCGGATTGAACTCCATTTACCACTTTTCTGCCCATCTGACCAGTCCATTGATACCTTTCTGCAGTCTACAGCTTTCCTCCTCACTATCAATCACACGGCCTATCTTTGTCTCATCCGCAAATTTCTTAATCATGCCCCCTACGTTTAAGTCCAAATAGTTAATGTATACCACAAAAAGCAAAGGGCCTAGTACCGAGCCCTGCGACACCCCACTGGAAACAGCCTTCCAGTCGCAAAAACACCCGTCGACCATTACCCTTTGTTTCCTGCCTCTGAGCCAATCTCGGATCCAATTTGCCACATTCCCATGGATCCCATGGGCCTCTACTTTTTTGACCAATCTGCCATGTGGGACCTTGTCAAAAGCCTTGCTAAAATCCATGTAGACTACATCAATTGCACTACCCTCATCGATCCTCCTTGTCACTTCCTCGAAAAATTCAATCAAGTTAGTCAGATACGACCTCCCCCTAACAAATCCTTGCTGATTGTCCTTGATTAGTCCGTGCCTTTCTAAATGATCGTTTATCCTATCCCTCAGAATTGATTCTAATAATTTGCCCACCACCGAGGTTAGGCTGTAATTACTCAGTCCATTCTTTGCTCCCTTTTTAAACAACGGTACAACGTTAGCAGTCCTCCAATCCTCCGGCACTACGTCTGTATCCTTGGCTTTATTAATAGGGGCATGGAGTACAAAAGCAAGAAAGTAATGCTGAACCTTTATAAAAACATTGAGTAGGCCTCACCTGGAGTATTGTGTTCAATTCTGGGTACCACACTTTAGGAAGGATGTCAAGGCCTTGGAGAGGGTGCAGAAGAGATTTACTGGAATGGTACCAAGCATGAGGGACTTCAGTTATGTGGAGAGACTGGAGAAGCTGGGGTTGTTCTCCTTAGAACAGAGAAAGTTAAGGGGAGATTTGATAGAACTGTTCAAAATTATGAAGGGTTTTGATCAAGTAAATAAGGAGAAACTATTTCCAGTGGCAGAAAAGTCAGTATCCAGAGGACACAGATTTACAGCGATTGGCAAGAACCAGAGGCAAAATGAGGAAAAAAATGTTTACGCAGTGAGTTGTTGTGATCTGGAATGCACTGCCCGAAAGGGTGGTGGAAGCAGATTTAACAGTCATTTTCAAAAGGGAATTGGATGAATACTTGAAGGCAAAAAAATTACAGGGCTATGGGGAAAGAACAGGGGAATGGGACTAATTGGAGAGCACTACCAAAGAGCCGGCATAGGCACATTAGGCCAAATGGCCTCCTCCTGTGCTATTGCATTCCATGAAATAGTCCATCTCACTCAGGCAGCTGATGCCAGAAATGGTGAAGTGCCCACACTACAACAGTAGAGGACACTACTCTGGGGTTGGAGCTGAGGCACACTGATGTACAGAGCGATACTCTGTATCTAACCTGTGCTGTACCTGATCTGGTAGTGTTTGATGGGACAGTGTAGAGGGAGCTTTACTCTGTATCTAACCTGTGCTGTACCTGCCCTGGTAGTGTTTGATGGGACAATGTAGGAAGAGCTTTACTCTCTATTTAACCCATGCTGTACTTGATCGGAGAGTGTTTGATGCGGACACATTGCACCTGAACTGCCGAGTACTCCATTCTCAATGACACCTGTCACCTCGAGCACAAAATTCACAAAAAACACAAGAGCTTGGTATTGAACAACCCAACGGGCGCACACACACACACACATTCATACACCTGGAACAGCTCAAATAATCTACAAATTAAAAACGGGCTTGAAAACCCATCCAGATGCAAAAGAAAATGTAACACTGATTCTGATGGTTGTAAAATGTCACGTGCTATGTTTAAGAGTTTTACCCTCACCTTCCCCCTAAATAGCCTCACGTGCCTAGGTTGACAAGAATGCCTGCTCAGGGAGGTCCAACAGAGTTGCTTGCCCCTGTGAAACCGTATTCCTGTAACAGGCTGCACCTTCAGATTGGGGAAAAAATTGGAAGAAAGCGAAAAGCACATAGAGCTTCTCTCCACATTAGATCTGATCATCGAGATGATTTCTGAATTGATCCCGACTCTCCCGTGGTGAGAACTTGGAGGCAGTACTGCAAATGGTTGAGCTTCAGTTGGAAGATGCTGCCCAAAATAGCTCTTTCCTTTTTAGTTCCAGAAACATTCCCCCTTCTGCTGCCCCATTTAGTGGACGGGAATCATCAGAAGCAGCTGGTATCAGTACTCCCTTCCTCACACATTCTTCAGACTTCTGAAACTCAAGCTTCATGACACCTAATCATTACATACCAATTAACCTAATCATTGTGCGGTGTATACGTGTATGGGCGGTGTGTGGTGCACGTGTTGGGTTAGTCTCAACTGTGATGGCCCCATAGTCAAATAGCACCTACTGAAACGAGTGGCCTCGGTTCACAAAGCATGACCATTTGTAAGAGATATCGGAAGTCAGTCAGCAGCCATGGAACTGAACCACAGGAGAAATCGGCACCTGGCTTGAGGAGAGGGGAGGGCATGGAGATACGAAAGAAAAATAATTGCAAAATAAGTCAGTGACCACAGGCCAGCCTCAGCCACTTCCAAGCAGCTGGTTCAAAGGCTTCTCCCCTTCGCAACACGACCTTGGAAGATCTGAAACAGGGAAGGACGAGGGAAGACAAATACAGACTGAGCAGTCACCTCCAGAGATGCTCAGATGTTCTGTATGTAAAAAAAATGACAGCCTGCCTTGTGTACTGATGCTGTTGTAATACATTGTGCTCTAAACATTGTGATTTGAAGTCCAGGGCATTCTATGATGCTTCTTTACAACCGTTGCCGGGTAAGTGCAACAATGCCAGCCAATATGGTTGGGAGGAAGCAGTCGGATAATCACCCTAGCATGCCTTCTTTCACTGACGGGGACACTTCTGAAGACTTTGGATAAGTTTCGTCTACCAAAGAGAGGCCTGGCCACCATTGTCTGCAGATGCAGATGTGCGGGTACCGGTAGGTGGGCACAGGGCACCTCTCGTATCACAACCTGGCTGGCATCCCTTTGGTGCTCCCCTCTTCCCAACATTTCCCATAGAGGATTTTTCACTGGAACAAAGAGAATAAATTTACAACATTTGCCTCAAAGGCTCCCCGGGACCTAAATGCCGGGAGACATAAAAAAGAAAAGAAAACAAAAATAGGCCAATTTTCTTTTTGGTCCTTTAAATTGAATTATCCATGCTGCTCAGCACTTAACAACCCATAGACATGGCAATAACGGTGAAAGCATTGTGGAGGTCTCACCTTTATCCTTGGCCTTACATTCGAGAAACTAGGGCACACGGGATTTGGAATGAGGAAAATTATCCTGCTCACCTTTTGCTGAATTAAACACAAAAAGATCCACAAGACAGCAGAAGATAAGGATAATGTAAGATTCTTTTTCTCCTTCTTTGAGTTGTCCCCTATGAATTGCTTTTGCATCCTAATATAGATATGGTGACTTACTGAACATGCTCAGCACCTTTAGCAAGCCACAGTGGCTCATCGTTATTCTAAGACCCATGAAAAATTGGGTCTGCTGTCTGGAAGCTGGCCTATTTACTTTGAGGCGTGTCATTGGAAGAATGTCACACCATCCCAAAGAATGTCCCAAGGAGCTTCACCTCATGGCCTCACCCCTCCCTATCTCTGTAATCACTTCCAGCCCTATGACCCCTTCACTAACTCTTTGTTCCTCTAACTCCAACCTCTTGTGCATCCCTCTCCCTTCACCCCACCATTGGCGGCCTTGCCTTCAGATGCCTAGGTTCCCACTTTCTGGAATTCCCTTCCTAAATCCCTCCATCTCTCCATCTCCCTCTCCTCCTTTAAATCCCTCCTTAAAACCCACCTGTTTGACCACCCCTCCTATCCACTCCTTCTTCGGTTTGGCGTCCATTTCTGTCCTTGAGCTTCTGTGAAGCTCTTTGGGACATTTTTCCATGCAAAAGATACTATACAAATGCAGGTTGTTTTTTGTTTAGATGAGTTTTTGAGGGTGAAAAATTACTGGGAACATTTCTACAGTTGCTCATAATCTGTCAGCAATCAGCAGACTGGACAATGTCATCAGAAGAAATTGCAGTTCAGACTAAACTAAAGAGTAAAAGGTATCGAGGGAGATTAATCCACTCACTGTTCTTAAACTCAAACTTTTAATCACTTTAAAACACAATCATTTCCTGTTCTGACCCTATTCACTTTTTCTCCACCTCCTTGCTTCTAAAAATATTTCCCCTTCTTGGGGGTGCAGTATTGACAGGCAATTTAAATGGTAGATTGCAGCAGTCAGTAGAATTACATGGCAGTTGTGGTTTTGCAAACTTTTACCACAACAGTATGTTGTCCAGTTAAATTGCGATAGCTTATTCCTTGAAGTATTATGCATTCATACAAGGACGGAACATGGTCAGTTCCTTTATGTGCGTTGTGGCTTTGCCCAAAAATGCACGGCTTCTTTATGAATGATAGCCAAGTATCTGAAGTCTTAGACCTGTAATCATCTTCATTCTATGCAGCATGACGTGTGGTTGTCTCCCTACAGAGTTGGTAGCTGGATGTGTGCGGTCCAGATTAGTTGAAGAACATGCCGAAGGCTTGAGGTGAGAGTTTTTGTTTGGAAACTTTTTTGGATTGAAGATGTTCCAGGAATTTGGATCTGGGTTAGACGTTGGTTTGGAATCTCATCGTTTCTCATGCTAGCTTCTTTGCACACTCCCTACAAACATGCCAGAATCATCTCTTTGTTCTCACTGCAGCTGCAAGAAGTTTCCATTTTTTCTGCTAATGCCCCTGCATTGGTCATCATCAGTGTTTAGATTTTTTTCGGGTTCTACTTTGGCTTTGAAGTTTGTGAATTACAGGTATTCATGAAGGAAAAACGAAATGCTGGTTATAACAACAACAGCAACTTGGATTTATACAGTGCCTAAAATATATTAAAATGTCCAAAGGCACTTCACAGAGGCGTAAGGATAAAAAAATGGTCACCAAGCAAAAGAAGGAGCAAATAGGAGGGGGACCAAAAGCTTGGTCAAAGAATTGGATTTTAAGGAGGGTATTAAAGGAGGAGAATGAGGTGGAGAGGTTTATAGAGGGTATTCCAGAATGTGAGGCCAGGCAGCTGAAGACACGACTACCAATAGTGAGAAAAAAAGGTATTCACTAAAGGTTGGAGTCAGAGGACGGAGAGTTTGGGGGGCTTGTACCACTGGAGGAGGTTACAATGATAGAGAGGGGTGAGGCCACGCAGGGATTCAAACAAAAGGATAAGAATTTTATATTTGAGGCATTGGCAAACTGAGTGCCAATGTAGGTCAGCAAAGACAGGGTTGGTGGGTGAACGGGATTTGATGTGTGATAGGATACAGGCAGTAGAGTTTTGTATACTCTCTGAAGTTTCCAGAGAGTGGAAGATAGGAGGCAGGCTAAGAAAGCATTGGAATAGCCAAGTCTGGAGCTGACAAAGGCATGGATAAGGGTTTCAGCAGCACATGGGCAGAAGCAAGGGTGGAAGCTGGTGTTGTCATTGAGGTGGAAGTAAGCGGTCTTTGTGAGTAGGAGGATATGAGGTTGGAAACACAGCTTGGTGTCAAATAGGATGGCAAGGCTGCAAACAGTCTGATTCAGCCTGCGATATTGGTCGGGGAGGAAGATGGAGTTGGAGGCAACAGGACAAAGTTTGTGTCAAGGACCGAAGATGATGGTTGTGGTCTTCCCAAGTTTAGCTCCAGGAAATTGTGACTCATCCCAAGACTGGATGTCAGACAAGCAGTCTGACAGCAGAGAAGCAGTAGAGGGGTCGAGAGAGATGGTGGAGAGGTAAAGCTGGGGATTATAGGCATACATATGAAACCTGATCCCATGTCTACTTATGTTTCCAAGGGGCAGCATGTTGGTGAGGAAGAGAAGGGGACCAAGGATGGATCTTTGGGGAACCCGCAAGGTATGGGGGTGTGAAGAGAAGAATTTGGTGAAGATGCTCTGGCTACCATCGGAAGAGTGGAACCAAGCAATTACGACAGACATGAGTTTCTCTTGAGTGCATGCAGTTCAGCACACATCCTTTATACCGCTACAGAATATAGACATTGCCTCCCTTCCCTAATGAGCAGCCTTTAAACATCACCAAGGAATCGGGTGTCTACCTAGAAAAAAACCCATGTTATTTTCAGTTAAAATAATCATACACTGGCAGTGGCAACCAGAATAGGCAATTAGAATGCTGAAAAGCAAGTGCAACAACTTAACAGAAAAATGAATAATAAAGTATGTTGATCACCATAGCTCCATCCACTACCCATCCAGGAGTGCTAGAAGCTATTAATGTGACAGGGGACAGATTGTTGCACATGTGCAGATGGTCTTTTTTTAACAGATCCAATAGTGGGTCTCAGGACAGCCTGGCCCTGAAACTGCTTGGGGCTACCACGGGTCAGCAGAAACCTCAGAGAATTGGTGAGAATTGGCACGAAATGATGGTCTTCAGCCATTCACACTATTTCTCTGCGGTTTCCGCTGGAGTTACGATGCAGACAGTGAAAGCACCATGGAATTTCAAGATCTTCATGCTGTTGTGTACTTTAAAATGGATCTAAAGGATGAGAAAATTCTGAAATTGGGAAAGTACCTCCATGTAATGAAAACCAGGCAATGGACAGACCATCGAACAAGATACAACTGTTTCTCATCACCAAGCAACATACATCAGCTTCCACCAGGTCCCAGGGTACAAATGTTCTGGGTCAACACTAAAGCTTTGTGAAATTTGTTCAATACAACTTGGGTAATAATATGGCTGCTGTTCTTTTATGCAACCATTCTCAGCCTTGTCCTCTTAGCACAAAGTCAAATCTGAATACTTCCTCCCCAGGTCAATAACCTGGTTGAGTACATCCTTCACAAAACATGTCATGTATAACAACACTGCAATAAATTATGGACCTTTCGTCTTTGTGCAATAACTCTATTAATGAACTGCTATCAGTGCAATATTTTCAGTAATCTACAGATACTGTGATATTTCCCTATGTAAATCAATCCTAACATCATTGCTCATTTAATCATTTGGTCCAATAATGCTACGTACCATGTGTGACACAGAATACCACACAGTCAGCAGTGAGTTACAACACATCTTGCGGTTGAGATGATTTTACGAACTATCCAGACTTCACTCGTGTGGTTTACGATTAGCCCTTGATGTGTAGCTGCTTTTTTAATGCACTGCAGGCTGTGTCTTGTGCTGTATGTATTATATATCCTTACCACTCACATTTCAGAGAAGAGAAGACAGTGGATAATGTAACGAGTAACGACATCCGAGACTATGACTGTGGTGCGCTAACCCTCCTCGTCCTCCGTGACCTCCCTACAATGTTCTGATATGGTTGACTAAGCCATGCTCCTCCATCTCCTCTCCTCCATTCTTTAGCTCTGTGGGACTGGGCTTCTGTGGTTACACACCCATCTGTCCAATCACAGCCAGTACACCTCTAGCAATGGCTTTGCTTCCTGCCCCTGCACCGTCACCTCTGGAGTCCATCAAGGATCTATCCTCTTCCTTATCTACACGCTACCTAAGGGTGATATTGTCTGCAGGCACAGCTTCCATAGGTAGCCTGACGATACCCAGCTTCTACCTCTCTACTACTTCCCTCAACCCTACAATCACCTCTGCGATGTCCGACTGCCTGTCTGAAACCAAGTCATCAATGAATCCAAACTTCCTCCCATCAGGAAGATCAAAGCCATCATTTGGGCCCATAAACTCTGCTCCCTTGCCACTAATACCATTCTCCCTCCCCAGTCACTCACTCAGCCTGGACCAGACCATCTGAAACCTTGACATCCTGCTCGACCCAGAGCTGAGCTTCAAACACCACATCCTATCCATCGTCAAGACCGCTTATTTCCACCTCGATAACATTGCTGGCCTCTGACCCTACCTCAATCTGCTGCTGATACCCTTTCCACATTTTTGTTCCTTTTAGACTTGATTTCTCCGATCCCCTCCTCACTGGCATCCCATTTTCCACCCACCACAAACTTCAAAGTGTCCAAATCTCAGCCATCCATATCCTGTCCTGCAGTAAGGCCCCTCACTCATTATCTCCCGTTTCGTTGACCTCCACTGACTCCTGATTCCCCAGTGCCTCAAATTTAAAACTTCAGTTCTTTTTAAATCCTTCCATGGACTCGCCCCACCCTGATCTCTGCAAACTCCTCCAACCTTCTATCTCTTCCCACACTCTACAGTCCTCCTACTTTGGCGACGTGAATTTGCCCCCAACTCCCTTTGCCCCACGATTGGGGACAGGCCCTTTAGTTACTTTGGTCCTACTTCCTCCACAAACCCCTCCTCCTTGCTACTTCCCTCTCCTCCTTTAAAAAAACCTTCAAACCCATCTTTCAAAACAAGCTTTTGGTCACCCCTCCTAATATCTTCCCTCTGCCTGGCTCAGAGCCTGTTCCCTTACTCTCCGTAAAGTGCTATGTGGCATTTTCTATGTTAGAAGTGCACTGTAAATACAAGATGTTGTTGTTTGGTTGCTAGTTGTTGGATATTTATGGGCAGATTCCTTGCTGCTCTCACTGCATGGTGAACTCTATCGGTACCACTAAAGTGACCACACCACAACCATAACATTCCAAACTTTCTAAGCAGTACAAAGCTTTCTTTTATCAACTCAAGAACACTAAAAAAAATACCTCGGGCAAAGAAAATGGCAAATAAAGTACATGGTGAAAAACCTCGATCACGACAGAAAGTGAACTTGTGTTCATGTCTTGGTGACATTACAACCGTGTGCTCGGGAGGAAGTAACCAATTTTGTCTAACAATAGAGTCAATAGAGAGATGCATGCACTGCCCAATTACAATGCCCAATAAATGCACTGACCCATTCTTTTGGCCTAACCCAAGCCCCCTACCCTGTCGACAAGTGGCGTCACCCGAATGTAGACCCTCCATCACTTCATCTGTAAACATGATATAATCTGTAATGTAGCACAATCATGAGAAAGTGCAGCTTAATTATCCAAAAACAAGAAGAGCGGAGGCACACAACTTCAGACCATTGGAATAGTCTAAAATTCAGGCTTGTGCCATGCAGGAGGTATTTGGCTTAATCCTAAATACAGGGCTAAATCCATTCAGCTGCCTGCTGTATTTCAAACTGTTCTGTCAGATTACTTCAGCTGCATTGCGTGTGTGCTGAAACCCTGTATCTGGGGTAGGTCTAAAGCACTGCCAAACACACTGGGAGGGAATATCAGAAATAGTTATTTCTTTTGATCACAGATGTATAACTCTTTGAAAACTTATATTTCTTTTGCAGAGTTTAGGATGTAAGCATCGTTTTTCTCTTTGTTTTTCCTTTCACCGCTTGGCATCTTTATGAATTTTGAACAGTATTAAAGAGCGAGCTAGTCAGAGACAGATAATGTTGAACTATCGGCCTGTTGGTTACTGGGCAACATGTGTCCTCATTTAAAATGCAGTTTCTATTATTTCACATAGTTATATAAAAAATGATGAGACTTATGCAGCAACTTTTGTTCCCTGTTGTATATAGTTGGGATGGTGTTTTATGAGTTACATGCACCTCAAGAGGGGGTTGGTTTAATGTGTTAATGACAGAACAAATTGAGACTCTTTCATGAGTGTCATCTGAAAGCCAGAGAGTATGTTACACCCTTGCTATTTTTTGGAATATATTTAAAGCTTTGTTTATGTCTTTGTGTTTGAATTATCCTGTCCAAGTTCTGATGTTTACATTATTCCATTAACAGCACCAGTCTGGCTGACTATTTCAGTCATGTGACTTTGCATTGTATGTGACGGTGCTCAATGTAAAGAATATTCTCCACCTCGCCCTTTATTTCCCGTACCTATCTCAGAGACATTGAGGATAATTATAATGCACTCACTAACTGCCCTGGCTGAGATCAACTAACTCAACATAGGAACATATGAACAGAAGTAGGCCATTCAATCTCTTGAGCCTGTTCCGCCATTCAATTATATCATGGCTGATCTGTATCTCAACTCCATTTATCCGTCTTGGTTCCATATCCCTTAATTCCTTTATCTAACCAATGTCTATTAATCAGTTTTGAAATTTTCAATTGACCCCTAGTCTCAACAACTTTTTGGGGGAGAGAGTTCCAGATTTCCACTACCCTTTGTGTGAAGAAGTGCTTTCTGACATCACCCCTGAACGGCCTCGCTCTAATTTTAATGTTATGCCCCCTTGTCTGGACTCCCCGCCGGAGGAAATGGTTTCTCTCTGTCTATTGTGTTTAACTAACCTGATAGAGTTTTTTGATGATGTAACAGAGAGGGTAGATGAGAGCAGTGTAGTTGATGTGATGTATATGGACTTTCAAAAGGCGTTTGATAAAGTGCCACATGATAGGCTTATCATCAGATTGCGGCCCATGGAATAAAGGGGGCAGTAGCAACATGGATACTGAATTGGCTAAGTGACAGGAAACAGAAAGTAGTGGTGAATGGTTGTTTTTCGGACTGGAGGGAGATGTACAGTGGTGTTCCTCAGGGGTCGGTGCAGGGACCATTGCCTTTCTTAATATGTGTTAATGACTTGGACTTGGGTGTGCAGGGCACAATTTCAAAATTTGCAGATGACACAAAACTTGGAAGTGTAGTAAACAGTGAGGAGGATAGTGATAGACTTCAAGAGGATATAGACAGGCTGGCGGCATGGGCGGACATGTGGCAGATGAAATTTAACGCAGAAAAATGCAAAGTGATACATTTCGATAGGAAGAACAAGAAGAGGCAATATAAACTAGAGGGCGCAATTCTAAAAGGGTAAAGGAACAGAGAGATCGGAGGGTATATGTGCACAAATCGCTGAAGGTGGCAGGGCAGATTGAGAAAGCAGTTAAAAAAGCGTATGGGATCCTGGGCTTTATAAATAGAGGCATAGAATACAAAAGTATAGACGTCATGATGAACCTTTATAAAACACTGGTTTGGCCACAACTGGAGTATTGTGTCCCGTTCTGGGTACTGCACTTTAGGAAAGATGTGAAGGCCTGAGAGTGGGTGCAGAAGAGATTTACTAAAATGATCCCAAGGATGAGGGACTTTAGTTACGTGGATAGACTGGAGAAGCTGGGGTTGTTCTCCTTGGAACAGAGAAGGTTGTGAGGAGATTTGATAGAGGTATTCAAAATTATGAAGGATCTAGACAGAGTAGATAGAGAGAAACTGTTCCTGTTGGCGGAAGGGTCAAGAACCAGAGGACATAGATTTAAGGTGATTGGCAAAAGAAACAAAGATGACATGAGGAAAAACTTTTTTACACAGCGAGTGGTTAAGATCTGGAATGTACTGCCTGAGGGGGTGGTGGAGGCAGATTCAATTATGGCCCTCAAAAGGGAACTGGATAAGTACTTGAAAGGAAAAAATTTGCAGGGCTACGGGGATAGGGCGGGGGAGTGGGTCTAGCTGGATTGCTCTTGTACAGAGCTAGTGCGGACTCGATGGGCCAAATGGCCTCCTTCTGTGCTGTAACCTTTCTATGATTCTATGATTCTATACCCTATCAAATCCTCTGGTCATCTTAAACACCTCAGTTAGATCACCTCTTAATCTTCTATATTCAAGGGAATACACGCATGGTCTAGGAATTGAGTCTGACAGTCACTAGGGCAGAGAAATAAAAATATCAGTCAGGGTTCCTGCTCTTGGGACACTGTCTAATGCCCCATGCTGGAAAGAGTACATGCAAGAGCTGTTGGGTGAGATCAGGAGCTGCTCGGATGTGAAGCCCCACATGGTTAAACAGCCTGCTTACACATGAAGAATGGCTAGTTGGGTGAGGTATTGGGGAGCTGCTGATGCCCATGGATCCGTACAGTAGCCACAGTAAACTGTCTTCAAGAAAGAAAGAAATGAAATGGGACTGGCGGAGGTGGACAATAATCTTTAGATTGAGTACCGCATGACGCAACACACTTATCCACTGATTTTTCGGCAGGGGCAGAAATCTAAAGATTTGTTGCCCTTTTCTTTCATTTGACACTTTTTCCAGAAGCTGCGTAATGTTCGCTTGAGTTTGTTTTCCTCCTCGTGCCTCTGCCAGCTGGAAAAGGACAGCATGTTCATGGGAGAAAAAAACTTGGCAAACGTTTGCTTAACACACATGATGAAGTAAAATACACAAAAATGCATCATCTCCTCACTTGCACATGGTGTCATTGTGGTGGAAATGACACATAAAATTCATGGTTCCTTCTCTTTCCATCAAAACAGTTTTCAGGAAGGCTGCACCCCTGTAATATTTTCCTTTCATTTCACTGGTTTTATTGTTCTGGAGTTTCGGATCCCATATGTTTGGATGGGGCTGTGTGTGTGTGTGTATTTATGTGTGTGTTCATGTGGGTATGTGTGTTTTGTGTGTGTGGGTGTGTTTGAGTTGGTGTGTGTATTTGTGTGTTTGTGTGGGTGTGTGTATTTGTGTGGGTGAGGGTGCGTTTGCGTTGGTGTGTGTATTTGTGTGTGTTTGTGTGTGGATGTGTGTGTTTGTGTGGGTTTGTGTATTTGTGTGTGTGTATTTGTGTATGTTTGTGTGTTTGTATGGGTGTATGTATTTGTGTGCGTTTGTGTGGGTGTCTGTATTTGGCTGTTTGTATTTGTGTGTGTGTTTGTGTGGGTGTGTGTATTTGTGTGGGTGTGTATTTGTCTGTGTGTATTTGTGTATGTTTGTGTGTTTGTATGGGTGTGTATATTTGTATGTGTGTGTGTTTGTGTGGGTGTGTGTATTTGGCTGTTTGTATTTGTGTGTGTGTATTTGTGTGTGTTTGTGTGTTTGTATGGGTATGTGTATTTGTGTGTGTTTATGTGGGTGTGTGTAGTTGTGTGGGTGTGTGTATTTGTGTATGTGTATTTGTGTGTGTGTGTTTGTATGTTTGTGTGTGTTCATATGGGTGTGTGTATTTGTGTGTGTTTGTGTGTGTATATATTTGTGTGTGTTTGTCAGTTTGTGTGGGTGTGTGTATTTGTGTGTGTATTTGTGTGTGTTTGTCAGTTTGTGTGGGTGTGTGTAATTGTGTGTGTATTTGTGTGTGTTTGTCAGTTTGTGTGGGTGTGTGTATTTGTGTGTGTGTATTTGTGTGTGTTTGTCAGTTTGTGTGGGGGTGTGTATTTGTGTGTGTGTATTTGTGTGTGTTTGTCCGTTTGTGTGGGTGTGTGTATTTGTGTGTGTATTTGTGTGTGTTTGTCAGTTTGTGTGGGTGTGTGTATTTGTGTGTTTGTCAGTTTGTGTGGGTGTGTGTATTTGTCAGTTTGTGTGGGTGTGTATATTTGTCAGTTTGTGTGGGTGTGTGTATTTGTCAGTTTGTGTGGGTGAGTGTATTTGTGTGTGTGTTTGTCAGTTTGTGTGGGTGTGTGTATTTGTGTGTTTGTCAGTTTGTGTGGGTGTGTATATTTGTGTGTGTTTGTCAGTTTGTGTGGGTGTGTGTATTTGTGTGTTTGTCTGTTTGTGTGGGTGTGTGTATTTGTGTGTGTATATTTGTGTGTGTTTGTCAGTTTGTGTGGGTGTGTATATTTGTGTGTGTTTATCAGTTTGTGTGGGTGTGTGTATTTGTGTGTTTGTCAGTTTGTGTGGGTGTGTATATTTGTGTGTGTTTGTCAGTTTGTGTGGGTGTGTGTATTTGTGTGTTTGTCAGTTTGTGTGGGTGTGTATATTTGTGTGTGTTTGTCAGTTTGTGTGGGTGTGTGTATTTGTGTGTTTGTCAGTTTGTGTGGGTGTGTATATTTGTGTGTGTTTGTCAGTTTGTGTGGGTGTGTGTATTTGTGTGTTTGTCAGTTTGTGTGGGTGTGTATATTTGTGTGTGTTTGTCAGTTTGTGTGTGTGTGTATTTGTGTGTTTGTCAGTTTGTGTGGGTGTGTATATTTGTGTGTGTTTGTCAGTTTGTGTGGGTGTGTGTATTTGTGTGTTTGTCAGTTTGTGTGGGTGTGTATATTTGTGTGTGTTTGTCAGTTTGTGTGGGTGTGTGTATTTGTGTGTGTTTGTCAGTTTGTGTGTGTGTGTGTATTTGTGTGTGTTTGTCAGTTTGTGTGTGTGTGTATTTGTGTGTTTGTCAGTTTGTGTGGGTGTGTATATTTGTGTGTGTTTGTCAGTTTGTGTGGGTGTGTATATTTGTGTGTGTTTGTCAGTTTGTGTGGGTGTGTGTATTTGTGTGTTTGTCAGTTTGTGTGGGTGTGTGTATTTGTCAGTTTGTGTGGGTGTGTGTATTTGTCAGTTTGTGTGGGTGTGTATATTTGTGTGTGTTTGTCAGTTTGTGTGGGTGTGTATATTTGTGTGTGTTTGTCAGTTTGTGTGGGTGTGTGTATTTGTGTTTGTCAGTTTGTGTGGGTGTGTATATTTGTGTGTGTTTGTCAGTTTGTGTGGGTGTGTATATTTGTGTGTGTTTGTCAGTTTGTGTGGGTGTGTATATTTGTGTGTGTGTTTGTCAGTTTGTGTGGGTGTGTGTATTTGTGTGTGTGTTTGTCAGTTTGTGTGGGTGTGTATATTTGTGTGTGTTTGTCAGTTTGTGTGGGTGTGTGTATTTGTGTGTGTGTTTGTCAGTTTGTGTGGGTGTGTATATTTGTGTGTGTTTGTCAGTTTGTGTGGGTGTGTATATTTGTGTGTGTGTTTGTCAGTTTGTGTGGGTGTGTGTATTTGTGTGTGTGTTTGTCAGTTTGTGTGGGTGTGTATATTTGTGTGTGTGTTTGTCAGTTTGTGTGGGTGTGTGTATTTGTGTGTGTGTTTGTCAGTTTGTGTGGGTGTGTATATTTGTGTGTGTTTGTCAGTTTGTGTGGGTGTGTGTATTTGTGTGTGTGTTTGTCAGTTTGTGTGGGTGTGTGTATTTGTGTGTTTGTCAGTTTGTGTGGGTGTGTGTATTTGTCAGTTTGTGTGGGTGTGTGTATTTGTCAGTTTGTGTGGGTGTGTGTATTTGTGTGTGTTTGTCAGTTTGTGTGGGTGTGTGTATTTGTCAGTTTGTGTGGGTGTGTGTATTTGTGTGTGTTTGTCAGTTTGTGTGGGTGTGTGTATTTGTCAGTTTGTGTGGGTGTGTGTGTTTGTCAGTTTGTGTGGGTGTGTATATTTGTGTGTGTTTGTCAGTTTGTGTGGGTGTGTGTATTTGTGTGTGCGGACATACGGTGGTGGTGGGCGGGGGGGGGGGGGGGGTCAGATATCCATCAGCCTTATTCATTTCCCCTGACTGAATCTTTGAAGAAGACTTTCTGCTGCCTGAGTGGTGCCTGTACAGGAGATCAATTCGAGGTTTTTGTACAGTCAGAAATTCAGGGCCTCGGTTCTGAATGAAACCCACATTTTGAACTCTGTTGCCTGGTAGTTCAACTGAGAACTGGCACAACGGACCTTGAAGGTACAAAAGTCTTGATGAGGGTGGGGGACGAGGAAGCGTGAGGAGCCAGTACAAAAAACTGCAATAGCTGTTTAATGGTTAATGCTGCTGAAAGTTATAAGAAACAGACTCCCATCCAACAATGTGCAGCGGGGTATATACGAGAGAGAAAATGGGCAAAAGATCAAAACTATGTGCGCACACACATGGCCAGCTTGCAAATTCATAAATAACAAAACGTTGCCAAAGGTACTTGTGATCAAAGCAGGCCTGAATGTGGTAACAGTGCTGAGAGGAACCATACTCATCGCAGGATGACTGTTTAATGATCATTGCTGTTTTAAGAAAAGGAAATGATTCAAATTCAAAAATAGCATCAAACGCTTAACCTATATTTTATTTTATTTTGCTGCTTGGTAATGCAAGCAATCTTCATTCCCATAGCCCCAAGCAGCTCACCTGAATGTAGCAGGGCTGGAAAGAATGAGGGAAACAATAGCTAGCTAGGCCCTGTGCCTATAGGATTGTGTTGGTTGGCTCACATCCAGTAAAAAGATTAAGGTTTATAAGTAGGTATTTTATTTTCCTGAAGCCCCAATGTCTCACTGTCAGAAGACTTATATCTTATATATTATATATATATCTTAAATGTTAGTTAGGACACCAGGAGAACGCCCCTGCTCCTCTTCCAACAGTGCCATGGGATCTTTTATGTCCACTTGAACAAGTCTTCAGTTTAACATCACTTCCAAAAAACATGTGTACAATTAAAAATCAACTCACTCTGGCTCTCTCCTTCACACCTTTTCCCCTGTCCTTCCAAAACTGTAATCATACAACCTTAGCATGATCTCTTTGTCTCTGTGTATCTGTGGCTGAACCGTATTCACTCTTACTCTTTCACCTTGACTCAAGGTGGAGGCAAATAACTCCTCACCTCCATAAACATGGTGCATTGAGCGATGATAACACCAATCCTACTGAGCAGCTCATGGCCTTCTTTGTACGTGGTTACGTATGAGCCCTTTAGTCCTAATATTGCCTTCGATACCGGTCTCCCACTGCATTACCAATTCTGTTCTGTAACTGGTTGTTTGAAGGTGCACAGGAGGTTAGAAGATTAATTGGCTTGGACTGAGTCCATGATAGAATGGATTGTATCAGCTGTGGCTCAGTGGTAGCATTCTTGCCTGAGTCAGAAAGTTGTTGATACATGTCCCGTTCCAGGCACTTGAGCTCAAAATCTAGCTGACACCTCAGCACAGTACTGAGGGAGTGCTGCACTCTCGGATCAGGTGTTAAACCGAGGCCCTGTCTGTCCTCTCAGGTAGAAGTAAAAGATCCCATGGCACTATTTTGAGGAAGAGCAGGGGAGTTCTCCCCGGTGTCCTGGCCAATATTTATCCCTCAACCAACATCACTGAAACAGATGATCTGGTCACTATCTCATTGCTGTTTGTGGGATCTTGCTGTGCGCAAATTGGCTGCCGCATTTCCTACATTACAACAGTGACTGCACTTCAAAAGGTGCTATATTAATGCAAGTTCTTTCTTTCTTTCTTTCGAAGAGTTTACCAATCCCCGTTACATAAGAATATAGAAAAGCTTGGAAGAAGAAAAGGTCATTTGGCCCAGGAAAGTTAATCAATGTGTGGTTGAAATGGATGTACGATGTTAAAACAAATTTATAAAAGTGCAGCCTGATGCAGGCAGGCCTGCTGAAGTGTTACTGAGAAAGTGCTCAGAATTAGCTGAAAGACTCTCTCCTGTGTTTCATACCATGTGAAATACCTGGGGTTTTTTTGTGTGTGGTTTTAATAAAAATGCTTTTGTTTGCATCCAGCTACGTGCAGCAGCCCATCTTAATTTAGTAACAAAAAAGGGGGAGGGTTAAGACTGGAGCCAAGACAACAGGGGCTGAGCGGGCGATTGTTCCACTACTAATAGAGGGCAGGGGAGAGAAACACAAGATAACCTACAACAGCAGCCAAGGTAGGAGTCATGACAGTGTCCCGTGTGAGCAAAATGTGCATTTCAGAATCTTAAAGGGGTACCGCCTCCGTGAAAGAGTGGGAAACTTTTTTTTGTCGGTGGGGGGTGGAGGAGAGGAGCCAGTCTTGTGGTGGTCTTATGATAACCTAAAACACAAATAGTGAGACAATGGTGTCTGAGATGCAATTTACTTTGTTCCATTGTGTTTGCAAATTAAACGATTCTCTTTGATCTTGCCTAAAAACAGAAAGTAAAACAATCCCTAAATATGTGAGCCTACAAATTACTGTTAATAAAATTGGTAGACGAACAATCAACTCATTCACAAGGTATTCCCATGTCCCTATTTTTAGAGGTGGCGTTCATCCATTTAAAATGAAGCAGTTAACACTTCAGTTAAGATAGCACACAGAAGAGTGTTACACAAACATATTATGGGGGCAATTTTAACCTAACCTGCCCACTGGGAAACTAACAGGACCGAGTGCAACTCTGGTTTTACACCCTGCCTGATTTTATTCTCCATTGAAGTCATTGGAGAGTGATACTGGGCGGAGTGTAAAACCTGTGTTCCACCCGATCCCGTGGGCTTTCCGCCCAATGCGTTAGAATTACCCCTGAGTGTTTGTTTGCTGATATTGCCATCGGTAATTTCTCCAGTGTTTGACGTGTGCTTTTTGTTAAGTATGACAAAACACTTCCTTATTTTTGTGGAATGTTGCAGCTGACAATGTTTGCCTCAAAAGCACTTGCGGGAAGGAAGTAATTGTGTTGGTGAAGGCCAGGCAGATCATTATGTTTGTGACCCATACAATTTTTCAAAGGGGTGATGAGAATTTCTTCTCTTACTATATGGTCAAGTCCTCCACAGGCCGCAATGGTTCCTGTGCTGATGGGGATGAGGCAGGAATATCTGTCCGAGGGTCGGCAGACCAGTCTAGAATAATGGAGACGTGAGGACGAATGAATATTTTGTGTCACAACCTTTGGGGTCCAGAGGATATTTATGGAGACCTTGGAGGTTAAATAGGTTGGATTGATCCCGTGATAAAGTAGATTGTACTGTTCTGTGGAAGGAGGCAGAATGGACTTTTCTCATTCCATGTTTTCTTATTTCTTTTCTCTGCCAAATCTCTCCTTTACCCTCCTCTCCTGATGGTGTAGACTCCTTACTGGTGTATGGTTCAATGGCCAATGGACTCTCTTTAGTATCTCATCCAAATGGCTGTTGTTCATGCATGAGCCTTACCAATGAATGTTGGCAATCTATTTGACCACAGGGAGTATTGCAGCCAAGCCCAATGTTCTCACATACAACATGGGTCACTAGATAGCTGGGAGTGGGAAGCAAGGTCAATATTCACTTCTCTAACCCAGGAACACTCCAGTTATTTGTAGCATCCTGACCACTGCCCAGCACAGATCAACTTAGCACAGGTTGGGGTTAGAACCTTGGACTATATTAGCTACTTTCCAATCCTCAGGCACTACTCCCATTTATAACGATTCCTCAAAGACAGCAGCAAGGATTTAACCAATTTTGCTGGCCATTTTAAGTAACCTGATATGAAGTCCATCAGGCTGATGCCTTCCATTCCTTTAACTTCCTCAGCCTTTCAGTGACTGTCTTATCTGAAATGTCTATTCCTTTCAGTGCCTCCGCCTTGCCCCGTGCTGGTGAGACTGTCCATGGTCTCCTCCATGAATACACAAAAGAAGAATTGATTTAATATATATGCTATCTTTGGTCACTCGATATCATAACGACTTTATGACTTTTCAATAGTTCCGCCTTATCTTCTTTCACCTGCTTGCTGCAAATACATTAAAAGAAATGCTTGACATTTCTTTAAATATTCCCTGCAATTCTAACCTCATTTGCTGTTTTATGTCTCCTGATTTAACCTGTCAACTGGTGCGGCCACAACTGCAGCCTCTGAGCAGGGCGAGGACAGCATTGCCTGTGGCTGTGAAGGTCACCATGGTGCTGAATTTCTACAGCTCAGGAGCATTTCAGGCCTCTGCTGGTGACATGTGCAACATCTCACAGTATTCAGTGCACTGCTGCATAAGGGAGGTCACAGACACACTGTACCAGATGAGGAACAGGTTCATCACCTTCCCTCTCCATAGAGACAAGCAGAATGAGCCATTGCTGGCTTCCCCATGGTGCAGAGTGCCATTGACTGCATGCATATTGCCCTGCATGCCCCGCATATCAACTCGGCCGTCATCGTCAACTGTAAGGGCTTCCACTCCCTCAACGGCAGCTGTTGTGCAACCACACGCATCAAATCATGGAGGTCGATGCCCACTACCCTGGAAGCAGTCATGATGCCTTCGTCATGCTGCAGTCCAACGTGCCAGCTCTTTCACCCGACTCGGCAAGTCAAAGGCTGGCGACTGGCAACAAGGGCTATCCCCTCACGCCGTGGCTCATGACACCGGTCAGGAACCCATGCACACGTGCACAGCAGGCCTATAATGAGAGCCATGCTGCCACACACAACAACGTGGAGCACACCATAGGCCTCCTCAAGCAATGCTTCCGCTGCCTGGACCAGTCTGGAGGAGCCCTGCAGTACTCCCCTGAGCGGGTGGGCAGACTTGTGGTGGTCTGCTGTATGCTGCACAACCTCGCCATCATGAGGGAGCAACCTTTGCCGCCAATGATCGGAGAAGACCCTGAGCCAGAGGTGGAGGAGGAGGAGGCTGAGAAGGAAGAGGCTGAGGAGGAGGAGGAGGAGGAAGAGGCTGAGGAGGAGGAGGAAGAAGAGGCTGAGGAGGAGGAGGAGGAAGGGGTGGAGCCAGAAGAGGAAGTGGAGGAAGACGCAAAGGTGCAACAGGGACCACACGCCTTGTCTGCAAGGGCTCTGCGTGCTCCCCTGATCCGTGCCCGCTATCAATAATGTGAACTACACCCCCCCCCCAATTCACCAACAGTCCTACACTCCCCACCTTTCCGCTCCCACAAGACAATCAAATCGCCCTCCATCTGATTATACATTGGTTTCCCTCTCAGCTCATCGCACAAATAAAAACCACCACCAAATGCAAATTCAAAGTCACATTTATCAATGAATAAATGAAATAATGGAAAAAGAACAGAACTATTCATCCTTGTGCATTCCCTTAGTGCCTGTTGTTCGAGTGCCTTTACCTATCCTAGTGCTCCTACGAGGTGCTTCCCCAGTGGTTGGAGCATGGGTAGTGGGAGGCTGCTGGCCTTCAATGGAGGAGCGTGCAGATGGCTTTAGAGGGTGACCTCGAGCAGCTCTGGGCCGGGAGGTCCCGGCTTCAGACTGCACGATCTCAGGATGGGCTGCAGCAGTCTGGCCTGGCTGGCTGATAGGCAACAACAGGGGCACTGGCAGAATGGTAGGGGTGGGAGCAGGAAGGCTGAAGTCCTGAGAGAGGACAGCAGGTCTGACTGCCATGGCGCCACTGCCACTCTCCCAGGGCGGCCCCTCAGCAATCCTGGTGATCAGCTGGAGAACGGATTGCTGGAGTGCTGTGATGCCCTGGAAGCCCCGTTCCACACTGCTCCCCAGACCCATGATAGCAGCAGTCTGAGCTTCCAAGACAGCAGATTATGGGAGGAGGGAGATGTGGAAAAGGAGAAGGAGCATTAGATATGCAGGGACCCCCTTCATCAGGACCTCCAGCGTGGCATTGTCACAGCTGCAGTGACGGCCCGCCCAATGATCTGAAGCACTGTCTCCTCTAGGGGGGTGAGGATGTGTAAACATGCCCATCCAGCCTCAGATCCCTCCTGCTGCCGGCTGTTATGTGCCACCTCCTCCTGCAAGACAGAGGACAGTGTGTGTCAGTGAGTATCCTGCAAGGTGTGTGGGTGATGTGCCTGTCGTGGTTGAATAGCTGCCAGTTTGTGTGACCTATGAGTGTGGCACTGTGTGGGGGTGAGATGCAGCATGCCGAGTGCAACATTGCATATGGATGGGCAGTGTTTGTTGGTGGGTGGGTGATGGAGTGTGATGCGTGGAGCAGTTGGTAGGATGTGCCACTTGACACTTGCATTCACTCACCTTGACCACTCATGTCAAATCATTGAACTTCTTTCAGCACTGCACCCACGTGCTTGATGCAATGCTCCTGGTGTTGACTTCCTGCGCCACAGCCTGCCAATGCCTATGAAGCTGCAGTCTGGAGGGTCTCCTGCCACCCTGTGGGTACATGTTGGCCTTCCTTTTGTCCACCGCTTCCACCAGGGTCTTCAGTGCATCATCGGAGAAACGTGGAGCCCTCTCTTGTGCCTGTCCTGCTATCCTCATGGCCATCCTTCCCTCCTCCTAGTAAACTGTGTACCTGCCGTTTGAAATGTGTACCTGCACCTTTAAGAGGTGCAGGCTGTTGATGACGTGCGCTGTGCACGCCCCATTTCCAACTTCCTCAATCTCCGTGCAGCCTCTCAGCAGCGCGGATAGCGCTGGCTGCAGGGAGATATCATGATAAGTAGCAGGCAGCATGAAGTTCACGTGCTGCCTGCGTAAGGGACATTGGGTGTGGGGTACTAGCGCATCACACTACCCCCGCCCGAAAACGGCCCTTATCCAATTTCTCCCCCTATCTCTTTGCTTTTGTACTCTATACCCCTATTTATAAAAAGTAGGATCCAATATGCTTTTTCATAGCTTCATCAACTTGGCTTCTAACTTTTAAACATTTGTGTATCTGATTCCCTAACTTGCTCTGCTCCTCTCCTCCTTTTAAAATATTATCATTTGGTGTATATGTTCTGTCCTTATTCATCCTCCCCTCAAAATGTATTGCCCATTTCTCCACATCAAATTTATCTTGAGATCTACCTGCCCAATCTGCTGAAGTCACATACAATCTTCTTCAATTAACCGCACTCCCTATTTTTGAGTCCTCTGTAAATATTAATACTGTGCCCCTATACCCAAGTATACATCTGTTCACTGTTCACTGCCCATTAGTCAACTCCCTGTCCATGCTGCCATTCTCCTTTAATAGTGTGTACTCCTATGTGACACCTTATCAAATATGTTTTGAAAACCTACATTCACAACATTCCCTGCATTTCCTGTATCAATACACTCCAGTACTTCCTCAAAGAACTGCAATAAATTTGTCAGACATGATTTGACTTTTACAAATCCATCTCGGCTGTCCTTAATTAAGCCAGATCTTTCTTTCTAGGTGAGTGTTAATTTTCTCCCATTTTATGGCCTCTAGAATCTTATCCACTATTAATGTTACACATTGATCTACTGTTACCTGATTTATCCCTTTCTCCCTTTATGAACAGAGATGTCACATTGGCAACCCTCCAGTCCTCTGGTATGAATTCCATGTCCAGGGCTGTTTTAAAGATTGTGATCAGAGTCTCTGCTATTTCCTGTCTAACTTCCTTCACAATTCGAGATGCATGCCATCAGGGCAAGGTGCGTTCTCCACTTTGAGTTCCACCAGCTTTTTCAGTACTCCTTCCCTAGCTATGGTTATTCTATCTAATTGCTCCGCCTCCTCCTCTTGTACTGCCACACTCCTAAATGAAAATCAAGGGGAAGTACTCATTCACTAACTCTGCCGTTCCTTCAATCTCCATAAAAATATTTCCTTTTGCATCTTTAGTTGGTCCTATCCTTTCTTTAACTATTCTTTTACTTTATATCTGTTTATAAAATCCTTTACTATTTCCCTTTATATTACCAGCCAGTCTTTCCTCATACTCCTTCTTGGCCTTTCTAACTTTTTTTGCTTCCCTCGATATTTTCTATATTTGGCTTGTTTTTTATTTGTATTACTAGCCCTAGATTTGTCACGTACCTCTTTTGAAGGCTCATTTTCATTTTAGTTTCTCTACTCATCCAAGGAAATCCAGCTTTTACTGCCCCACACTTCCTTCTTGAGGGGGTATGTCTACACTGTATCCTAATCATCTCCTGTTTGAACATTTCCCATTGTTGTGCACTGTCTTATTTGTCAATTTTTCTTTCGAGTTTATCTGGTCTTGTTCCCTTTTCATCTCCTCATCAATGTTTTTTTCTAGTGAAGCACCTTTATCTTTGACTCTTCCTTTTCATTTTATATCATGCCTAATTATGTTATGTTTCTGAGGTATTCCCCTACCTTTATGTTAACTACTTGCCCCAATTAATTTCCTAGAACTAGATCCTTTCCTTGTTGGGTAAAAAACATGCTGATCATCCTGGACCCCTCACCTTCTTTGAATGAATAGGCTTGTTGGGCTGAATGGCCTTTTCTTATTCAATGCTTTTTTAAAAAATATCTTCCTCCATTGCTTAAAAGCCATGCCTACAGTCTAAACAGAAGTCGACTTCAGATGTGTATAGAATGTGTTGTTCCTTTTAAATGAATATTCACACCTACAGTGTCTCCATTATCCATTGTATCCTGCACATTGAAAATCCTGTTGGGTGCAGTTCCAGGGGCAACAATAAAGTTGGCTATAACCATTTCATGTGTTCCTAAGCTCACTGCCCTTATAAAACATTAGGTATTCGCTGAGCAGTTCTTTGGTGCATCGGGAGCAGGCAAGCGATAACCACCCAGATATTTTGCCATCCTCTTCATGAAATTTATGGGATAGTTCTGATGGAGGGGTGGTCAGAAAATGGGGTGGAAGTCGTATCTGCCATATTTCTGTCCCTTCTGCAGTCCACAGGGACCTCTTTTTCCCACCCACACCCTATGCTCCTGGCAGCAGTTTGGGGGTATTTCTGGGGGGCACTCCTAGGCTGCCCAGGTAACCCTGCTAGATGTGCCCCTGATTGGCCCAGTGAAACAAACGTCTGCTGTGGACAGGTGTACGTTCCAATCTGGGCCTAACGTGGGGCTCAAAGTACAAAAGGCAATAAAGATTCAGGAGGATCGATTGCCAATTCAACAGGAGCCGAAAGGGTGAGAAGTAGAGAAAAATAAACGCTCCTGGAAAGCGCTTCCTGAAAGGGCGGTGGAAGCAGATTCAATAGTAACTTTCAAAAGGGAATTGGATAAATACTTGAAGGAGGAAGAAAATTGCAGGGCTATGGGGCAAGAGCCGGGGAATGGGTCTAATTGGATAGCCCATACAAAGAGCCGGCACTGGCACGATGGGCCGAATGGCCTTCTTCTGCGCTGTATGATTCTATGATTTTTTAATCCGGCGCCAGTGGCCTCTTGCTTCCCCTTTTGGACCGGCACCATGCCACTCCAAGTTTCCGCTGCTGTTGCAGGGTGAGTGCCCCTGTTGCCCTTTTGCCCATGCGGGCCTCCATCCTTACCTAAATGACCCCGCTGTATTTGGGATTTGAGGCGGGGTCATGGAGAGAGCTGACCGGTGGATCGGATTTCCTCCCCGTCCTACTCATGGCAACACAACTGCACCATAGAATTTGTCTCTCATCCTCTTCCTCTCTCTCTTCCCTCAACCACCAAACCTTGAACCGCAGGTTCATAATGTCTTGTTAAAGAGAGTTGGGGGTAGGGGGGATGAAACACATTCACAGGAGCAGGTTGGCACTTTAATGTGGCAGTTGTCCAACCACTCAACCAGTCACAGATGACCAGGGAAATCAGGGAGCTCACACTGGGATGGAAAGCCAGTACCAGAGAGGCCTATAACATCGGTAATTTTACCTGTGCGGCTTCAACTATTGCACTGTTCACAGCCGAGAGTTAGCAACAAGCTCGGTGGAGGAAAGGGTCGTAAGCCTAGTTGGAAACATAACCATAAACTTCTGACAATAATCCTCCTTCCCCCTTTTAACTTTAGGCTACTTCCTGCCTTTCGAACAGATGCACAGAATGTACTAAATCTCTCCTCAGTGACAGGCTGCCAAAAGAACCTAAAACAGAACTTTAAAACCTTTTTGGATCTGGAAAGTCAATTTCTGCTTCCTGTGCAGAAGGAAACGGTCAGGTTAAATTAAAATGTAAAACTTGAATCAAAAACACTTAGGACGTTCAGCCTTTCAGCTCTCTTGCTAATGCCTAAGGGCCACCACTATAAAGGGTTTATACAGACTTTGTCCCTTGTGTAATGTTTTCCCAATTTTTTTTTTTAGCAACACTCGTATCTTAGTAAATCTCAGGAAGGATCCAGAATGTACGACTGAACTGGCTGGGGATAATGAGCATATTTGAGCAAGTGCCATACAAACCACAGCCATGTATTAGAACTGGAGATCTAAGCATTAGTGTTTTTCGTGTTGTGCACTATACTCCTCAAAGACCCTATTTCATTGCAGTGCACCATGAGGAAACGTTTAATGGGCCTCAGTGATGCTTCAGCACAGCTTATCCATCAGATCGATTTTAAACCCCCCTTGGAATGCTCTACGTGTGCCCCCGCCCCCCCGCATCTCTAATTAACTGTTTCCTGGTGGCACAAGATCCTGCAGTTTTGTGCCATGGAATTGTAATTTATTAAATTATTACTATGTGTTCCCAGCATACTGTTATCTTGGGGTACCAGGATAACATTTCTGCTGTTTGTTTGTTTTGCACACTGGTCATTAATACTGCAGCTTCCTCACTGGACTTTCTGTCTGCTGCTCTGAAGGTGACCTTTATCCTCCAGTAGACATTTTACAAAGAAGCATAATGGTTGGGCATACCTCTCCACTTATTGGAGGAGGATGAGGAGGTGGGTTAGCCAGCACCTGAGGACTTTGGAACCCCTTTGCTGGTATCGTCCCACCAGGATATACTGACCAAGGCACTCCTACCTCAGCTTGTCCCAGGAATAACGCCTTCAGAAGCTACACTTCACTAGAGAAGCCATACACAAATTGTGTGAAATGTTGGAACCCAACCTGAAGATCATTTGATCCACAGGCTCTGCACTGTCAATGAAAATGGAAGTCAAAATAGCCCTAATTATTTTTTGCATGAGGGTCATTTTAGATTGCATTTCTTGACATCTCCAAAATAACGCAATTAACTGTGCTTTGATGCATTAAACAAGTGACTGATGCCTTGATTGCTGGAGCCAGCCTCTTCATAGCTTTCTAATGGAGGCACAGCACCAGTGACATAGGGTATTCTATTTTTACAGTGTGGTAGGATTCCCAAAGATGCAGGGAGATATAGATTGAAGGTATAACATTATTTGCTCCTTTGGTCAATTCTGTTACCTTCATCAACAGAAAAAGGTATCACTCCCTCAGTGTTCAGTTGGTAAGTGACCAGCAGCATTGGGTCATGCAGGTTAACGCTTGAATTCCTGGAAGTTTTTTTTTATTTTGAGACAGTCTACAATTCTCTCACCACAAAGGGAAGTCCCTGGGTCACTTCTCGGAGACCAGGGATACCCAAATCTCCAACCATCGTTTATGACACCTGTGGAGGCCCATTTATGAACCGTCCAGCAGGGTGAGGTAGCTGACGACCAGCAACAACAAGACCAAAAGGAGGAAGAGGGGGACCAGCCGTGGCAAGTTGATGCCCATCTCAATTGTGAAACTTTTTCTTAAATCCCAATTGTCCCCAGTGCATTAACAGTCCTGGCAACATCTCACTATTTCCCACCACAAGTATGCCTTCATCTCTTGACAATTCTAAAACAGTACAAGCTCCTTCTATACAAACTTGGTGCACCTCCTCCAAAGCCCTTTAGAAAAACATTGTCTGCATACAACTGATCATTACTGCAAACATAATTAGTAATTTGAGGTAATAGTTCATTATTATTTTCTCTCAACATCATGCTTCCCCGGGTTATTGTTCCTTCCTTGACCTCTCTAACCCCCAATTTATTACTTTTCTTGGGAACCTGAGGGGCAGAAGTAGGTGAGGGGACTGGCTGATCCACTTGCATATCAGCCTCTCAGGTCTGATGTGTCCCTTGTCTTAGGGCAACTGAGTGCTGAGATGTGCCTGCTGCAAGTTGTATCTCTTGCACCACAAGTTCAACCTCGCAATCCCTCCTTTGTGTCACATGTATGAGTCTGAGGGGGCTGCAGGGAGGAGACACAAATGCTGAGAGACAGAAACATCAAACCTTTTCCACCTCACCAGTAGTACTTTTGTTTGATCACTGATCAGCAAGACAGCTGACTGGTTCCAATGAGATCTGAGGAGCCCTGAGCAATGCCTGTCTGCTAGTCCACTAAGCCAATTGAGAGAGCCCTCTCCATTTCGTAGTTCCAGGCCCCTCTGGCAGCATTTGATAAAGTCCCTCATAAGAGACTGTTAGCTAAAGTTGAAGCTCATGGAATTGAGGGCAAATTATTGACCTGGTTAGGAAATTGGCTGAGCGGCAGGAGACAGAGAGTAATGATAATGGGCAGGTACTCAAACTGCAGGATGTGACTAGTGGTGTCCCACAGGGATCTGTGTTGGGGCCTCAAATATTCACTGTATTTATTAACAACTTAGATGACGAAATAGAGAGTCAAATATCCAAATTTGCTGATGACACAAATATAGGCAGCATTGTAAGCAGTGTAGATGGAAGCATAAAACTACAGAGCGATATTAATAGATTAAGTGATGTGGAGAGACTAGAGAAGCTGGGGTTGTTCTCCTTCGAGCAGAGAAGGTTAAGGGGAGATTTGATAGAGGTGTTCAAAGTCATGAACAGTTTTAATAGAGTAAATAAGGAGAAACTGTTTCCAGTGGCAGAAGGGTCGGTAACCAGAGGACACAGATTTGAGGTGATTGGCAAAAGAACCAGAGGCGACATGAGGAAAGATTTTTTTACGCAGCGAGTTGTTATGATCTGGGTGCACTGCCTGAAAGGGTGGTGGAAACAAAACTGTGGCAAATGGATTTCAATGTAGGCAAGTGTGAGGTCATCCACTTTGGACCTAAAAAGGATAGGATCATAGTACTTTCTAAATGGTGAAAAGCTCGAAACAGTGGAGGTCCAAAGAGACTATGGGGTCCATGCACATAGATCATTAAAATGTCATGGACAGGTACAGAAAATAATCAAAAAGGCTAATGGAATGCTGACCTTTATAGCTAGTACACTAGAATACAAGGGGGTAGAAGTTATGCTACAGCTATTCAAAGCCCTGGTTAGGCCACACCTGGAGTATTGTGAGCAGTTCTGGGCTCTGCACCTTAGGAAGGATATAGTGACCTTGGAGGGAGTGCAGCACAAAATTACCAGAATAATACCTGGACTCCAAGGGTTAAATTACGAAGAGAGAGTACACAAACTAGGGTTGTTTTCTCTGGAATTTAGAAGATTAGGGGCGATTTGATTGAAGTTTTCAAGATATTAAGGGGAACTGATAGGGTAAATAGAGAGAAACTATTTCCGCTGGTTGGGGAGTCTAGGACTAGGTTTTTATTCGTTCATGGGATGTGGGCGTCGCTGGCGAGCCAGCATTTATTGCCCATCCCTAATTGCCCTTGAGAAGGTGGTGGTGAGCCGCCTTCTTGAACCGCTGCAGTCCGTGTGGTGAAGGTTCTCCCACAGTGCTGTTAGGAAGGGAGTTCCAGGATTTTGACCCAGCGACGATGAAGGAACGGGATGGTGTGACTTGGAGGGGAACGTGCAGGTGGTGTTGTTCCCATGTGCCTGCTGCCCTTGTCCTTCTAGGTGGTAGAGGTCGTGGGTTTGGGAGTCTTGTGCTCCAGAACTAGCTGTGCCTCTAGCCAAATTGAGGATGGGCATGTTTGGCGAGTTGCTGCAATGCATCCAGTGGATGGTACACACTGCAGCCACTGCGCGCCGGTGGTGAAGGGAGTGAATGTTTAGGGTGGTGGATGGGGTGCCAATCAAGCGGGCTGCTTTGTCCTGGATGGTGTCGAGCTTCTTGAGTGTTGTTGGAGCTGGTGGATAGTATTCCATTACACTCCTGACTTGTGCATTGTAGATGGTGGACAGGCTTTGGGGAGTCAGGAGGTGAGTCACTCACCACAGAATACCCAGCTTCTGACCAGCTCTTGTAACCACAGTATTTATGTGGCTGGACCAGTTAAGTTTCTGGTCAATGGTGACCCCCAGAATGTTGATGGTGGGGGATTCGGCGATGCTAATGCCGTTGAATGTCAAGGGGAGGTGGTTAGACTCTCTCTTGTTAGAGATGGTCATTGCCTGGTAATTGTCTGGCGCAAATGTTACTTGCCACTTATCAGCCCAAGCCTGGATGTTGTCCAGGTCTTGCTGCATGCAGGCTCGGACTGCTTCGTTATCTGAGGAATTGCGAATGGAACTGAACACTGTGCAATCTTCAGCGAACATCCCCATTTCTGACCTTATGATGGAGGGAAGGTCATTGATGAAGCAGCTGAAGATGGTTGGGCCTAGGACACTGCCCTGAGGAACTCCTGCAGCAATATCCTGGGGCTGAGATGATTGGCCTCCAACAACCATTACCATCTTCCTTTGTGCTAGGTATGACTCCAGCCACTGGAGAGTTTTCCCCCTGATTCCCATTGACTTCAATTTTACTAGGGCTCCTTGGTGCCACACTCGGTCAAATGCTGCCTTGATGTCAAGGGCACTCACTCTCACCTCACCTCTGGAATTCAGCTCTTTTATCCATGTTTGGACCAAGGCTGCAATGAGGTCTGGAGCCGAGTGGTCCTGGCGGAACCCAAACTGAGTATCAGTGAGCAGGTTATTGGTGAGTAAGTGCCGATTGATTGCACTGTCGACGACACCTTCCATCACTTTGCTGATGATTGAGAATATACTGATGGGGCGGTAATTGGCTGGATTGGATTTGTCCTGCTTTTTGTGGACAGGACATACCTGGGCAATTTTCCACATTGTCGGGTAGATGCCAGTGTTGTAGCTGTACTGGAGCAGTTTGGCTAGAGGCACAGCTAGTCTGGAGCACAAGACTTCAGCACTTACAGCCTTTGTTGTATCCAGTACACTCAGCCGTTTCTTGATATCACGTGGAGTGAATCGAATTGGCTGAAGACTGGCTTCTGTGATGGTGGGGATATCTGGAGGAGGTCGAGATGGATCATCCACTTGGCACTTCTCGCTGCAAACGCTTCAGCCTTGTCTTTTGCACTCACGTGCTGGACTCCGCCATCATTGAGGATGGGCATGTTTACAGAGCCTCCTCCTCCCGTTCATTGTTTAATTGTCCACCACTATTCACGACTGGATGTGACAGGACTGCAGAGCTTTGATCTGATCCGTTGGTTATGGAATCGCTTAGCTCTGTCTATAGCATGTTGCTTCCGCTGTTTAGCGTCACCAGGTTGCCACCTCCTTTTTAGGTATGCCTGGTGCTGCTCCTGGCATGCTTTTCTACACTCCTCCTTGAACCAGGGTTGATCCCTTGGCTTGTTGGTAACGGTAGGGTGAGGAATATGCTGGGCCATGAGGTTACAGATTGTGCTGGAATACAATTCTGCTGCTGCTGATGGCCCACAGCACCTCATGGATGCCCAGTTTTGAGCTGCTAGATCTGTTCTGAATCTATCCCATTTAGCACGGTGGTAGTGCCACACAACATGTTGGATGGTATCCTCAGTGCGAGGACGGAACTTCATCTCCATGAGGACTGTGCAGTCGTTACTCCTACCAATACTGCCATGGACAGATGCATCTGAGACAGGTAGATTGGTGAGGATGAGGTCAAGTCGGTTTTACCCTCGTGTTGGTTGCTCACCACCTGCTGCAGGCCCAGTCTGGCAGCTGTGTCCTTCAGGATTATTAGTCCATGCCTCTGGATTACTAGTCCAGTAACATAGCCACTATGCTACCGTACCCCAGTAATAGAGAATAAAAATTAGAGCCAGGACTTTCAGGAATGAAGTTAGGAAACACTTCTTGACGCAAACATGGTAGATGTTTGGAACTCTCTTCCGTAAATGGCAGTTGATGCTAGCTCAATTGTTAATTTTAAATCTGAGATTGATAGATTTTTGTTAACCAAAGATTTTAAGGGATACGGGGCCAAGCCAGGTATATGGAGTTGGGGCACAGATCAGCCATGATCTCATTGAATGGCGGAACAGGTTTGAGGGGCTAAATGGCCTACTCCTGTTCCTATCTTCTTTAGTTCCTAGGAGTCTGAATCTCTTTGACTGATGCACAACCTGCCCAAAAGGCCTTTGTGTTGGAGGCATCCAGTGCAGATGGCTCTGGAGCTGCCACCCACTCTAAGGTGGACTGCAGTGAGTAGCACACGTCCCCCATATTGTCGCAGATATGACACGGAGACCCCTCCACGAGCCTGCAACCTTGGACATGTTTTTGGAGAACACCCCAGAGCAAACACAAATGTTCAATGCTCCGTGAACATTCTTCTTTCAAAGCTGGACCCCTGAGGTCAGGATCCCAAGGCTTCTCAGCCAATGATAGATGTCAAGTGACCTCACAGTCACCATCATCTACAGCCTCGTTCTGAGCCCCCAAAACCTTCTACCCATTCATGCTCTGTGCATCACTTTACATGCTCCCCGCAGCTCATTCACTAAAGCCTCCTTGGTGGATGTGGCTGAGCTGGTACATGGCAGGGAGAGGGTACTTGATGTGGGCTGCAAAGCTGCGTGGGCAGGAATGCATGTACAGGGGTTTGGAAAGGTCTCTGACCCTTGATGTTTGGTCACATCTAGAGGAGCAGAGAAGAGGAGAAGCTACAATGGGCTGCTAAAGAGCACAATGAATTTCAGTAGAAGGAATAACATGAAGGTTTTGGTGATGTAGTTGTCTTGTGTTTGGTGAAATGGCAGAAGAAGAATCTGCAGATTGTTCTAATGAAGCTGCAGTTGGCTCCTAGCCTCTGACTTCACCATCTCCCATCTCCCACTTCCTCTACCGTCTGCCTTCCAACCATTTCCAGGGCTTGCTCCTGATATTTTATGAGGGCATGAAACACTCAGGTGCCCCACCTGTGGCACTTCTCTGCTGATGATTCTGTGCAGCTTTCTCCTGCCTGAATAAAGCAATCACTGAGATTTTCCCAAAGGTGGGCAGGATATGTAATCTCAAGTGCATTGTCGAAGGAAGTGCAATCGTGCGAGGTTGCCAAGCTTCCATTCATGTGACAATGTGAGGGAAGGTACATTCGGAGGTGAAGGAAGACCGTGTGGCTGTTGTAGCATTCTCTCGTGCACATTGATGGTTTGATGGTGAAACATTACAAGCAGTGAGGGAATGGTGGTTGGAAGTATGACTGAGATTTCTTAAAGTAGTTCCATATAGGGTAACGCAGCCTCTTCTTACCTTAGCAGCCCTGATGAGGTCATTGAATTCTTTTCACAACACTCAGTGGCTATACTTGGAGTGATGGAAGTGGCACTAACAGTTGTGGTCACTTCCTGCGATCTGAGACTTTACAGCCTGTCATGCCAAACATTTGATCTGTAAGCAACCAAATCTGAGCCAATAATTCCTCCACAGATGAGTACGAAAACTTTGGTGCCTTTTGCACCTGAGAACCTCTTCCCAACATTATTTGTACAGTTCAACAGCACAATATCCCCAGTTCAATATTTGCAGATTTCCCCTTTAATGCTCAGTTCTTTAGATACTGCTGATGCCTCCCCCACCCCCTCCAAGTAGCAAGCTGCTAATCACAGGTGGTTTCACCACTGACAACCAGTTCATGAAATCAAAGGGGTAATTTCCTCCCCAGTCGAAGAAAAAAAACCAGAAATCATTGCGAAAAATCTCCATCCATCCTTCCCCCTTCAGTCTCCTCTTTGCCCCATTGCTCCAAGGGTGACCACATCAAGCCATTAACCAAAGTAAGGCAAAATCCATTCCAGGCAATAATATAACAAACTCACATTATCAGGAAGCACTAATCAGTGAACAGGCTGATTATGAGTAGAAAGTTTCAAACATCCATAGGAATATTTAGCCAAGTCAATGTCCCAATTTTTAAAAATGTTTTAAAATTCATTGTCGGGATGTGGGCATTGCTGACAAGGCCAGCATTTATTGCCCATCCCTAATTGCCCTTGAGAAGGTGGTGGTGAGCCTTCCTCTTGAACCGCTGCAGTCCGTGTGGTGACGGTTCTCCCACAGTGCTGTTAGGAAGGGAGTTCCAGGATTTTGACCCAGCGACGATGAAGGAACGGCGATATATTTCCAAGTCGGGATGGTGTGTGACTTGGAGGGGAACGTGCAGGTGGTGTTGTTCCCATGCACCAAGCTGACCTTGGCCTTCTAGGTGGTAGAGGCTGCGGGTTTGGGAGGTGCTGTTGAAGAAGCCTTGGCGAGTTGCACACTGTTGAGCTTCTTGAGTATTGTTGCAGCTGCACCAATCCAGGCAAGTGGAGAGTATTCCATCACACTTGTACTATATTCCCTGTGCTTTTATTTGCTTTGTTCACTTTTAATGCTATGTGTATGTGACTGCTTTTAAAGTTGATTTATATTCCTTATTGACACATAGGTTTTAATTACATTCTTCTGTTTTGCAAGAGTTTTAACTAAGCTTTATAAGGTATTATTATGAAGGTGTTTAGGACTGGGACTGGTGTTGTTGATACTAATGAAGCACGACAGCCAGAAGCCTCAAAATGTCAGCTTCAGAGATGAATAGCATATTAAGCAGCACCACAATCCACTAGATTGCACATTAAAGCTTCCTGACTAAGCTGATGGAGAAAGTACAAGGTGCTGGGCCCATTAGATCAGTTGATGGACAGAGGCTGTGAGGAATATGACGCAGTGGAGCGTTGTGATACTTTGGCAAGTTGGAGAAACGTGATGGTGTTGAACAATGTTCTGAGTGTTGTGATGGTGTTGAAAAATTGTTCAATGCAATCAGAACACTCGGAACACTGTTCAACACCATCACAGCATTCGAAACACTGTTCAACACCATCACAGCATTCGAAACACTGTTCAACACCATCACAGCACTCGGAACACTGTTCAACTCCATCACAGTACTCAAATATTGTTCAAAATCATTAAAACATTTCGAGTGCAGTGATGGTGTTGAACAATGTTTCGAGTGCTGTGATGGTGTTGAACAGTGTTTCGAGGACTGTGATGGTGTTGAACAATGTTTTGAGTGCAGTGATGGTGTTGAACAATGTTTCGAGTGCTGTGATGGTGTTGAACAGTGTTTCGAGGACTGTGATGGTGTTGAACAATGTTTCGAGGACTGTGATGGTGTTGAACAATGTTTCGAGGACTGTGATGGTGTTGAACAATGTTTCGAGGACTGTGATGGTGTTGAACAATGTTTCGAGGACTGTGATGGTGTTGAACAATGTTTCGAGGACTGTGATGGTGTTGAACAATTTTTCGAGGACTGTGATGGTGTTGAACAATGTTTCGAGTGCTGTGATGGTGTTGAACAATATTTCGAGTGCTGTGATGGTGTTGAACAGTGTTTCGAGTGCTGTGATGGTGTTGAACAGTGTTTCGAGGACTGTGATGGTGTTGAACAATGTTTCGAGGACTGTGATGGTGTTGAACAATGTTTCGAGTGCTGTGATTGCATTGAACAATATTTCGAGTGCTGTGATGGTGTTGAACAGTGTTTCGAGTGCTGTGATGGTGTTGAACAGTGTTTCGAGGACTGTGATGGTGTTGAACAATGTTTCGAGGACTGTGATGGTGTTGAACAATGTTTCGAGTGCTGTGATTGCATTGAACAATGTTTTGAGGACTGTGATGGTGTTGAACAATTTTACGAGGACTGTGATGGTGTTGAACAATGTTTTGTGTGCTGTGATGGTGTTGAACAATGTTTCGAGTGCTGTGATTGCATTGAACAATATTTCGAGGACTGTGATGGTGTTGAACAATATTTCGAGTGCTGTGATGGTGTCATAGAATCATAGAAAGTTACAGCACAGAAGGAGGCCATTCGGCCCATCATGTCCGTGCCAGCGAAAAAGAACTATCCCTCTTAATCCTACTTTCCAGCACTTGGTCCGCAGCCCTGTAGTTTATGGCACTTCAAGTGCACATCCAAGTACTTTTTAAATGAGATGAGGGTTTCTGCCTCTACCACTCTTTCAGGCAGTGAGTTCCAGACCCCCACCACCCTCTGGGTGAAAAAATTACTCCTCAGTTCCCTAACCTTAATCCTTCTACCAATGACTTTAAATCTATGCCCCCTGGCCACTGACCCTTCTGCTAAGGGGAATAGGTCCTCCCTATCCACTCTATCAGGTCCCGTCATAATTTTATACACCTCAATTAAATCTCCCCTCAGCTTCCTTTGTTCCAAAGAAAACAACCCCAGCCTATCCAATCTTTTCTCATAGCTAAAATTCTCCAGCCTTGGCAACATTCTCTGTACCTTCTCTAGTGCAATCACATCTTTCCTGTAATGTGGTGATCAGAACTGTACGCAGTACTCCAGCTGTGGCCTAACCAAAGCTTTATACAGTTCTAGCATAACCTCCCCACTCTTATATTCTATACCTTGGCTAATAAAGGAAAGTATCCCGTATGCCTTTTTAACCTCCTTATCTACCTGTCCTGCCACCTTCAGGGACCTGTGGACATGCACTCCAAGGTCCCTTTGTTCCTCAACACCTTCTCAGTATTCTCCCATTTATTATGTACTCCCTTGCCTTGTTTGCCCTCCCCAAATGCATTACCTCACACTTCTCTGGATTGAATTCCGTTTGCCACTTTTCTGCCTACCTGACCAGTCCATTGATATCTTCCTGCAGTCCACAGCTTTCCTCCTCACTATCAACCACATGGCCAATTTTTGTATCATCTGCAAACTTCTTGATCAAGCCCCCCACATTCAAGTCCAAATCATTAATATATACCACAAAAAGCAAGGGACCTAGTACTGAGCCTTGTGGGACCCCACTGGAAACAGCCTTCCAGTCAACCATGACCCTTTGTTTCCTGCTACTGAGCCAATTTTGGATCCAACTAGCCACTTTCCCTTGAATCCCATGAGTTTTTCTTTTTTGATCAGTCTATCATGTGGGACCTATTCAAAAGCTTTGCTAAAATCCATGTACACTACATCAAATGCGCTACCCTCATCAACCCTCCTTGCTACTTGCTCAAAAAATTCAATCAAGTTAGTCAGACACGACCTTCCCTTAACAAATCCATGCTGACTATAGCCAGGGAGGATTGAAAAATGATGGTCAGAGCCTCCGTTATTTCCTCCCTTGCTTCTCTTAACAGCCTGGGATACATTTTATCCGGGTCTGGGGTCTTTCAAAGATGCTAATCCCCTTAACACTTCCTCTCTTACTTTGTTTATCCCATCCAATATTTCACACTCCTCCTCCTTAAATACAATCTCTGTATCGTCCCTCTCTTTTGTAAAGACAGACCCAAAGTATTCATTAAGAAGCATACCCACATCTTCCACCTCCACACACAGGTTCCCTATTCGAGATGATGTGGGTGATTTGTCAGTTTATGTGCTGTGTTGGGTTGATGTGCTGGGTCAATTTTAGTGACTGCATCCGTTTGGGGAATCCCTTAGTTTTGTGATCTTTGTGGTCAACTTGGGCGATCTGTCATTTTGAGTTTGAGGCACTTTATTAGTTTGGGCACTGGGCTAGTTGGGTTGCTTTGAGAGTCTGAGATGATTTGTCACTTTGAGATGCTGCATAAGTATGGGTGATTCAGCAGCTGTCAGTTGGGGAGTGTTGCTTCAATTGGGGGTGAGTTTTCAATTTTGCTTATTTGATCTATTTGGGGTGCAAGTCAGTTTGCCTTTTTTGTTTGGGTTACACTGACCATTTTGGGTGATTTGTCAATTCGGGATATCATCAGTTTGGGGTGATGTTTCAATTTCAATATGGAGGGAGGGGGCACAAATTTGTCTGTCTGTGGTGCCACACCAGTTTGGGTGATTTGTCAGGTTGGATTGCTGGGACATTTTTGGGGTGTTTTATAAATGGGTCCAGTTTAGGGCACTGCTTCAGTTTGGGGTTCTTTGTTAGCTTTGGTAATTTGTCAGTTTGAGAGAGTTAGTATCAAACTAGCCGCAGTAAAATAATTCCGTACAGAGGTGTCGGTACAGCGTCTTCAGAGAGACTGTCAGAATTGGATGATTTTACAAGTACAGGTCCAGTAACCTAGTGGTTATGGTACTGAATTAGCAAGTGAACCAACATCTTAGACTCCTTAATCACCATTCCTGGGTATGTCCTCTCCCACTGGCAGAATAACCCACCAGAGGGTCAGGTGAGTGTGGCTCTGGCAGTCTTCAACATTGATTCTAGATCCCATGAAGTCTAATGGCTTCAGATGAAACAAGGCCAAGGCCTTGTACTGATTACCACATACTGTAACCAACCCCTTCAACTGATGTCATGTTGAACATCACTTGGATAAAGCTCTGAGGGAAGCAATGACACAATGTACTCTGGTACAATTTGGCAGATTGTGCTGCTGGATGAATTTGGGGCAATCTGTCAGTTTGGAGCACTTTGTTTTTGATGCTGGGGCAGTTTGGGGTGATTTCAGAAGAGTAGGTTTTTTATAATTCAGAATTCCCCATAATCTTTATTTTTTGGAAGAAGCAAAAGGGCAGAAGCATTGTAAATGCATGGCCTCTACCTGACAGTACAGTCAAGGGCTCTCCTACCTCCAGCTGGCCAAGAGGCTGACTTCATAAAAGAAGTCATCAGTGCATTAAGCTGCAACTCAACCACTGCCAGTCCCTGTGAAAGGTAAAACTGCTCTAAACTTTTATTCCACAGGGTTATTCCATGTAATGGATGCAAGTCTGGAGTGTATTAGCTCTATACAGTGTAGGTAGCTTTTGGAAGTGTTAGCATTGTGCAATGTCTGGTCCTCTTACAGTGTAGTCAGTAACTCCATGTAGTGTGTAGCTATTATCGCTCCTTCTCAGCATTGTAAGAATAGTGTTTGTTGCCAGTATTTCTCAGGACTTTGGGCAGTGTGCATTGCTGGTCGAATGAACTCTTAACACTATGCCAGTGTGTATTGTCCATAACCTTCAACACACTATTTGCATGATGCAATGTCAATAACTCTCAGCTGCATGGACATTGTGCACTTCACGTTAGCTCTTGCCAATGTTTTGTCTACTATTTGCTTCCAAGGGGACACTGTTAAAAGTACCAGCCTGCAGAATATATATTTTAAGGCATCATCAGCAAAATCAAGAATCTGGTTCATTCCCAGGATGGCATACAGCAAATCTAAATTGGATTGCATTTCTCATTTTTTCCCCCTGTGTAATATTCTTTGAACATTTGGAAAGGATCCCAGAACAATGTTAAACGCAACAGACAATGCCTCACACTCATGCCTGGGGGAGGGTTCCCAATCACATAAATTTATATGGTTACAAGACAATGGAATAAGCCAAAATTAGACAGCAATGTAGTTCATAGGAACATAGGAACATAGGAACAGGAGTAGGCCATTCAGCCGCTCGAGCCTGCTCCGCCATTTGATAAGATCATGGCTGATCTGTGATCTAACTCCATATTACCTGTCTTTAGCCCATATCCCTTAATACCTTTGGTTGCCAAAAAGCTATCTATCTCAGATTTAAATTTAGCAATTGAGCTAGTATCAATTGCCGTTTACGGAAGAGAGTTCCAAACTTCTACCACCCTTTGTGTGTAGAAATGTTTTCTAATCTCGCTCCTAAAAGGTCTGGCTCTAATTTTTAGACTGTGTCCCCGACTCCTAGAATCCCCAACCAGCGGAAATAGTTTCTCTCTATCCACCCTATCTGTTCCCCTTAATTTCTTATAAACTTCGATCAGATCACCCCTTAACCTTCTAAACTCCAGAGAATACAATCCAAATTTATGTAATTTCTCCTCGTAACTTAACCCTTGAAGTCCGGATATCATTCTAGTAAACCTACGCTGCACTCCCTCCAAGGCCAATATGTCCTTCCGAAGGTGCGGTGCCCAGAACTGCTCATAGTACTCTAGGTGCGGTCTAACCAGGGTTTTGTATAGCTGCAGCATAACTCCTGCCCCCTTGTACTCTAGTCCTCTAGATATAAAGGCCAGCATTCCATTAGCCTTATTGATTATTTTCTGCACCTGTTCATGACACTTCAATGATCGATGTACCTGAACCCCTAAGTCCCTTTGGACATCCACTGTTTTTAACTTTTTACCATTTAGAAAGTACCCTGTTCTATCCTTTTTTGATCCAAAGTGGATGACCTCACATTTGCCTACATTGAATTCCATTTGCCACAGTTTTGCCCATTCACCTAATCTATCAATACCCTTTGTAATTCTATGTTTTCATCTGCACTGCTTACAATGCCACCAATCTTTGTGTCATCGGCAAACTTAGATATGAGACTTTCTATGCCTTTATCTAAGTCGTTAATAAATATTGTGAATAATTGAGGCCCCAAGACAGATCCCTGCGGGGCTCCACTAGTCACATCCTGCCAATGTGAGTACCTACCCATTATCCCTACTCTCTGTTGCCTTTTGCTCAGCCAACTTCCTAACCAAGTCCGTACTTTTCCCTCGATTCCATGGGCTTCTATCTTAGCTAACAGTCTCTTATGTGGGACTTTATCAAATGCCTTCAGGAAGTCCATATAAATAACATCCATTGACATTCCCCTGACCACTACTTTAGTCACCTCTTCAAAAAATTCAATCAGGTTTGTCAGGCACGACCTACCTTTCACAAATCCATGCAAGCTCTCTCTGATTAACTGAAAATTCTCGAGGTGTTCAGTTACCCTATCCTTAATTATAGACTTCAGCATTTTTCCCACAACAGATGTTAGGCTAACTGATCTATAATTCCCTGGTTTCCTTCTCTCTCCTTTCTTAAAAAGCAGAGTGACATGTGCAATTTTCCAATCTAGAGGGTCAGTTCCTGAATCTGGAGAACTTTGAAAGATTATAGTTAGGGCATCTGCAATGTGCTCACCTACTTCCTTTAAAACCCTGGGATGGAAACCATCTGGTCCTGGGGATTTATCACTCTTTACTGCTATTATTTTCTTCATTACTGTTGTTTTACTTATGTTAATTTTATTGAGTCCCTGTCCCCGATTCAATATAAGTTTTCTTGGGATTTCCGGCATGCTATCCTCTTTTTCTACTGTAAATACTGACGCAAAGTAATTGTTCAACATGTCCGCCATTTCCCCATTGTCAATGACAATATCCCCACTTTCAGTTTTTAAGGGGCCAACACTGCTCCTGACCACCCTCTTTTTCCTAATATAACTATAAAAGTTCTTCGTATTGGTTTTGATATCCCTTGCAAATTTCTTTTCATACTCTCTTTTTGTAGCTCTTACTATCTGTTTTGTGACCCTTTTTTGATCTTTGTATCTTTCCCATTCGCCAGGATCTGTGCCATTTTTTGCCTTATTGTATGCCCTTTCCTTATGTCTTATACTATCCCTTAGCTCTTTGGTTGTCCATGGCTTTTTTTTTGGCAAGTAGAGTTCTTGCTCCTCAGGGGTATAAACCGATTCTGTATCACGTTAAATGTTTCTTTAAACATTTCCCACTGATCATCAGTCGTTTTACCCATTAACAGATTTGCCCAGTTTACTGTGGACAGTCTCTGTCTCATCCCATTGAAGTCGGCCTTACCCAAGTCTAGAATCTTAGCAGCTGATTCACTTTTTTCCCTTTCAAACACTACCTTGAACTCGATCATGTTATGATCGCTATTAGATAGATGTTCACGCGCAGTCAAACTGTTAACTAAATCTGGTTCATTACTCATTACTAAATCTAGTATGGCTTTCCCCCTTGTTGCCTCTAGGACATACTGCTGTAGAAAACTATCCCGGACACACTCAAGAAATTCACTACCTTTCTGACAGTTGCTAGTCTGCTTTTCCCAATCTATGTGAAGGTTAAAGTCCCCCATTAAGACTACTATGCCTTTGTTACATACTTGTCTAATCTCTGCATTTTATACAATCTAGCACTTCAGAGCTGCTGCCAGGGGTCCTATTCACAACTCCCACTATAGTCCTTTCCTATTTCTCAATTCAACCCATAAGGTCTCTGTTGGCTGCTTACCTCTCGTTATATCCCCCTTTATCATTGAAGTGATTTCATCTCTAATCACTAAGGCTACCCCTCCCCCTCTTCCATTTTCCCTATCTCTCCTGTAGACCTTATAACCCGGTATATTTAGTTCCCAATCCTGACCATCCTGCAGCCATGTCTCAGTAATAGCTATCATGTCATACCCTCCAATTTGAATTTGAACCTGTAGTTCATTTAATTTATTCCTTATGCTCCGTGCATTTGTATATAGAACTCTTAGTTGGGCCACACACCCTAGCCTGATGCTTTGATGCTGGGTTAATCGCCTTACACCTTCTAGTTTTTATTTTATCTGTAGTGTCTAAAGTACACTTTCTTTCTGCTGCTCTATGCTTTTCCCTTTCACTTGTTCTTGAACAACTGTTTGTACTATTTGTATTGTAAATTTCCCCTGGGTCTTCCCCTCTCTTGCTTATCTCAACTTTACTCCCTTCTGACTCCCCGCTCAGGTTCCCATCCCCCTGCCACTCTAGTTTAAATCTTCCCCAACAGCAGTAGCAAACCCCGCCCCCCCCCGCAAGGATATTAGTCCCGGATCTGTTGAGGTGCAACCCGAACGGCTTGTACAGGTCCCACTTCCCCAGAATCAATCCCAATTCCTCAGGAATCTAAATCCCTCCCTCCTGCACCAACCCTCCAGCCACACATTCATCCGGTCTATTCTCCTATTCCTGTACTCACTAGCACGTGGCACTGGGAGTAATCCTGAGATTACTACCCTTGAGGTCCTGCTTTTTAACTTATTTCCTTATATTCTGCTTGCAGGACCCCATCCCTCTTTTTACCTATGTCATTGGTACTGATATGGACCACGACCTCTGGCTATTCACCCTCCCCCTTCAGAATGTCCTGCAGCCGCTCAGTGACATCCATGACCCTAGCACCAGGGAGGCAACATACCATCCTGGAATCACGATTGCGGCCGCAGAAACGCCTGTCCGCTCCCCTAACTATAGAATCCCCGATCACAATTGCTCTCTCGACCTTTCTCCTCCCCCCCGTACAGCTGAGCCACCCATGGTGCTTTGGACTTGGCTCTGGCTGCAGTTCCCAGAGGAACCCTCTCCCCTACCAATACCCAGAACTGAATACTGGTTGGAGAGTGAGATAGCCTCAGGGGATTACTGCACTAGGTTGTCCTTATCTGTCTAGCGGTCACCCAGTCCCTCTCTGCCTGCACTCTCTTAATCTGCCGGGTGACCACCTCCTGAAACGTGCTATCCACGAAATTCTCAGCCTCGTTCAGTTTGACCTCTGGTATCCTTTCCATATCTACTTTCATGGAAAACAATTCAAAACAAAAAAAAGTCAGGCACATTCTGTAATGGACATTGGTGCTGAAGATTTTTTTTCTATTCGTTCATGGGATGTGGGCGTCGCTGGCAAGGCCGGCATTTATTGCCCATCCCTAATTGCCCTTGAGAAGGTGGTGGTGAGCCGCCTTCTTGAACCGCTGCAGATAGTGTTTGTTACACTAAGGAATCTTCAATCCTCTGTGAACAGCATGTGCACAAGGTCTGACTTAAATAACTCCTCTTCTACCAAGTTTTGGGGCTGAAACACAAGAACACATTGGAAATTGATATCTTTTGCACACTGTTTTGTGCTGACACTAACTTTTTTGATAAAACTATCGACAGAAGGAATTTCAACATTCTCCCCTGCCATACCAGAGATCATTATTTAAAAAAATAACAATGCTTAATTTTTTTGAACAGTTAAAAAGGCAATAAAATGATCACTCAAATTTATAGTTAGAGGTTCATGCAGTTGCAGGCTCAATCACAAAAGTACAGCACAGCCCATTAGGTCTGTCCTGGTGCAAGCTCATTACTGAACTTCCTACTGTAATCACATTTGTCTGCTTTGTCTTGTATCCTTTTATATTCCTCCTTTTCAATTCCTTATCCAATTTCTTTTTTGAGTGTCCACCTGAATTATCACTTGTGGCCAAGCTCCAATAACCTTCTCAAAAAAAAATATTTTAGTTTGTAATGTATGTGGAGTCTATGGCCCTCTCAAAACCTCTCATTGTTTTGAAAACATCTATTTGTTCAGTTCTGGGCACTACACCCCAGGAAGGATGTCAAGGCCCCAGAGAGGGTGCAGAAGAGAATGGCACCAGGGATGAGGGACTTCAGTTATGTGGAGAGACTGGAGAAGCTGGGGTTGTTCTCCTTAAAACAGAAAAGGTTAAGGGGAGATTTGATAGAGGTGTTCAAAATCATGAACGGTTTTGATAGAGTAAATAAGGAGAAACAGTTTCCAGTGACACAGATTTAAGGTGATTGGCAAAAGAGCCAGAGACGACGTGAGGTAACATATTTTTACGCAGCGAGTTGTTGTGATCTGGAATGCACTGCCTGAAGGGGTGGTGGAAGCAGATTCAATAATAACTTTCAAAAAGGAATTGGATAAATACTTGAAGGGAAAAAATGTACAGGGCTCTGGAGAAAGAGCAGGGGAATGGGACTAATTGGATAGCTCTTTCAAAGAGCCAACACAGGCACAATGGGCTGAATGGCCTCCTCTTGTGCAGTACTTACTATGATACAATTTCATTGTACCCTTTCTATGACTCTAACATTCCTCCTAAAATGCGATACCTAGAACTGTACACAATATTCCAACTGTGGCCCAGGCAAAATCATGTACAAATTCAACATCACTTGCTTGCTTTTATATTCTATACTTCTCTTTGTGCAAAACCCAAAATCTCATGTGCTTTTCATCTGGATTTCCGTTAAAGATTGACCTGTCTGTATCCCCAGATCTCCCTGCTCCCCAATTCTGTTACGAATATTTATTCAGAGTATACTTCCTCTTCATATGTTTGGAGCAGGAAGAAGAATGGGAAAAGTGATGAAGAAAAAAAACTGCACAATCTGCACAAAGAGCAGCACAGAAATCAGATCTGTGAGGGGATCTTGGGAAAAAAAAATTATTCAAAGAAATGAAACTCCCAATTTCAAAGTTTCCAAGATGAAAATTCAAACATTAAACATGAAAATATCTATCAAAAAGATCTGAAATGAAAAACTGTGTTGACCCTATATAAAAAACAAGATTAACTAATGCAAAGAATGCAATAAAGGATCACATCTAAGATGTACATAAATATATAATAAATTATATTGATCTTTAAATCTTTTCTCCATCATACAATTTTCATAGTTTCCAGCTGCATCTTAGAAATTCAAGTCAAGGCAATTAATTAGTCAATTACAGAGGTGAAACAAACAGCCACTGGGAGATTAGACTCTACTCACACTGCCTTATTTCATGAGAGTTGGTAGAGCATTCACTTTCAGTTTTGTTCGAAACCTATTTTGAAGATTATTCCAGTATGGCCTGTCACCCCGAACTGTATTTCAAGTGCTAAGATGGTGTTCAACAGTGATTCGAGAGCTCTGATGGCGTTAAACATTGTTTCGAGTGCTGTGATGGAGCTGAACAGTGTTTCGAGTGCTGTGATGGTGTTGAACAATATTTCAAGTACTGCGATAGTGTTGAACAATGTTCGGAATGCTAAGATGGTTTGAACAATGTTTCGAGTGCTGTGATGGTGTTGAACAATGTTTCAAGTGCTGTGATGGTGTTGAACAATGTTTCGAGTGCTGTGATGGTGTTGAACAGTGTTTCGAGTGCTGTGATGGTGTTGAACAATGTTCCAAGTGTTGTGATGGTGTTGAACATTGTTCCAAGTGTTGTGATGGTGTTGAACAATGTTTTGAATGCTGTGATGGTGTTGAACAATGTTCCAAGTGTTGTGATGGTGTTGAACAATGTTTTGAGTGCAGTGATGGTGTTGAACAATGTTTTGAGTGCTGTGATGGTGTTGAACAATGTTTTGAATGCTGTGATGGTGTTGAACAACGTTTTGAATGCTGTGATGGTGTTGAACAATGTTTTGAATGCTGTGATGGTGTTGAACAACGTTTTGAATGCTGAGATGGTGTTGAACAATGTTTTGAGTGCTGTGATGGTGTTGAACAATGTTCCAAGTGTTGTGATGGTGTTGAACATTGTTCCAAGTGTTGTGATGGTGTTGAACAATGTTTTGAGTGCTGTGATGGTGTTGAACAATGTTTCGAGTGCTGTGATGGTGTTGAACAATGTTTCGAGTGCTGTGATGGTGTTGAACAGTGTTTCGAGTGCTGTGATGGTGTTGAACAATGTTCCAAGTGTTGTGATGGTGTTGAACATTGTTCCAAGTGTTGTGATGGTGTTGAACAATGTTTTGAGTGCTGTGATGGTGTTGAACAATGTTCCAAGTGTTGTGATGGTGTTGAACAATGTTTTGAGTGCAGTGATGGTGTTGAACAATGTTTTGAGTGCTGTGATGGTGTTGAACAATGTTTTGAATGCTGTGATGGTGTTGAACAACGTTTTGAATGCTGTGATGGTGTTGAACAATGTTTTGAATGCTGTGATGGTGTTGAACAACGTTTTGAATGCTGAGATGGTGTTGAACAATGTTTTGAATGCTGTGATGGTGTTGAACAACGTTTTGAATGCTGAGATGGTGTTGAACAATGTTTTGAATGCTGTGATGGTGTTGAACAATGTTTTGAATGCTGTGATGGTGTTGAACAACGTTTTGAATGCTGAGATGGTGTTGAACAATGTTTTGAGTGCTGTGATGGTGTTGAACAATATTGTGAGTGCTGTGATGGTGTGGAAGAATGTTCCAAATGCTGTGATATGGTTGAACAGTGTTTTGAGCATTTTGTTTGTGTTGAACAATGTTTCGAGTGCTGTGATGTTATTGAACAATATTTCGAGTGCTTCGGTGGTGTTGAACAATACGTTGAGCGTTTTGATGGTGTTGAACAGTGTTCTAAGTGCAGTGTTGGTGTTGAACAGTGTTTCGAGTGCTGTGATGGTGTTGAACAATGTTTCGAGTGCTGTGATGGTGTTGAACAATGTTTCGAGTGCTGTGATGGTGTTGAACAATGTTTCGAGTGCTTTGATGGTGTTGAACAATGTTTCGAGTGCTGTGATTGTGTTGAGTAGTGTTTCACGTCCTGTGATGGTGTTAAACAATTTTCTGATTGCCGTGATGGTGCTGAACAGTGTGTCGAATCCTGTGATGGTGTTAAACAATTTATCGAGTGCTATGACGGTGTGGAAGAATGTTCCAAATGCTGTGCTGGTGTTGAACAGTGTTTCGAGCGCTGTGATGTGGTTGAACAATGTTTTGAGCATTTTGTTTGTGTTGAACAGTGTTTCGAGTGCTGTGATGGTGTTGAACAGTGTTTCAAGTGCTGTAATGGTGTTGAACAATGTTTTGTGTGCTGTGATGGTGTTGAACAGTGTTTTGAGTGCTGTGATGGTGTTGAACAATGTTTTGAGTGCTGTGATGGTGTTGAACAATGTTTTGTGTGCTGTGATGGTATTGAACAATGTTTCGAGAGCTGTGATGGTGTTGAACAGTGTTTTGTGTGCTGTGATGGTATTGAACAATGTTTCGAGAGCTGTGATGGTGTTGAACAGTGTTTTGTGTGCTGTGATGGTGTTGAACAATGTTTTGTGTGCTGTGATGGTGTTGAACAATGTTTCGAGTGCTGTGATGGTGTTGAGCAATGTTCTGAGTGCTGAGATGGTGTTGAACAATGTTTCGAGAGCTGTGATGGTGTTGAACAGTGTTTTGTGTGCTGTGATGGTATTGAACAATGCTTCGAGTGTTCTGGTGGTGTTGAACAGTGTTTCGCATGCTGTGATCATGGTGAATGGTGTTTTCATTGCTGTGATCATATGGAACAATGTTTCAATTGCTGTGATTGTGTTGAACAATGTTTTCAGTGTTTTGATTGTGTTAAACAATGTTCTGACTGCTGTGATGGTTTTTTAACCAATTTTTCGAGTGCTGTGATGATGTTGAACAATGTTCCAATTGTTATGTTGTTCAAAACTGTTTTGTGAGCTGTGATGGTGTTGGGCGTTTTGATTGTGTTGAACAATATGTCGACTGCTGTGTTGGTGCAGAACAGTATTTCGAATGCAGTGGTGGTGTTTTGAGTGCTGTGATATTATTGAACAATGTTACAAATGCTGTGATGGTGTTCAACGGAGTTTCGAGTGTTGTGATGATATTGAACAATATTTCGAGTGCTGTGATGGTGTTGAACAATGTTTCGAGTGCTGTGATGGTGTTGAACAATATTTCCAGTGCTGTGATGGTGTTGAACAATATGTTAAGTGTTTGAATTGTGTTGAACAGTGTTCTGTGTGCAGTAATGGTGTTAAACACTGTTTCGAGTGCTGTGATTATTTTGAACAGTGTTCCGAGTGCTGTGATGGTGTTGAACAGTGTTTTGAGCGCTGTGATGGTGTTGAACAATGTTCCAAAATCTGTTCTGCTGTTGAGTAGTGTTTCGAGTGTTGTATTGACGTTGAACACTGTTTTGAATACAGTGATGGTGTTGAACAATATTTCGAGTGTTGTGATGGTGTTGAACAATGTTTCGAGTGCCGTGATTCTGTGGAACAGTGTTTTGAGTGCTGTGATGGTTTTGAACACTATTTCGAGTGCCGAGATGGTGTTGAGCAGTGTTTCGAGTGTTGTGACAGTGTTGAACAAATCTGTTCTGGTGTTGAATAGCTTTTTGACTGTTGTGATGATGTTGAACACTGTTTCGAGTGCTGTGATAGTGTTGAACAATGTTCCAAATGCTGTGATGGTGTTGAAAACTGTTTCAAGCGTTGTGATGGTTTTTTAAAATTGTTTTGAGTGTGGTGATGGTGTTGAACCATGTTTTAAGCGTTTCGATTGTGTTGAAAAATGTTTCGACTGCTGAGATGGTGTGGAACAATATTTTGAGTGCTGTGATGGTGTTGAACTGTGTTTCGAGTGCTGTGATGGTGTTGAACAATGTTTCCAGTGCTGTGATTCTGTGGAATAGTGTTTCGAGTGCTGTGATGGTTTTGAACAATGTTCCGAAATCTGTTCCGGTGTTGAAAAGCGTTTTGACTGTTGTGATGATGTTGAACATTGTTTCAAGTGCTGTGATGGTGTTGAAGAATGTTTCGAGTGCTGTGATTCTGTGGAACACTACTTGGTGTGCCGAAATCATGTTGAGCAGTGTTCCGAGTGCTATGATAGTGTTGAACAATGTTTCAAGTGTTGTGATGGTGTTGAACAGTGTTTCAAGTGTTGTGACGGTGACGAACAATGATCCGAAAGCTGTTCTGGTGTAGAATAGTGTTTTGAGTGTGAAGGGATTCGCAAAATTTCACATGTTCCCCCCACCCCGAAGATTTATTGGAGTTATTAAAGAAACCCTGGTGTGACTGTTTTAAAAAATCCAAGGTCTCTCAAAATGGCTGCGGTCAGACACATGGCCGAGGACCGGCAGATTTGAAATTGCATTCTCAACAACTCGGCAGGCTTCGTGTCTCAGACAGGTTTCTTTAAACAATGCAGCTGCATTCTAGCCCTGAGGCAAGCTATCAACATGGCCGGCCAACACATCAAAATTCGAGCAGGAAGTGATCGCAGGACAAAAGGTGAACCATCAAGGTACATTCGGAACAATGGTAAAGCAGTTAGCGAACAGATCGATACAGGAACCGGCCATTATATAAATGGGCCAGAAATTAGGTCCTTTGTCTTAAAGCAGTTATGGAACTCAGAAATACAGGAATTGGCCATTAATGTAAATGGGCCAGAGATGGGGTCCTTTGTCTTACGTTTCGTGCTTAAATCAAACAATGAAGCAAGCTGATGAGGTATGAAAAAAACCTGTTACCAAGAGGGTATAACTGGGCTTCCCAGTATCTCTCTCTCTCTTCTCTCTTCGCCTGGTGGCCAGGGTCCTGCTGCTCACTAGCTCAGACTTGAGAAGGAAGGCCATCCAGAAAAACCTCGCAAACGCAGCAGGAGGCCAGGCCTTTTCATCTGTTTCACCGGTGAGCATTAATTTTCTGGCCGCCACAATAAAATCTAGCTAGGTATAAGGGTGGGGGTTAAGGGATATTGCTAAACTTGTGATTTTAGAATTTTCCCTCGGTGTGTCCGTTTCTTCCATCCCGATAAGTGTAAGACTGTATTGTATCTATAGCGATTTCTTTTATCTTCTGTATTATACTGTTTACCTTGTAGTTTTAGTTTTCTTATTAATAAACATTGGTTTTCCTTGTACCAATCCACAGGAAGGGGTAAGCGATTCGCAACCGCACTGCGGGCAGGGCAGCTCAGGAAAATATAACTGGCTGACCTATTATAAGCCCGAGAAACAGTAAAAAAGAAACCTTTACAGAAATGGCGAGCCAGGCAGGAGCTGAGGCGAAAGTGTGTAACAAGGCAGACAGTGGTGCGGAGGAGGAATCCGCAATGGAGATAAGGTTGTCTGCCTATGTGTGCGGCAAGGTAAATATCGCGAAAAAGTGGGTGGGCGATATGTTAAAGGCCGAGCGTCCCATAGATGCAGCCATCCAGTGGACAGCAAGTAAACAGTATAAGAAAGGTATTGAGAGGCGGTCTGGCTCTTGTGTTTTAAAAAGCAGGTCTTAGTTCTAGACCGTGCTGTAGCAGTGCAAGCAGCCAAGATTAAACAGTTGACCCTAGAGCTGCAGGAAAAGACAGCAGCCGAAGAGCAAGGGGTAGCAGCGCTCCAGGCAATAAGCCAAGAAAGGGCGCAGATGGCAAGGGACCACCAGGCAAAGGTAGAGCGCCTGGAATACCAGATCGCTGAGCTCAAAAGTAGCGCTAGAGGTCGAATGGAACACCTGGAATACCAGGTCAGAGAGGCGAGAGGCAGTGAGGCTAGGTTAATGGATAAGATCCACAGCCTCACGCAAGAATTAAAAGAGCAGGAGGAGAAAGTAGGCGAGGTAAAGGCAGCATATAAGCTGGCCTGCGCCCAGGGGTTTGAGGCCGGGCCCCATATTTTTCGCCTCCACAGTACTGGGGACCGCTTCCCTCCTAGCCTTGTCTATGGCTCGTTCCCCTGCACGGACGGTCAGGCCCAGGAGGCGAAAAAGCAGGCAGCTGGGATCCAACCCGAGGTTAGAAATCCCCAGCTCCCAGCAGCTCCCAGCTCACAGGCAGCACATACAGGTGCAGTCACGTGCATCAGGGGAGGAGTCACCCAGACCCCTGTCCAAACCACTCCCCCTCTCTTCTGGGACTCAGGTGGGGAGGAGGAGGAGCCCGAGGCAGGTAGCCCCGCCACCAACCCAGGTTTTGAACCTGGAGAGGAAGACTCTCAGCCTCCGGCAGCAGGCAGCGAGGGGTTGCCTGTCCCCAGCTCAGACTTGGGAAGGGAGGATCCACTGGGGAAAAGCCCCCAGCCAGCGAGGACTGCGACCCACAGCAAGGGTCCGCTCGCCAGGGTAGCCCCACCAACAGCACTTCCTAGGAGGTCCCCTCGGACACCCCAGCCTAGGAAGGCATGGTCGCCGGCTCCCCAGTTTAAAAGGGTTACCTCCCGCGTTAAAGTTAAGTCGAAAGACAAAGGTCCTCAGCCAGCAGTCGCGGGCTGTGAGGGACCGGAAGTAAAGCTCAGTACAGCCAAGCCGCAGGGAGCAGCCTGCAGCAGTCCTGACAGAGTTTAAGCTGGGCGCTCGGAGACGGGCGGCGGATGGATATAACTTTAGCAGTTAAGTTTGTAGTTTTAAGTTAAGATGTATAGGTTTATTATAAGGTGTGGAACCGTAATGTAATTTTAAGACGGAACCGTTCCAGTATTGTCTACGTGAGCCGAGGTCGAGGGACCCGCTCACACTTCACCCGAGCCAGGCAGCCTATAGGGAGCCCGGCCAGATGTTAAATTTTATCAGTTTGATTTTTCAGATGGTGACAGAACCAGACTAAACACCCACGAGCTTTTGGACAGGATTGGGAGACAAAGAAGGGGTGTTTTTTAACGATGTCTTAACTGGTTTTAACACGGGGTCTTCTGTCATCAACAGCTGAGATGACATCGAGCTGCAGACCCAGATTAATGGTTTAAAAACGCAATTAAAGACAGGGTGGAGAACATTGGTGTCATTCAGGGGGGTGCACACGTTCGTTTCACAGCGGTCCCGCCCTACGTCATAAAGTGGGAGCATGGTATGACTGGTACTGACCTCTCGGGGTGCCGGAGCCGGGGATCACACATAATCCTGTGTCCCCAGCACTTGAACGCCTATTCAAAACCGCAGTGCGGGTTCAGAGCTGCTGACGCGAAGCCTATAAACTGCACCATGGAAGCCATGGCACAAGGCCATGTTCCCCCACAAGTGGCGTATATAGGAGGTGGGACATATTGCGTCACCACAGCAGCGTCTCACTACCAGCATGGTCAGCACAGCTGGTGCGCGGTGAGTGACAGCAGTTTCTGCTTTAAACCCAAGGCAGAAGTTCAAGTGGCACAGATGCGAATTGTCCCCATCCCTGAACCATCCACTGTTCACCTCACTGTGAAAGAGAATTTCACCAACCTCCAAAAGTATGTAGCCCACTTTGGCTACTAGATCCCCCCTCTCCCAGAACACCTCGTTAAATTATTAAAAGCAGTAGGGGTGTCCCAAAAACACTTTTACACGCTGGAACAGAAGACTGTCCAGATAGGGGCCGATATTCTGAGTATTACGACCCCACCCTGGTGGGACATCTTTGAGAATATAGAGGTCCCCTCCTGGATTCGGCTGGCATCACACGTGCTAGTAATCTGTCAGCTCGGGATCGTCCTCTACCTGGTTTGCGTCCAGTGTAGGAATAGGGGTCTCGAGGTAGTAGTTAGAACACAAAGGGTATGGAAGGACCAGTATGCTCGGGTAGACGAAACACCCGTGTGAGTTCGGGGACGCATCCCTTGCGAGTGATGGCAGCTTGTTTCATTATTTTAATAAAGATGGTCCCTTCCGTTTGTTGTTTTCAATAAAGTAAGTTTACGTTTTGATGTTATTTTGAATAAAGATTGTTCATTGTTGTGTTGTATAGTATGCGAAATACTGTTTCATCCCAAGTGGTGCAGGGGTATTTGGACCCCTCCGTGCTGGGATTGTTGTAATTCAACCTTGTTTTCTATCCGAATGCCTGCCATACACTGGGGTTCTCTCCAAGTAAGGGAATGTATGTGTCGAGGGATTAGGGATAGGTAAATAAAGGGGAAGGTTGTTTGCGACAGTCAGAAATCTTTGCTCACCTTGCATGGACACTTCAAGCAAGTTTAAGTATCCACAGGGGGGAGTGAAGGGATTCGCAAAATTTCACATGTTCCCCCCACCCCGAAGATTTATTGGAGTTATTAAAGAAACCCTGGTGTGACTGTTTTAAAAAATCCAAGGTCTCTCAAAATGGCTGCGGTCAGACACATGGCCGAGGACCGGCAGATTTGAAATTGCATTCTCAACAACTCGGCAGGCTTCGTGTTTCAGACAGGTTTCTTTAAACAATGCAGCTGCATTCTAGCCCTGAGGCAAGCTATCAACATGGCCGGCCAACACATCAAAATTCGAGCAGGAAGTGATCGCAGGACAAAAGGTGAACCATCAAGGTACATTCGGAACAATGGTAAAGCAGTTAGCGAACAGATCGATACAGGAACCGGCCATTATATAAATGGGCCAGAAATTAGGTCCTTTGTCTTAAAGTAGTTATGGAACTCAGAAATACAGGAATTGGCCATTAATGTAAATGGGCCAGAGATGGGGTCCTTTGTCTTACGTTTCGTGCTTAAATCAAACAATGAAGCAAGCTGATGAGGTATGAAAAAAACCTGTTACCAAGAGGGTATAACTGGGCTTCCCGGTATCTCTCTCTCTCTTCTCTCTTCGCCTGGTGGCCGGGGTCCTGCTGCTCACTAGCTCAGACTTGAGAAGGAAGGCCATCCAGAAAAACCTCGCAAACGCAGAAGGAGGCCAGGCCTTTTCATCTGTTTCACCGGTGAGCATTAATTTTCTGGCCGCCACAATAAAATCTAGCTAGGTATAAGGGTGGGGGTTAAGGGATATTGCTAAACTTGTGATTTTAGAATTTTCCCTCGGTGTGTCCGTTTCTTCCATCCCGATAAGTGTAAGACTGTATTGTATCTATAGCGATTTCTTTTATCTTCTGTATTATACTGTTTACCTTGTAGTTTTAGTTTTCTTATTAATAAACATTGGTTTTCCTTGTACCAATCCACAGGAAGGGGTAAGCGATTCGCAACCGCACTGTGGGCAGGGCAGCTCAGGAAAATATAACTGGCTGACCTATTATAAGCCCGAGAAACAGTAAAAAAGAAACCCCTTACAAGTGTTGTGATGACGTTGAACGCTGTTTCGAATGCTGTGATGGTTTTGAAAATTGTTTCCAGTGCTGTGATGGTGTTGAACAATGTTTCAAGTGCTGAGATGGTGTTGAACAATGTTTTGAATGCTGAAATGGTGTTGAACAATGTTTTGAGTGCTGTGACGGTGTTGAACAATGTTTCTAGTGCTGTGATGGGGTTAAACAATTTTTCGAGTGCTGTGATGGTTTTGAAAAGTGTTTCGAGTGCTGTTATGGTATTGAACAATGTTTTGAATGCTGAGATGGTATTGAACAATGATTTGAGTGCTGTGATGGTGTTGAACAGTGTTGAGTGCTGTGGTGGTGTTGAACAATGTTTTGTGTGATTTGATGGTGTTGAACAATGTTTTATGTGCTTTGATGGTGTTGAACAATGTTTCGAGTGCTGTGATGGTGTTGAACAGTGTTTCGAGTGCTGTGATGGTGTTGAACAGTGTTTTGAGTGCTGTGATGGTGTTGAACAATGTTTCGAGTGCTGTGATGGTGTTGAACAGTGTTTTGAGTGCTGTGATGGTGTTGAACAATGTTTTGTGTGCTTTGATGGTGATGAACAATGTTTCAAGGGCTGTGATGGTGTTAAACAATTTTTCAAGTGCTGTGACAGTGTTGAACAATGTTTCAAGTGCTGTGATTCTGTGGAACTCTGTTTTGAGTGCTGAAATGGTGTTCAACAATGTTCCGAATGCTATGATGGTGTTGAACACTGTTTCGAGTGCTGTGATGGTTTTTAAAGTTGTTTTGAGAGTGTGATGGTGTTGAACCATGTTTTGAGCATTCTGATTGGGTTGAACAATGTTTCGACTGCAGTGGGTGTAGAACAATATTTCAAGTGTTGTGTTGGTGTTGAACACTCTTTCGAGTGTTGTGTTGGTGTTGAACACTGTTTCGAGTGTTGTAATTAAGTCGAACACTGTTTCGAGTGCTGTGATGGTTTTGAAAGTTGTTTTGAGAGTGTGATGGTGTTGAACCATGTTTTGAGCGTTCTGATTGTGTTGAACAATATTTCGACTGCTGTGATGGTGTAGAACAATATTTTGAGTGCTGTACTGGTGTTGGACAATGTTTCGAGTGCTGTGATGGTGTTGAACAATGTTTTGAGTCCTGTGATGGTTTTGAACAATTTTTCGAAATCTGTTCCGGTGTTGAATAGCATTTTGACTGTTGTGATGATGTTGAACGCTGTTTCGAATGCTGTGATGGTTTTGAAAATTGTTTCCAGTGCTGTGATGGTGTTGAACAGTGTTTCAAGTGCTGCGACGGTTTTGAACGGTGTTTCGACTGCTGTGATTGAGTAGAACAATGTTTCAAGTGCTGAAATGCTGTTGAACAGTGTTTCGAGTGCTGTGATGGTGTTGAATAATGTTTCGAGTGGTGTGGTGGTGATGGACAATGTTTTGAGCATTTTGATTGTGTTAAACAATGTTTTAAGCGTTTTGATTGTGTTAAACAATGTTTTAAGCGTTTTGATTGTGTTAAACAATGTTTTAAGCGTTTTGATTGTGTTAAACAATGTTTTAAGCGTTTTGATTGTGTTAAACAATGTTTTAAGCGTTTTGATTGTGTTAAACAATGTTTTAAGCGTTTTGATTGTGTTAAACAATGTTTCGAATGTTGTGATAGTGTTGCAAAACAGTATTTCGAGTGCTGTGATGGTGTTAAACAGTGTTTTGAATGCAATGATGGTGTTGAACAATGTTTCAATGGTTGTGATGGTGTTGAACAATTTTTCGAGTGCTGTGATGGTGTTGAACAGAGTTTCGAGTTCTGTGATGGTGTTGAACAATGTTTCGAGTGCTATGATGGCATTGAACAGTGTTTCAAGTGTTGTGATGGTGTTGAACAGTGTTCCAAAAGCAGTTCTGGTATTGAATAGTGTTTCGAATGCTGTGATTGTGTTGAACAATGTTTCAAGTGCTGTGATGGTGTTGAACAGTGTTTCGAGTGCTGAAATAGTGTTGAACAATGTTTTGAGGGCTGAGATAGTGTTGAACAGTGTTTCGAGTTCTGTGATGGTGTTGAACAGTGTTTTGAGGGCTGAGATGGTGTTGAATGATGTTTTGAGTGCTGTGATGGTGTTGAACAATGTTTTGAGTGCTGTGATGGTGTTGAACAATGTTTTGAGGGCTGTGATGGTGTTGAACAATGTTTTGTGTGCTGTGATGGTGTTGAACAGTGTTTTGAGTGATGAGATGGTGTTGAACAATGTTTTGTGTGCTGTGATGGTGTTGAACAATGTTTTGTGTGCTGTGATGGTGTTGAACAATGTTTTGTGTGCTGTGTTCGTGTTGAACACTGTTTTGAGTGTTGTGTTGATGTTGAACAATATTTTGAGCGTTTTGATTGTGTTGTAATGTATTTTGAGTGCTGCGATGGTGTTGAACATTGTTTCGAGTGCTGAAATGGTGTTTAACAGTGTTTCGAGTGTTGTGATGGTGTTGAACAATGTTTTGAGTGCTGTGATGGTGTTGAACAATGTTTCGAGTGCTGTGATGGTGTTGAACAATGTTTTGAGTGCTGTGATGGTGTTGAACAATGTTTCGAGTGCTGTGATGATGTTAAACAATGTTTCGAGTGCTATGATGGCATTGAACAGTGTTTCAAGTGTTGCGATGGTGTTGAACAGTGTTCCAAAAGCAGTTCTGGTATTGAATAGTGTTTCGAGTGCTGTGATTGTGTTGAACAATGTTTCAAGTGCTGTGATGGTGTTGAACAGTGTTTCGAGTGCTGAAATAGTGTTGAACAATGTTTTGAGGGCTGAGATAGTGTTGAACAGTGTTTCGAGTGCTGAGATGGTGTTGAACAGTGTTTCGAGTTCTGTGATGGTGTTGAACAGTGTTTTGAGTGCTGAAATAGTGTTGAACAATGTTTTGAGGGCTGAGATAGTGTTGAACAGTGTTTCGAGTGCTGAGATGGTGTTGAACAGTGTTTCGAGTTCTGTGATGGTGTTGAACAGTGTTTTGAGGGCTGAGATAGTGTTGAACAATGTTTTGAGGGCTGAGATGGTGTTGAACAATGTTTTGTGTGCTGTGATGGTGTTGAACAATGTTTTGAGTGCTGTGATGATCAGTGTTATGTGGATGCTGATTGATTCGACAATTCAAATGATGTGACTTTTGTTAACGTTTAGTCTTTTAAAAACAGCAGGATTTCCTGACCTCAGACTCAGCTGAACAGGCTAAAAATATTAATCAAATTTATTTGAAGTTATCTTATGTATACGGAAGCAATGTCATGAGTCCTATACAACATGGACCTCATTAGGCATATACTAAAATTACAAGACAATGCTGTCATACATACACAGACAGCTGGGCAATATCCAATAAACATTTGCCATTTTAAAATTCTTTCAGCACTACAAAGACCTCGGATCATCATGACATGAAAATAGGGTCTCCATGGCTACGTAAAGTTATCCGAATACACAGTGAGAGAAATGTCTGGTTCTTTTTTCTATGTAATACTTTGATAATTACCCCAGGCACCAAAGGTCTAGTGAACAGAGGTTGCAGCAACTTTCACAATTTCTGTCTGAACTTCATATCTTAAAGTTTAAAATCTAATTTTCCTTTGATGTTCTTTGAAGTATTGTTTTGCTGATTTTACGGATCCTCCACAGTTGACAAGGCAGTGTGGAATGAGTCGACACATGGCCATATTGACCCCAGGAAATCATTAACAATGAGCTACACTTTGGAAAGACAGAGGTATGCTGTGACATCATTGTAACAAACAGTTGCTGACCACTGAATACATTTTAAACCCATGGTATTAATTAAACCCAGTTCAAAGAAACCTCTGTCACACAATCTGGCACTCATTGAGGGAACGACAGCCACTTTGTGATTCGGAAACCCAGTGAAGAATCTAACTTGACCACTTCTGAAAATCCCGAACTGAGACAGGACCGAAGTTTTGTATATGTCCCAGATGAGTGCTGTGACTATGTTGAGCAATGTGATGGTGTCAGCCATCTTAATGCTGATGTTTGATTTCGAGGATTGTCGTATTGATGAGTGTTGTGAAAGTATTGAACAATGTTGTGATGTAAAGCAGTGTGATGTTGAGTTTGAAAGGACGTTGAGTGGTGTGACCTTGTTAAGCAATGTTTTGATGTTCTGTTATGTGACAATTTTCAGCATGTAGGGTGTATCTCAGGGCCTTGAATGGTGCTTAGCTCTGCATAGAGTTGGGAGGTTAGTTGGAATAATGTGGCTGATTCAGTTTGGGCTTTTGCCCAAATCTCTGTGTTTATGGCTGGATGGCAGCTTCTATGAACAAACAGAGTCTCCTATAAACCAAAACCTACATCCTGTTCATCAAAAAGTACAGGATTGCTCGGCCAGGTTTAACACGGAGACCCTGTATTGCTCACTAGGGAATATGTGAGACGCCCACTATGCTCTTCTGTCACTTCTAAAGGTGGAAGTATCATGTTGCCAGACCAATTCGTACAGGTTAAAACTACTTGGTCAAATTTATTTACAGCTGAAATAGTAGAGAGTGAAGACTAGATTGATTCCTGGGATGAGAGTGTTGTCCTATGAGGAGAGATTGAGTAGAATGGAGCTATATTCTCTAGAGTTTAGAAGAATGAGAGGTGATCCCATTGAAACATATAAAATTCCTAGAAGGCTTGCAGGGTAGATGTTCAGAGGTTGTTTCCCCTGGCTGGAGAGTCTAAAACTTGGGGTCAAAGTCTCAGGATAAGGGGTCGCCCATTTAGGACCGAGATGAGGAAAAATTTCTTCACTCAGAAGGTTGTGAATCTTTGGAATTCTGTACCCCAGAGTATATTCAAGACTGAGATCGATAAATTTTTAGACATTAAGGGAATCAAGGGATGGGGGATAAGGTGGGAAAGTGCTGTTGAGGTAGAAGATCAGCCATGATCTTATTGAATGGCGGAGCAGGCTTACTCCTGCTCCTATTTCTTACGTTCTTATGTTCTTATGAGACAGCGATAAACTGAAACTGTACTGTGATCAAGCTTACACCGTATACAATGGGCCGAAAATCTGGGGGGCTTGATCTTAGCACTAATGCCAGGATTATGCCTGCCAGCGCTGATCCTAGTAGAGTTTGTGGAGTCAGTGGGAGATCACCTCATTTGCAAATGCCTGTGCCATTATGAATGCATCTCGAGTGCCCGCATGCTCCATGCTGCCAGAAACTTCAGCGCCCGCCAGTTATTCAGGTGGGTGCCAAGGCCCCTCCCCCGGGGACTTCATTCACTGTCCCCTTTGGACCCCTCTGCTTGGGGGACAATACTGAAAGTTTTTTATTTAAATGTTGTCATAATCAAGGGTCCAGGCCATTTCCTCGGCCTGGACTGCCCAGTGCAGCCACACTTATTCCCTTCTGGAGATCAGTACGCTTCATCTCACTGGGCGTACCAGCCTTCAGACATACGCCTGGTCCTAAATGGGCCGAGGAAGTGGGAACTCCCAGCACAGGTATTCTGTGGTCTCACCCCCATCCTCGTCTGTGGCTTGTATGAGGTCAGCAGAGACTCCAACCCTTACAAAGCCAGGATCCCGTATGCTTTTTTAAACCGCTTTCTCAACCTGTCCTGCCACCGTCAATGATTTGTGCACATATATCCCCAGGTCTCTCTGTTCCTGCACCCCTTTTAGAATTGCACTATTTAGTTCATATTGTCTCTCCTCATTCTTCCTGCCAAAATGTATCACTTCGCACTTCTCTGCGTTAAGTTTCATCTGCCACGTGTCTGCCCATTCCACCAGCCTAGCTATGACCTCTTGAAGTCTATCACTATCCTCCTCACTGTTTACTACACTTCCAAGTTTTGTGTCATCTGCACATTTTGAAATTGTGCCCTGTACACCCAAATCCAAGTCAATAATATATATCAAAAAAAGCAGTGGTCCCAGCACCGACCCCTGGGGAACACCACTGTATACCTCCCGCCAGTCCGAAAAACAAACGTTCACCGCTACTCTCTGTTTCCTGTCACTTAGCCAATTTCGTATCCATGCTGCCACTGCCCCTTTTATTCCATAGGCTTCAATTTTGCTGACAAGCCTATTATGTGGCACTTTCTCAAACGCCTTTTAAAAGTCCATATACACCACATCAACCGCACTACCCTCATCAACCCTCTCTGTTACCTCATCAAAAAACTCAATCAAGTTAGTTAAACATGATTTGCCTTTAACAAATCCTGCTGGCTTTCCTTTATTAATCCACACTTGTCCAAGTGACTATTAATTTTGTCCAGGATTATCGTTTCTAAAACCTTTCCCACCACCGAGGTTAAACTGACTGGCCTCTAATTGCTGGGTTTATCCTTGCACCCTTTTTTGAACAAGAGTGTAACATTTGCAATTTTCCAGTCCTCTGGCACCACCCCTGTATCTAAGGATGTTTGGAAGATTATGGCTAGAGCTTTTACAATTTCCACCCATACTTCCCTCAGCAACCTAGGGTGCATCCCATCCGGACCGGGTGACTTATCTACTTTAAGTAGAGCCAGCCTTTCTAGTACCTCCTCTTTATCATTTTTTAGCCCTTCCAGTATCTTAACTACCTCCTCTTTCACTGTGACTTTGGCAGCATCTTCTTCCTTGGTAAAGACAGGTGTAAAGTACTCATTTAGTATCTCAGCCATACCCTCTGCCTCTATGTGTAGATCTTCTTTTTCGTCCCTAATGGACCTCATCCCTCCTCTTACTGCCCCTTTTCTATACATGCCTATATAAGACTTTTGGATTCCCTTTTATGTTGGCTGCCAGTCTATTCCCATACTCTCTCTTTGCCCCTCTTATTTCTTTTTTCACCTCCTCTGTACTTTCTATATTCAGCCTGGATCTCACTTGTATTATCAACCGAACATCTGTCATAAGCCCGCCTATTTCTGCTTCATCTTACTCTCTATCTTTTTCGTCTCTGGTTTTGGTTACCCTACCTTTCCCCCTTGTGGGAATGTACCTAGACAATACCCAAACCATCTCCTCTTTAAGGGCTGCCCATTGTTCGATTACAGTTTTGCCTGCCAATCTTTGATTCCAATTTACACGGACCAGATCCATTCTCAAATTACTGAAATTGGCCCTCCTCCAATTAAGTATTTTCACTCTAGATTGCTCCTTGTCCTTTTCCATAATTAATCCAAACCTTATGATACTATGATCACTGCTCCCGAATTGTTCCTCCACTGACACTTGCTCCACTTGACCCACTTCATTCCCCAGGACTAGATCCAGCAATGCCTCCTTCCTCATTGGACCTGAAACATACTGATCAAGAAAGTTCTCCTGAACACACTTCAGAAATTCCTACCCCACTTTGCCCTTTACACTTTTACTATCCCAATCTATATTAGGATATCACTACTCTATGGCTTTTGCACCTCTCTGTAATTTCCCTGAAAATTTGTTCCTCTATATCCTTCCCACTAGTTGGTGGCCAAAAGAATACACCCAGTAGTGTAATGGCACCTCTATTGTTTCTTAACTCGAACCAAATAGATTCTGTCCTTGACCCCTGCAGGACATCCTTTCTCTCCAGCACTGCAATATTCTCCTTAATCAATACTGCCACTCCCCCTCCGTTCTTTCCTTCCCTATCTTTCCTGAACACCTTGTATCCAGGAATATTTAGTACCCAATCCTGCCCTTTTTTGAGCCAGGTCTCCGTTATCACCACCACATCATATTCCCATGTGGCTATTTGCGCCTGCAGTTCACCAACATTATTTACCATGCTTCGTGCGTTTACTCACATGCACTGTAAACCTATCTTAGACCTTCTTGTATTCTCTCTTAGTCCAATCCCTCTAATACTGTATTATTTCTTACTCTAGTGCTATCTGTCTCTCCCGATCCTTTGTGCAGCTTGCTTCTCCATTCTAATGCTACATCCTGGTGCCCACCCCCCTGCCAAATTAGTTTAAACCCTCCCCCACAGCACTAGTGAACCTCCCCACCAAGACATTGGTCCCAGCTCTGTTGAGGTGAAACTTGTACAGGTCCCTCCTGCCCCAGAACTGGTCACAATGCCTCAAGAATCTGAAGCCCTCCCTCTTGCACCATGTCTCCAGCCACACATTAACTTGCCTTATCTTCCTATTTCTGTACTCACTAGCGCGTGGCACTGAGAGTAATCCGGAGATGACTACCTTTGAGATCCTGCTTTTTAACTTCCTCCCTAGCTCCTGAAACTCTGACCGCAGGACCTCATCCCTTTTCTTTCCTATGTTGTTGGTACCCACGTGGACCACGACTCCTGGCTGTTCCCCTTCCCCCCGCAGAATGTTCTGCACCTTCTCCGTGATGTCCTTTAACCTGGCACCAGGGAGGCCACACACCATGCGGGACTAACAGTGGCGATCACAGAAATGCCTGTCTATCCCCCTGACTATCGAATCCCCTATTACTACTACATTTCTACACTTCACTGTGCCCACCTGTGCAGTCCTTTGCCCCATGGTGCCATGCCCAGGACTGCATTCCTTCGAGGTGTCGTCACCCTCTCTGATATTGAATACCGGTTTGAGAGTGCCACACACCCAGGAGATTCCTGCACTGCCTGCCTCTTCCTACCCTTTCTGATGGCCACCCACTTGCTATCCTGAACTCTGTGTGGCTGCGGGGTCACCACCTCCTGGAACATACGATCCAGGAAACCTTCAGCCTCCCTTATGCTCTGCAATGACTCCAACCGCCCCTCAAGCTCAGAAACCCTCAGCTTGAGCTCGAGCAACTGGAGGCATTTCCTGCACATCTGGCCCTTTAGGATACATGAAACGTCCTGAAGTTCCCATATGGGCAGGAATTGCAGGTAATGGGTCTCAGCTGCCTGTCCGTTATATTTAGAAACCATTTTTTTTCTAAACTCTCTTCAGATACTCGATTATTATTAATTTACTTATTGTTTACCCTTTTATTCCGGGTGTCTCAGATCTCCTTCTCTCTGTTCACTGTGACATCACTGTGATGCCACTCTCTCTGTTCTTGTTCTCCCTGGTCCACTCTCCCCCGCTCCTCTTGTTCTCCCTGGTCCACTCTCTCCCGCTCCTCTTGTTCTCCCTGGTCCACTCTCCCCCGCTCCTCTTGTTCTCCCTGGTCCACTCTCCCCCGCTCCTCTTGTTCTCCCTGGTCCACTCTCCCCCGCTCCTCTTGTTCTCCCTGGTCCACTCTCTCCCCCGCTCCTCTTGTTCTCTCTGGTCCACTCTCCCCCGCTCCTCTTGTTCTCCCTGGTCCACTCTCTCCCCCGCTCCTCTTGTTCTCCCTGGTCCACTCTCTCCCCCGCTCCTCTTGTTCTCCCTGGTCCACTCTCCCCCGCTCCTCTTGTTCTCCCTGGTCCGCTCTCCCCCGCTCCTCTTGTTCTCCCTGGTCCACTCTCTCCCCCGCTCCTCTTGTTCTCCCTGGTCCACTCTCTCCCCCGCTCCTCTTGTTCTCCCTGGTCCACTCTCCCCCGCTCCTCTTGTTCTCTCTGGTCCACTCTCCCCCGCTCCTCTTGTTCTCCCTGGTCCACTCTCCCCCGCTCCTCTTGTTCTCTCTGGTCCACTCTCTCCCCCGCTCCTCTTGTTCTCCCTGGTCCACTCTCTCCCCCGCTCCTCTTGTTCTCCCTGGTCCACTCTCCCCCGCTCCTCTTGTTCTCTCTGGTCCACTCTCCCCCGCTCCTCTTGTTCTCCCTGGTCCACTCTCCCCCGCTCCTCTTGTTCTCTCTGGTCCACTCTCTCCCCCGCTCCTCTTGTTCTCCCTGGTCCACTCTCTCCCCCGCTCCTCTTGTTCTCCCTGGTCCACTCTCCCCCGCTCCTCTTGTTCTCCCTGGTCCACTCTCCCCCGCTCCTCTTGTTCTCTCTGGTCCACTCTCTCCCGCTCCTCTTGTTCTCCCTGGTCCACTCTCCCCCGCTCCTCTTGTTCTCCCTGGTCCACTCTCTCCCCCGCTCCTCTTGTTCTCCCTGGTCCACTCTCTCCCCCGCTCCTCTTGTTCTCCCTGGTCCACTCTCTCCCCCGCTCCTCTTGTTCTCCCTGGTCCACTCTCTCCCCCGCTCCTCTTGTTCTCCCTGGTCCACTCTCTCCCCCGCTCCTCTTGTTCTCCCTGGTCCACTCTCTCCCCCGCTCCTCTTGTTCTCCCTGGTCCACTCTCCCCTGCTCCTCTTGTTCTCCCTGGTCCACTCTCTCTCTATCTCCTCTTGTTCTCCCTGGTCCACTCTCCCCCGCTCCTCTTGTTCTCTCTGGTCCACTCTCCCCCGCTCCTCTTGTTCTCTCTGGTCCACTCTCCCCGCTCCTCTTGTTCTCCCTGGTCCACTCTCCCCCGCTCCTCTTGTTCTCCCTGGTCCGCTCTCTCTATCTCCTCTTGTTCTCCCTGGTCCACTCTCTCCCCCGCTCCTCTTGTTCTCCCTGGTCCACTCTCTCCCCGGCTCCTCTTGTTCTCTCTGGTCCACTCTCACCCGCTCCTCTTGTTCTCTCTGGTCCACTCTCTCCCCCGCTCCTCTTGTTCTCTCTGGTCCACTCTCTCCCCCGCTCCTCTTGTTCTCCCTGGTCCACTCTCCCCCGCTCCTCTTGTTCTCCCTGGTCCACTCTCTCCCCGGCTCCTCTTGTTCTCTCTGGTCCACTCTCTCCCCCGCTCCTCTTGTTCTCCCTGGTCCACTCTCTCCCCGGCTCCTCTTGTTCTCTCTGGTCCACTCTCCCCCGCTCCTCTTGTTCTCCCTGGTCCACTCTCCCCCGCTCCTCTTGTTCTCCCTGGTCCGCTCTCCCCCGCTCCTCTTGTTCTCCCTGGTCCACTCTCTCCCCGGCTCCTCTTGTTCTCTCTGGTCCACTCTCCCCCGCTCCTCTTGTTCTCCCTGGTCCACTCTCCCCCGCTCCTCTTGTTCTCCCTGGTCCACTCTCCCCCGCTCCTCTTGTTCTCCCTGGTCCGCTCTCCCCCGCTCCTCTTGTTCTCCCTGGTCCACTCTCTCCCCCGCTCCTCTTGTTCTCCCTGGTCCACTCTCTCCCCCGCTCCTCTTGTTCTCTCTGGTCCACTCTCCCCCCCGCTCCTCTTGTTCTCCCTGGTCCACTCTCTCCCGCTCCTCTTGTTCTCCCTGGTCCACTCTCTCCCCCGCTCCTCTTGTTCTCTCTGGTCCACTCTCCCCCGCTCCTCTTGTTCTCCCTGGTCCACTCTCCCCCGCTCCTCTTGTTCTCTCTGGTCCACTCTCCCCCGCTCCTCTTGTTCTCCCTGGTCCACTCTCCCCCCATGATCCTCTTGTTCTCTCTGGTCCACTCTCCCCCGCTCCTCTTGTTCTCCCTGGTCCACTCTCTCCCCCGCTCCTCTTGTTCTCCCTGGTCCACTCTCCCCCGCTCCTCTTGTTCTCCCTGGTCCGCTCTCTCCCCCGCTCCTCTTGTTCTCCCTGGTCCGCTCTCTCCCCCGCTCCTCTTGTTCTCCCTGGTCCGCTCTCTCTCTCTCCTCTTGTTCTCCCTGGTCCACTCTCTCCCCCGCTCCTCTTGTTCTCCCTGGTCCGCTTTCTCTCCCGCTCCTCTTGTTCTCCCTGGTCCGCTCTCTCTCTCTCCTCTTGTTCTCCCTGGTCCGCTCTCTCTCTCTCCTCTTGTTCTCCCTGGTTCGCTCTCTCCCCCGCTCCTCTTGTTCTCCCTGGTCCACTCTCCCCCGCTCCTCTTGTTCTCCCTGGTCCACTCTCTCCCCCGCTCCTCTTGTTCTCCCTGGTCCACTCTCCCCCGCTCCTCTTGTTCTCCCTGGTCCACTCTCCCCCGCTCCTCTTGTTCTCGCTGGTCCACTCTCTCCCGCTCCTCTTGTTCTCCCTGGTCCGCTCTCTCTCTCTCCTCTTGTTCTCCCTGGTTCGCTCTCTCCCCCGCTCCTCTTGTTCTCCCTGGTCCACTCTCCCCCGCTCCTCTTGTTCTCCCTGGTCCACTCTCTCCCCCGCTCCTCTTGTTCTCCCTGGTCCACTCTCCCCCGCTCCTCTTGTTCTCCCTGGTCCACTCTCCCCCGCTCCTCTTGTTCTCTCTGGTCCACTCTCTCCCCCGCTCCTCTTGTTCTCCCTGGTCCGCTCTCTCCCCCGCTCCTCTTGTTCTCCCTGGTCCGCTCTCTCTCTCTCCTCTTGTTCTCCCTGGTCCACTCTCTCCCCCGCTCCTCTTGTTCCCCCTGGTCCGCTCTCTCTCTCTCCTCTTGTTCTCCCTGGTCCGCTCTCTCTCTCTCCTCTTGTTCTCCCTGGTTCGCTCTCTCCCCCGCTCCTCTTGTTCTCCCTGGTCCACTCTCCCCCGCTCCTCTTGTTCTCCCTGGTCCACTCTCTCTCCCGCTCCTCTTGTTCTCCCTGGTTCGCTCTCTCCCCCGCTCCTCTTGTTCTCCCTGGTCCACTCTCCCCCGCTCCTCTTGTTCTCCCTGGTCCACTCTCTCTCTCTCCTCTTGTTCTCCCTGGTTCGCTCTCTCCCCCGCTCCTCTTGTTCTCCCTGGTCCACTCTCCCCCGCTCCTCTTGTTCTCTCTGGTCCACTCTCCCCCGCTCCTCTTGTTCTCCCTGGTCCACTCTCCCCCGCTCCTCTTGTTCTCCCTGGTCCGCTCTCCCCCGCTCCTCTTGTTCTCTCTGGTCCACTCTCCCCCGCTCCTCTTGTTCTCTCTGGTCCACTCTCCCCCGCTCCTCTTGTTCTCCCTGGTCCACTCTCCCCCGCTCCTCTTGTTCTCCCTGGTCCGCTCTCTCCCCCGCTCCTCTTGTTCTCCCTGGTCCGCTCTCTCTCTCTCCTCTTGTTCTCCCTGGTCCGCTCTCTCTCTCTCCTCTTGTTCTCCCTGGTCCACTCTCCCCCGCTCCTCTTGTTCTCCCTGGTCCACTCTCCCCCGATCCTCTTGTTCTCCCTGGTCCGCTCTCTCTCCCGCTCCTCTTGTTCTCCCTGGTCCGCTCTCTCTCTCTCCTCTTGTTCTCCCTGGTCCGCTCTCTCTCTCTCCTCTTGTTCTCCCTGGTTCGCTCTCTCCCCCGCTCCTCTTGTTCTCCCTGGTCCACTCTCTCCCGCTCCTCTTGTTCTCCCTGGTCCGCTCTCTCTCCCGCTCCTCTTGTTCTCCCTGGTCCGCTCTCTCTCCCGCTCCTCTTGTTCTCCCTGGTCCGCTCTCTCTCCCGCTCCTCTTGTTCTCCCTGGTCCGCTCTCTCTCCCGCTCCTCTTGTTCTCCCTGGTCCGCTCTCTCTCCCGCTCCTCTTGTTCTCCCTGGTCCACTCTCCCCCGCTCCTCTTGTTCTCTCTGGTCCACTCTCCCCCGCTCCTCTTGTTCTCCCTGGTCCGCTCTCTCCCCCGCTCCTCTTGTTCTCCCTGGTCCGCTCTCTCTCTCTCCTCTTGTTCTCCCTGGTCCGCTCTCTCTCTCTCCTCTTGTTCTCCCTGGTCCACTCTCCCCCGCTCCTCTTGTTCTCCCTGGTCCACTCTCCCCCGCTCCTCTTGTTCTCACTGGTCCACTCTCCCCCGCTCCTCTTGTTCTCCCTGGTCCACTCTCCCCCGCTCCACTTGTTCTCCCTGGTCCACTCTCTCTCCAGCTCCTCTTGTTCTCCCTGGTCCACTCTCCCCCGCTCCTCTTGTTCTCTCTGGTCCACTCTCCCCCGCTCCTCTTGTTCTCCCTGGTCCACTCTCCCCCGCTCCTCTTGTTCTCCCTGGTCCACTCTCCCCCGCTCCTCTTGTTCTCTCTGGTCCACTCTCCCCCGCTCCTCTTGTTCTCCCTGGTCCACTCTCCCCCGCTCCTCTTGTTCTCCCTGGTCCACTCTCCCCCGATCCTCTTGTTCTCCCTGGTCCACTCTCCCCCGCTCCTCTTGTTCTCCCTGGTCCACTCTCCCCCGCTCCTCTTGTTCTCTCTGGTCCACTCTCCCCCGCTCCTCTTGTTCTCCCTGGTCCACTCTCCCCCGCTCCTCTTGTTCTCCCTGGTCCGCACTCTCTCTCTCCTCTTGTTCTCCCTGGTCCACTCTCCCCCGCTCCTCTTGTTCTCCCTGGTCCACTCTCCCCCGATCCTCTTGTTCTCCCTGGTCCGCTCTCTCCCCCGCTCCTCTTGTTCTCCCTGGTCCGCTCTCTCTCTCTCCTCTTGTTCTCCCTGGTCCGCTCTCTCTCTCTCCTCTTGTTCTCCCTGGTCCACTCTCCCCCGCTCCTCTTGTTCTCCCTGGTCCACTCTCCCCCGCTCCTCTTGTTCTCACTGGTCCACTCTCCCCCGCTCCTCTTGTTCTCCCTGGTCCACTCTCCCCCGCTCCACTTGTTCTCCCTGGTCCACTCTCTCTCCAGCTCCTCTTGTTCTCCCTGGTCCACTCTCCCCCGCTCCTCTTGTTCTCCCTGGTCCACTCTCTCCCCCGCTCCTCTTGTTCTCTCTGGTCCACTCTCCCCCGCTCCTCTTGTTCTCTCTGGTCCACTCTCCCCCGCTCCTCTTGTTCTCCCTGGTCCACTCTCCCCCGCTCCTCTTGTTCTCCCTGGTCCGCTCTCTCCCCCGCTCCTCTTGTTCTCTCTGGTCCACTCTCCCCCGCTCCTCTTGTTCTCCCTGGTCCGCTCTCTCCCCCGCTCCTCTTGTTCTCCCTGGTCCACTCTCCCCCGCTCCTCTTGTTCTCCCTGGTCCGCTCTCTCCCCCGCTCCTCTTGTTCTCTCTGGTCCACTCTCCCCCGCTCCTCTTGTTCTCCCTGGTCCGCTCTCTCCCCCGCTCCTCTTGTTCTCCCTGGTCCACTCTCCCCCGCTCCTCTTGTTCTCCCTGGTCCACTCTCCCCCGCTCCTCTTGTTCTCTCTGGTCCACTCTCCCCCGCTCCTCTTGTTCTCCCTGGTCCACTCTCCCCCGCTCCTCTTGTTCTCCCTGGTCCATTCTCTCCCCCGCTCCTCTTGTTCTCCCTGGTCCACTCTCTCCCCCGCTCCTCTTGTTCTCTCTGGTCCACTCTCCCCCGCTCCTCTTGTTCTCTCTGGTCCACTCTCTCCCGCTCCTCTTGTTCTCTCTGGTCCACTCTCCCCCGCTCCTCTTGTTCTCCCTGGTCCACTCTCCCCCGCTCCTCTTGTTCTCCCTGGTCTACTCTCTCCCCCGCTCCTCTTGTTCTCCCTGGTCCACTCTCTCCCCCGCTTCTCTTGTTCTCCCTGGTCCACTCTCTCCCCCGCTCCTCTTGTTCTCCCTGGTCCGCTCTCTCCCCCGCTCCTCTTGTTCTCTCTGGTCCACTCTCTCCCCCGCTCCTCTTGTTCTCCCTGGTCCACTCTCCCCCGCTCCTCTTGTTCTCCCTGGTCCACTCTCCCCCGCTCCTCTTGTTCTCTCTGGTCCACTCTCCCCCGCTCCTCTTGTTCTCCCTGGTCCGCTCTCCCCCGCTCCTCTTGTTCTCTCTGGTCCACTCTCTCCCCCGCTCCTCTTGTTCTCCCTGGTCCGCTCTCTCCCGCTCCTCTTGTTCTCTCTGGTCCACTCTCCCCCGCTCCTCTTGTTCTCCCTGGTCCACTCTCCCCCGCTCCTCTTGTTCTCTCTGGTCTGCTCTCTCCCCCGCTCCTCTTGTTCTCCCTGGTCCACTCTCCCCCGCTCCTCTTGTTCTCCCTGGTCTGCTCTCCCCCGCTCCTCTTGTTCTCCCTGGTCCACTCTCTCCCCCACTCCTCTTGTTCTCCCTGGTCCACTCTCCCCCGCTCCTCTTGTTCTCTCTGGTCTGCTCTCTCCCCCGCTCCTCTTGTTCTCCCTGGTCCACTCTCCCCCGCTCCTCTTGTTCTCCCTGGTCCACTCTCTCCCGCTCCTCTTGTTCTCCCTGGTCCACTCTCCCCCGCTCCTCTTGTTCTCTCTGGTCCACTCTCCCCCGCTCCTCTTGTTCTCCCTGGTCCACTCTCCCCCGCTCCTCTTGTTCTCTCTGGTCCACTCTCCCCCGCTCCTCTTGTTCTCCCTGGTCCACTCTCCCCCGCTCCTCTTGTTCTCCCTGGTCTACTCTCTCCCCCGCTCCTCTTGTTCTCCCTGGTCCACTCTCTCCCCCGCTCCTCTTGTTCTCCCTGGTCCGCTCTCTCTCTCTCCTCTTGTTCTCTCTGGTCCGCTCTCTCTCTCTCCTCTTGTTCTCCCTGGTCCGCTCTCCCCCGCTCCTCTTGTTCTCCCTGGTCTGCTCTCCCCCGCTCCTCTTGTTCTCTCTGGTCCACTCTCCCCCGCTCCTCTTGTTCTCCCTGGTCCACTCTCCCCCGCTCCTCTTGTTCTCTCTGGTCCACTCTCCCCCGCTCCTCTTGTTCTCCCTGGTCCACTCTCCCCCGCTCCTCTTGTTCTCCCTGGTCTACTCTCTCCCCCGCTCCTCTTGTTCTCCCTGGTCCGCTCTCTCCCCCGCTCCTCTTGTTCTCTCTGGTCCACTCTCCCCCGCTCCTCTTGTTCTCTCTGGTCCACTCTCCCCCGCTCCTCTTGTTCTCCCTGGTCCACTCTCCCCCGCTCCTCTTGTTCTCCCTGGTCCACTCTCTCCCCCGCTCCTCTTGTTCTCTCTGGTCCACTCTCCCCCGCTCCTCTTGTTCTCTCTGGTCCACTCTCCCCCGCTCCTCTTGTTCTCCCTGGTCCACTCTCTCCCGCTCCTCTTTTCTCTCTGGTCCACTCTCCCCCGCTCCTCTTGTTCTCCCTGGTCCACTCTCCCCCGCTCCTCTTGTTCTCTCTGGTCCACTCTCCCCCGCTCCTCTTGTTCTCCCTGGTCCACTCTCTCCCGCTCCTCTTGTTCTCCCTGGTCCACTCTCCCCCGCTCCTCTTGTTCTCCCTGGTCCACTCTCTCCCCCGCTCCTCTTGTTCTCCCTGGTCCACTCTCCCCCGCTCCTCTTGTTCTCCCTGGTCCACTCTCCCCCGCTCCTCTTGTTCTCCCTGGTCCACTCTCTCCCGCTCCTCTTGTTCTCCCTGGTCTACTCTCTCCCCCGCTCCTCTTGTTCTCCCTGGTCCACTCTCTCCCCCGCTCCTCTTGTTCTCCCTGGTCCGCTCTCTCTCTCTCCTCTTGTTCTCCCTGGTCCACTCTCTCCCCCGCTCCTCTTGTTCTCCCTGGTCCACTCTGTCCCCCGCTCCTCTTGTTCTCTCTGGTCCACTCTCTCCCCCGCTCCTCTGGTTCTCCCTGGTCCACTCTCTCCCGCTCCTCTTGTTCTCCCTGGTCCACTCTCTCCCGCTCCTCTTGTTCTCCCTGGTCCACTCTCTCCCCCGCTCCTCTTGTTCTCTCTGGTCCACTCTCCCCCGCTCCTCTTGTTCTCTCTGGTCCACTCTCTCCCCCGCTCCTCTGGTTCTCCCTGGTCCACTCTCTCCCGCTCCTCTTGTTCTCTCTGGTCCACTCTCTCCCCCGCTCCTCTTGTTCTCCCTGGTCCACTCTCTCCCGCTCCTCTTGTTCTCCCTGGTCCGCTCTCCCCCGCTCCTCTTGTTCTCCCTGGTCCACTCTCCCCCGCTCCTCTTGTTCTCCCTGGTCCACTCTCCCCCGCTCCTCTTGTTCTCCCTGGTCCACTCTCTCCCCCGCTCCTCTTGTTCTCTCTGGTCCACTCTCTCCCGCTCCTCTTGTTCTCTCTGGTCCACTCTCTCCCGCTCCTCTTGTTCTCTCTGGTCCACTCTCCCCCGCTCCTCTTGTTCTCTCTGGTCCACTCTCCCCCGCTCCTCTTGTTCTCCCTGGTCCACTCTCTCCCCCGCTCCTCTTGTTCTCTCTGGTCCACTCTCTCCCGCTCCTCTTGTTCTCTCTGGTCCACTCTCTCCCGCTCCTCTTGTTCTCTCTGGTCCACTCTCCCCCGCTCCTCTTGTTCTCCCTGGTCCACTCTCTCCCCCGCTCCTCTTGTTCTCTCTGGTCCACTCTCCCCCGCTCCTCTTGTTCTCTCTGGTCCACTCTCCCCCGCTCCTCTTGTTCTCCCTGGTCCACTCTCTCTCCCGCTCCTCTTGTTCTCCCTGGTCCACTCTCTCCCCCGCTCCTCTTGTTCTCTCTGGTCCACTCTCCCCCGCTCCTCTTGTTCTCTCTGGTCCACTCTCCCCCGCTCCTCTTGTTCTCCCTGGTCCACTCTCTCCCCCGCTCCTCTTGTTCTCTCTGGTCCACTCTCCCCCGCTCCTCTTGTTCTCCCTGTTCCGCTCTCCCCCGCTCCTCTTGTTCTCCCTGGTCCACTCTCTCCCGCTCCTCTTGTTCTCCCTGGTCCACTCTCCCCCGCTCCTCTTGTTCTCCCTGGTCCACTCTCTCCCGCTCCTCTTGTTCTCCCTGGTCCGCTCTCCCCCGCTCCTCTTGTTCTCCCTGGTCCACTCTCTCCCGCTCCTCTTGTTCTCCCTGGTCCACTCTCCCCCGCTCCTCTTGTTCTCTCTGGTACGCTCTCTCCCCCGCTCCTCTTGTTCTCTCTGGTCCACTCTCCCCCGCTCCTCTTGTTCTCCCTGGTCCACTCTCTCCCGCTCCTCTTGTTCTCCCTGGTCCACTCTCCCCCGCTCCTCTTGTTCTCTCTGGTCCACTCTCTCCCCCGCTCCTCTTGTTCTCCCTGGTCCACTCTCTCCCCCGCTCCTCTTGTTCTCTCTGGTCCACTCTCTCCCCCGCTCCTCTTGTTCTCTCTGGTCCACTCTCTCCCCCGCTCCTCTTGTTCTCTCTGCTCCACTCTCCCCCGCTCCTCTTGTTCTCCCTGGTCCACTCTCCCCCGCTCCTCTTGTTCTCTCTGCTCCACTCTCCCCCCATGATCCTCTTGATCTCCCTGGTCCACTCTCCCCCCATGATCCTCTTGTTCTCTCTGGTCCACTCTCTCCCGCTCCTCTTGTTCTCCCTGGTCCACTCTCCCCCGCTCCTCTTGTTCTCTCTGGTCCACTCGCTCCCGCTCCTCTTGTTCTCCCTGGTCCACTCTCTCCCCCGCTCCTCTTGTTCTCCCTGGTCCACTCTCCCCCGCTCCTCTTGTTCTCCCTGGTCCACTCTCCCCCGCTCCTCTTGTTCTCCCCGGTCCACTCTCCCCCGCTACTCTTGTTCTCCCTGGTCCACTCTCTCCCGCTCCTCTTGTTCTCCCTGGTCCACTCTCCCCCCATGATCCTCTTGTTCTCCCTGGTCCACTCTCCCCCGCTCCTCTTGTTCTCCCTGGTCCACTCTCTCCCGCTCCTCTTGTTCTCCCTGGTCCACTCTCCCCCACTCCTCTTGTTCTACCTGGTCCACTCTCTCCCGCTCCTCTTGTTCTCCCTGGTCCACTCTCCCCCGCTCCTCTTGTTCTCCCTGGTCCACTCTCTCCCGCTCCTCTTGTTCTCCCTGGTCCACTCTCCCCCGCTCCTCTTGTTCTCCCTGGTCCACTCTCTCCCGCTCCTCTTGTTCTCCCTGGTCCACTCTCCCCCGCTCCTCTTGTTCTCTCTGGTACGCTCTCTCCCCCGCTCCTCTTGTTCTCTCTGGTCCACTCTCCCCCGCTCCTCTTGTTCTCCCTGGTCCACTCTCTCCCGCTCCTCTTGTTCTCTCTGCTCCACTCTCTCCCCCGCTCCTCTTGTTCTCTCTGCTCCACTCTCCCCCGCTCCTCTTGTTCTCTCTGGTCCACTCTCTCCCCCGCTCCTCTTGTTCTCCCTGGTCCACTCTCCCCCGCTCCTCTTGTTCTCTCTGGTCCACTCTCCCCCGCTCCTCTTGTTCTCCCTGCTCCACTCTCCCCCGCTCCCCTTGTTCTCTCTGGTCCACTCTCCCCCGCTCCTCTTGTTCTCCCTGGTCCACTCTCTCCCCCGCTCCTCTTGTTCTCCCTGGTCCACTCTCTCCCCCGCTCCTCTTGTTCTCCCTGGTCCACTCTCTCCCCGCTCCTCTTGTTCTCCCTGGTCCACTCTCCCCCGCTCCTCTTGTTCTCCCTGGTCCACTCTCCCCCGCTCCTCTTGTTCTCCCTGGTCCACTCTCTCCCCGCTCCTCTTGTTCTCCCTGGTCCACTCTCCCCCGCTCCTCTTGTTCTCCCTGGTCCACTCTCTCCCGCTCCTCTTGTTCTCCCTGGTCCACTCTCCCCCGCTCCTCTTGTTCTCCCTGGTCCACTCTCCCCCGCTCCTCTTGTTCTCCCTGGTCCACTCTCCCCCGCTCGTCTTGTTCTCTCTGGTCCACTCTCCCCCCGCTCCTCTTGTTCTCCCTGGTCCACTCTCCCCCGCTCCTCTTGTTCTCCCTGGTCCGCTCTCTCCCCCGCTCCTCTTGTTCTCTCTGGTCCACTCTCCCCCGCTCCTCTTGTTCTCCCTGGTCCACTCTCCCCCGCTCCTCTTGTTCTCCCTGGTCCACCCTCTCCCCCCTCCTCTTGTTCTCCCTGGTCCACTCTCTCCCCGCTCCTCTTGTTCTCTCTGGTCCACTCTCTCCCCCGCTCCTCTTGTTCTCCCTGGTCCACTCTCCCCCACTCCTCTTGATCTCCCTGGTCCACTCTCTCCCCCGCTCCTCTTGTTCTCTCTGGTCCACTCTCCCCCGCTCCTCTTGTTCTCTCTGGTCCACTCTCCCCCGCTCCTCTTGTTCTCCCTGGTCCACTCTCTCCCGCTCCTCTTGTTCTCCCTGGTCCACTCTCCCCCGCTCCTCTTGTTCTCCCTGGTCCACTCTCCCCCGCTCCTCTTGTTCTCCCTGGTCCACTCTCTCCCGCTCCTCTTGTTCTCCCTGGTCCACTCTCCCCCGCTCCTCTTGTTCTCTCTGGTCCACTCTCTCCCCCACTCCTCTTGTTCTCCCTGGTCCACTCTCTCCCGCTCCTCTTGTTCTCCCTGGTCCACTCTCTCCCCCGCTCCTCTTGTTCTCCCTGGTCCACTCTCCCCCGCTCCTCTTGTTCTCCCTGGTCCACTCTCCCCCACTCCTCTTGTTCTCCCTGGTCCACTCTCCCCCGCTCCTCTTGTTCTCCCTGGTCCACTCTCCCCCGCTCCTCTTGTTCTCCCTGGTCCACTCTCCCCCACTCCTCTTGTTCTCCCTGGTCCACTCTCCCCCGCTCCTCTTGTTCTCCCTGGTCCGCTCTCTCCCCCGCTCCCCTTGTTCTCCCTGGTCCGCTCTCTCCCCCGCTCCTCTTGTTCTCCCTGGTCCACTCTCCCCCGCTCCTCTTGTTCTTTCTGGTCCACTCTCCCCCGCTCCTCTTGTTCTCCCTGGTCCACTCTCCCCCGCTCCTCTTGTTCTCCCTGGTCCACTCTCTCCCCCGCTCCTCTTGTTCTCCCTGGTCCACTCTCCCCCGCTCCTCTTGTTCTCCCTGGTCCACTCTCCCCCGCTCCTCTTGTTCTCCCTGGTCCGCTCTCTCCGCTCCTCTTGTTCTCCCTGGTCCACTCTCCCCACATGATCCTTTTGTTCTCTCTGGTCCACTCTCTCCCGCTCCTCTTGTTGTCTCTGGTCCACTCTCTCCCGCTCCTCTTGTTCTCCCTGGTCCGCTCTCTCCCCCGCTCCTCTTGTTCTCCCTGGTCCACTCTCTCCCGCTCCTCTTGTTCTCCCTGGTCCGCTCTCTCCCCCGCTCCTCTTGTTCTCGCTGGTCCACTCTCTCCCCCGCTCCTCTTGTTCTCCCTGGTCCACTCTCCCCCGCTCCTCTTGTTCTCCCTGGTCCACTCTCCCCCGCTCCTCTTGTTCTCCCTGGTCCACTCTCCCCCGCTCCTCTTGTTCTCCCTGGTCCACTCTCTCCCGCTCCTCTTGTTCTCCCTGGTCCACTCTCCCCCGCTCCTCTTGTTCTCCCTGGTCCACTCTCCCCCGCTCCTCTTGTTCTCCCTGGTCCACTCTCCCCCGCTCCTCTTGTTCTCCCTGGTCCACTCTCTCCCCCGCTCCTCTTGTTCTCCCTGGTCCGCTCTCTCTCCCGCTCCTCTTGTTCTCCCTGGTCCACTCTCTCCCCCGCTCCTCTTGTTCTCTCTGGTCCACTCTCCCCCGCTCCTCCTGTTCTCCCTGGTCCACTCTCCCCCGCTCCTCTTGTTCTCCCTGGACCACTCTCTCCCCATGATCCTCTTGTTCTCCCTGGTCCACTCTCCCCCGCTCCTCTTGTTCTCTCTGGTCCACTCTCTCCCCCGCTCCTCTTGTTCTCCCTGGTCCACTCTCCCCCCCGCTCCTCTTGTTCTCTCTGGTCCACTCTCCCCCCCGCTCCTCTTGTTCTCTCTGGTCCACTCTCTCCCGCTCCTCTTGTTCTCCCTGGTCCACTCTCCCCCGCTCCTCTTGTTCTCCCTGGTCCACTCTCCCCCGCTCCTCTTGTTCTCCCTGGTCCACTCTCCCCCGCTCCTCTTGTTCTCTCTGGTCCACTCTCCCCCCCGCTCCTCTTGTTCTCTCTGGTCCACTCTCCCCCGCTCTTCTTGTTCTCCCTGGTCCACTCTCCCCCGCTCTTCTTGTTCTCCCTGGTCCACTCTCCCCCGCTCCTCTTGTTCTCTCTGGTCCACTCTCCCCCGCTCCTCTTGTTCTCCCTGGTCCACTCTCCCCCGCTCCTCTTGTTCTCCCTGGTCCACTCTCCCCCGCTCCTCTTGTTCTCTCTGGTCCACTCTCCCCCGCTCCTCTTGTTCTCCCTGGTCCACTCTCCCCCGCTCCTCTTGTTCTCCCTGGTCCACTCTCCCCCGCTCCTCTTGTTCTCCCTGGTCCACTCTCCCCCCCGCTCCTCTTGTTCTCTCTGGTCCACTCTCTCCCCCACTCCTCTTGTTCTCCCTGGTCCACTCTCCCCCGCTCCTCTTGTTCTCCCTGGTCCACTCTCTCCCCCGCTCCTCTTGTTCTCTCTGGTCCACTCTCCCCCGCTCCTCTTGTTCTCCCTGGTCCACTCTCTCCCCCGCTCCTCTTGTTCTCTCTGGTCCACTCTCCCCCGCTCCTCTTGTTCTCCCTGGTCCACTCTCCCCCCCGCTCCTCTTGTTCTCTCTGGTCCACTCTCCCCCGCTCCTCTTGTTCTCCCTGGTCCACTCTCCCCCCCGCTCCTCTTGTTCTCCCTGGTCCACTCTCCCCCGCTCCTCTTGTTCTCCCTGGTCCACTCTCTCCCCCGCTCCTCTTGTTCTCCCTGGTCCACTCTCCCCCGCTCCTCTTGTTCTCCCTGGTCCACTCTCTCCCCCGCTCCTCTTGTTCTCCCTGGTCCACTCTCCCCCGCTCCTCTTGTTCTCCCTGGTCCACTCTCCCCCCCGCTCCTCTTGTTCTCCCTGGTCCACTCTCCCCCGCTCCTCTTGTTCTCCCTGGTCCACTCTCCCCCCCGCTCCTCTTGTTCTCCCTGGTCCACTCTCCCCCGCTCCTCTTGTTCTCCCTGGTCCACTCTCTCCCCCGCTCCTCTTGTTCTCCCTGGTCCACTCTCTCCCCCGCTCCTCTTGTTCTCTCTGGTCCACTCTCCCCCCCGCTCCTCTTGTTCTCTCTGGTCCACTCTCTCCCCCACTCCTCTTGTTCTCCCTGGTCCACTCTCCCCCGCTCCTCTTGTTCTCCCTGGTCCACTCTCTCCCCCGCTCCTCTTGTTCTCTCTGGTCCACTCTCCCCCGCTCCTCTTGTTCTCCCTGGTCCACTCTCTCCCCCGCTCCTCTTGTTCTCTCTGGTCCACTCTCCCCCGCTCCTCTTGTTCTCCCTGGTCCACTCTCCCCCCCGCTCCTCTTGTTCTCTCTGGTCCACTCTCCCCCGCTCCTCTTGTTCTCCCTGGTCCACTCTCCCCCCCGCTCCTCTTGTTCTCCCTGGTCCACTCTCCCCCGCTCCTCTTGTTCTCCCTGGTCCACTCTCTCCCCCGCTCCTCTTGTTCTCCCTGGTCCACTCTCCCCCGCTCCTCTTGTTCTCCCTGGTCCACTCTCTCCCCCGCTCCTCTTGTTCTCCCTGGTCCACTCTCCCCCGCTCCTCTTGTTCTCCCTGGTCCACTCTCCCCCCCGCTCCTCTTGTTCTCCCTGGTCCACTCTCCCCCGCTCCTCTTGTTCTCCCTGGTCCACTCTCCCCCCCGCTCCTCTTGTTCTCCCTGGTCCACTCTCCCCCGCTCCTCTTGTTCTCCCTGGTCCACTCTCTCCCCCGCTCCTCTTGTTCTCTCTGGTCCACTCTCCCCCGCTCCTCTTGTTCTCTCTGGTCCACTCTCCCCCGCTCCTCTTGTTCTCCCTGGTCCACTCTCTCCCGCTCCTCTTGTTCTCCCTGGTCCACTCTCTCCCGCTCCTCTTGTTCTCCCTGGTCCACTCTCTCCCGCTCCTCTTGTTCTCTCTGGTCCACTCTCTCCCCCGCTCCTCTTGTTCTCTCTGGTCCACTCTCCCCCGCTCCTCTTGTTCTCTCTGGTCCACTCTCCCCCGCTCCTCTTGTTCTCTCTGGTCCACTCTCCCCCGCTCCTCTTGTTCTCCCTGGTCCACTCTCTCCCCCGCTCCTCTTGTTCTCCCTGGTCCACTCTCCCCCGCTCCTCTTGTTCTCCCTGGTCCACTCTCCCCCCCGCTCCTTTTGTTCTCCCTGGTCCACTCTCCCCCGCTCCTCTTGTTCTCCCTGGTCCACTCTCTCCTCCGCTCCCCTTGTTCTCTCTGGTCCGCTCTCTCTCCCGCTCCTCTTGTTCTCCCTGGTCCACTCTCCCCCGCTCCTCTTGTTCTCTCTGGTCCACTCTCCCCCGCTCCTCTTGTTCTCCCTGGTCCGCTCTCCCCCGCTCCTCTTGATCTCCCTGGTCCGCTCTCCCCCGCTCCTCTTGATCTCCCTGGTCCGCTCTCTCTCCCGCTCCTCTTGTTCTCCCTGGTCCACTCTCTCCCCCGCTCCTCTTGTTCTCCCTGGTCCACTCTCTCTCCCGCTCCTCTTGTTCTCCCTGGTCCACTCTCTCCCCCGCTCCTCTTGATCTCCCTGGTCCGCTCTCTCTCCCGCTCCTCTTGTTCTCCCTGGTCCACTCTCTCCCCCGCTCCTCTTGTTCTCCCTGGTCCACTCTCTCCCGCTCCTCTTGTTCTCCCTGGTCCACTCTCCCCCGCTCCTCTTGTTCTCCCAGGTCCACTCTCCCCCGCTCCTCTTGATCTCCCTGGTCCGCTCTCTCTCCCGCTCCTCTTGTTCTCCCTGGTCCACTCTCCCCCGCTCCTCTTGTTCTCCCTGGTCCACTCTCCCCCGCTCCTCTTGTTCTTCCTGGTCCACTCTCCCCCGCTCCTCTTGTTCTCTCTGGTCCACTCTCTCCCCCGCTCCTCTTGTTCTCGCTGGTCCGCTCTCTCCCCCGCTCCTCTTGTTCTCCCTGGTCCACTCTCTCCCGGCTCCTCTTGTTCTCCCTGGTCCACTCTCTCCCCGCTCCTCTTGTTCTCCCTGGTCCACTCTCCCCCGCTCCTCTTGTTCTCCCTGGTCCACTCTCTCCCCCACTCCTCTTATTCTCCCTGGTCCACTCTCCACCGCTCCTCTTGTTCTCCCTGGTCCACTCTCCCCCGCTCCTCTTGTTCTCCCTGGTCCACTCTCCCCCACTCCTCTTGTTCTCCCTGGTCCACTCTCCCCGCTCCTCTTCTTCTCCCTAGTCCGCTCTCTCCCGCTCCTCTTGTTCTCCCTGGTCCGCTCTCCCCCGCTCCTCTTGTTCTCCCTGGTCCACTCTCCCCCGCTCCTCTTGTTCTCCCTGGTCCACTCTCCCCCGCTCCTCTTGTTCTCCCTGGTCCACTCTCCCCCACTCCTCTTGTTCTCCCTGGTCCACTCTCCCCGCTCCTCTTGTTCTCCCTGGTCCGCTCTCTCCCCCGCTCCTCTTGTTCTCCCTGGTCCACTCTCCCCCGCTCCTCTTGTTCTCCCTGGTCCGCTCTCTCTCCCGCTCCTCTTGTTCTCCCTGGTCCACTCTCTCCCCCACTCCTCTTGTTCTCCCTGGTCCACTCTCTCCCCCGCTCCTCTTGTTCTCCCTGGTCCACTCTCCCCCGCTCCTCTTGTTCTCCCTGGTCCACTCTCTCCCCCGCTCCTCTTGTTCTCCCTGGTCCACTCTCTCCCCCGCTCCTCTTGTTCTCTCTGGTCCACTCTCTCCCCCGCTCCTCTTGTTCTCCCTGGTCCACTCTCCCCCGCTCCTCTTGTTCTCCCTGGTCCACTCTCTCCCCCGCTCCTCTTGTTCTCTCTGGTCCACTCTCCCCCGCTCCTCTTGTTCTCTCTGGTCCACTCTCTCCCCCGCTCCTCTTGTTCTCCCTGGTCCACTCTCCCCCGCTCCTCTTGTTCTCCCTGGTCCACTCTCCCCCGCTCCTCTTGTTCTCTCTGGTCCACTCTCCCCCGCTCCTCTTGTTCTCTCTGGTCCACTCTCTCCCCCGCTCCTCTTGTTCTCCCTGGTCCACTCTCTCCCCCGCTCCTCTTGTTCTCTCTGGTCCACTCTCCCCCGCTCCTCTTGTTCTCTCTGGTCCACTCTCCCCCGCTCCTCTTTTTCTCTCTGGTCCACTCTCTCCCCCGCTCCTCTTGTTCTCTCTGGTCCACTCTCCCCCGCTCCTCTTATTCTCCCTGGACCACTCTCCCCCGCTCCTCTTGTTCTCCCTGGTCCACTCTCCCCCGCTCCTCTTGTTCTCCCTGGTCCACTCTCTCCCCGGCTCCTCTTGTTCTCTCTGGTCCACTCTCTCCCCCGCTCCTCTTGTTCTCTCTGGTCCACTCTCCCCCGCTTCTCTTGTTCTCTCTGGTCCACTCTCTCCCCCGCTCCTCTTGTTCTCCCTGGTCCACTCTCCCCCGCTCCTCTTGTTCTCCCTGGTCCACTCTCCCCCGCTCCTCTTGTTCTCCCTGGTCCACTCTCCCCCGCTCCTCTTGTTCTCCCTGGTCCACTCTCCCCCGCTCCTCTTGTTCTCTCTGGTCCACTCTCCCCCGCTCCTCTTGTTCTCTCTGGTCCACTCTCCCCCGCTCCTCTTGTTCTCTCTGGTCCACTCTCCCCCGCTCCTCTTGTTCTCTCTGGTCCACTCTCCCCCGCTCCTCTTGTTCTCTCTGGTCCACTCTCCCCCGCTCCTCTTGTTCTCCCTGGTCCACTCTCCCCCGCTCCTCTTGTTCTCCCTGGTCCACTCTCCCCCGCTCCTCTTGTTCTCTCTGGTCCACTCTCCCCCGCTCCTCTTGTTCTCCCTGGTCCGCTCTCTCTATCTCCTCTTGTTCTCCCTGGTCCACTCTCCCCCGATCCTCTTGTTCTCCCTGGTCCACTCTCCCCCGCTCCTCTTGTTCTCCCTGGTCCGCTCTCTCTATCTCCTCTTGTTCTCCCTGGTCCACTCTCCCCCGCTCCTGTTGTTCTCTCTGGTCCACTCTCCCCCGCTCCTCTTGTTCTCCCTGGTCCACTCTCCCCCGCTCCTCTTGTTCTCCCTGGTCCACTCTCTCCCCCGCTCCTCTTGTTCTCCCTGGTCCACTCTCTCCCCCGCTCCTCTTGTTCTCTCTGGTCCACTCTCTCCCCCGCTCCTCTTGTTCTCCCTGGTCCGCTCTCTCTCTCTCCTCTTGTTCTCCCTGGTCCGCTCTCTCCCGCTCCTCTTGTTCTCTCTGGTCCACTCTCCCCCGCTCCTCTTGTTCTCCCTGGTCCACTCTCTCCCCCGCTCCTCTTGTTCTCTCTGGTCCACTCTCCCCCGCTCCTCTTGTTCTCCCTGGTCCACTCTCCCCCGCTCCTCTTGTTCTCTCTGGTCCACTCTCCCCCGCTCCTCTTGTTCTCCCTGGTCCACTCTCCCCCGCTCCTCTTGTTCTCCCTGGTCCACTCTCTCCCCCGCTCCTCTTGTTCTCCCTGGTCCACTCTCTCCCCCGCTCCTCTTGTTCTCTCTGGTCCACTCTCCCCTGCTCCTCTTGATCTCCCTGGTCCACTCTCCCCCCATGATCCTCTTGTTCTCCCTGGTCCACTCTCTCCCGCTCCTCTTGTTCTCCCTGGTCCACTCTCTCCCGCTCCTCTTGTTCTCCCTGGTCCACTCTCTCCCGCTCCTCTTGTTCTCCCTGGTCCACTCTCTCCCCCGCTCCTCTTGTTCTCCCTGGTCCACTCTCCCCCGCTCCTCTTGTTCTCCCTGGTCCACTCTCCCCCGCTCCTCTTGTTCTCCCTGGTCCACTCTCTCCCCCGCTCCTCTTGTTCTCTCTGGTCCACTCTCCCCCGCTCCTCTTGTTCTCTCTGGTCCACTCTCCCCCGCTCCTCTTGTTCTCCCTGGTCCACTCTCTCCCGCTCCTCTTGTTCTCCCTGGTCCACTCTCCCCCGCTCCTCTTGTTCTCTCTGGTCCACTCTCCCCCGCTCCTCTTGTTCTCCCTGGTCCGCTCTCTCCCCCGCTCCTGTTGTTCTCTCTGGTCCACTCTCCCCCGCTCCTCTTGTTCTCCCTGGTCCGCTCTCTCCCCCGCTCCTGTTGTTCTCTCTGGTCCACTCTCCCCCGCTCCTCTTGTTCTCCCTGGTCCACTCTCTCCCGCTCCTCTTGTTCTCCCTGGTCCACTCTCCCCCGCTCCTCTTGTTCTCTCTGGTCCACTCTCCCCCCATGATCCTCTTGTTCTCTCTGGTCCACTCTCTCCCCCGCTCCTCTTGTTCTCTCTGGTCCACTCTCCCCCCATGATCCTCTTGTTCTCTCTGGTCCACTCTCTCCCCCGCTCCTCTTGTTCTCTCTGGTCCACTCTCTCCCCCGCTCCTCTTGTTCTCTCTGGTCCACTCTCCGCCACTCCTCTTGTTCTCCCTGGTCCACTCTCTCCCCCGCTCCTCTTGTTCTCCCTGGTCCACTCTCCCCCGCTCCTCTTGTTCTCTCTGGTCCACTCTCCCCCGCTCCTCTTGTTCTCCCTGGTCCACTCTCCCCCGCTCCTCTTGTTCTCCCTGGTCCGCTCTCTCCCCCGCTCCTCTTGTTCTCCCTGGTCCACTCTCCCCCGCTCCTCTTGTTCTCCCTGGTCCACCCTCTCCCCCCTCCTCTTGTTCTCCCTGGTCCACTCTCTCCCCGCTCCTCTTGTTCTCTCTGGTCCACTCTCTCCCCCGCTCCTCTTGTTCTCCCTGGTCCACTCTCCCCCACTCCTCTTGATCTCCCTGGTCCACTCTCTCCCCCGCTCCTCTTGTTCTCCCTGGTCCACTCTCCCCCGCTCCTCTTGTTCTCTCTGGTCCACTCTCTCCCCCGCTCCTCTTGTTCTCCCTGGACCACTCTCCCCCGCTCCTCTTGTTCTCCCTGGTCCACTCTCCCCCGCTCCTCTTGTTCTCCCTGGTCCACTCTCCCCCACTCCTCTTGTTCTCCCTGGTCCACTCTCCCCCGCTCCTCTTGTTCTCCCTGGACCACTCTCCCCCGCTCCTCTTGTTCTCCCTGGTCCACTCTCCCCCGCTCCTCTTGTTCTCCCTGGTCCACTCTCCCCCGCTCCTCTTGTTCTCCCTGGTCCACTCTCCCCCGCTCCTCTTGTTCTCCCTGGTCCACTCTCCCCCGCTCCTCTTGTTCTCCCTGGTCCACTCTCCCCCACTCCTCTTGTTCTCCCTGGTCCACTCTCCCCCGCTCCTCTTGTTCTCCCTGGTCCACTCTCCCCCGCTCCTCTTGTTCTCCCTGGTCCACTCTCCCCCGCTCCTCTTGTTCTCCCTGGTCCACTCTCCCCCACTCCTCTTGTTCTCCCTGGTCCACTCTCCCCCACTCCTCTTGATCTCCCTGGTCCACTCTCTCCCCCGCTCCTCTTGTTCTCCCTGGTCCACTCTCCCCCGCTCCTCTTGTTCTCCCTGGACCACTCTCCCCCGCTCCTCTTGTTCTCCCTGGTCCACTCTCCCCCGCTCCTCTTGTTCTCCCTGGTCCACTCTCCCCCGCTCCTCTTGTTCTCCCTGGTCCACTCTCTCCCGCTCCTCTTGTTCTCCCTGGTCCGCTCTCCCCCGCTCCTCTTGTTCTCCCTGGTCCACTCTCTCCCCCGCTCCTCTTGTTCTCCCTGGTCCACCCTCTCCCCCCTCCTCTTGTTCTCCCTGGTCCACTCTCTCCCCGCTCCTCTTGTTCTCTCTGGTCCACTCTCTCCCCCGCTCCTCTTGTTCTCCCTGGTCCACTCTCCCCCACTCCTCTTGATCTCCCTGGTCCACTCTCTCCCCCGCTCCTCTTGTTCTCCCTGGTCCACTCTCCCCCGCTCCTCTTGTTCTCCCTGGACCACTCTCCCCCGCTCCTCTTGTTCTCCCTGGTCCACTCTCCCCCGCTCCTCTTGTTCTCCCTGGTCCACTCTCCCCCACTCCTCTTGTTCTCCCTGGTCCACTCTCCCCCGCTCCTCTTGTTCTCCCTGGTCCACTCTCCCCCGCTCCTCTTGTTCTCTCTGGTCCACTCTCCCCCGCTCCTCTTGTTCTCCCTGGTCCACTCTCCCCCACTCCTCTTGTTCTCCCTGGTCCACTCTCCCCCACCCCTCTTGTTCTCTCTGGTCCACTCTCCCCCGCTCCTCTTGTTCTCCCTGGTCCACTCTCCCCCGCTCCTCTTGTTCTCCCTGGTCCACTCTCCCCCGCTCCTCTTGTTCTCCCTGGTCCACTCTCTCCCCCGCTCCTCTTGTTCTCCCTGGTCCACTCTCTCTTCCGCTCCTCTTGTTCTCCCTGGTCCACTCTCTCCCCCGCTCCTCTTGTTCTCCCTGGTCCACTCTCCCCCGCTACTCTTGTGTTCTCCCTGGTCCACTCTCTCCCCCGCTCCTCTTGTTCTCCCTGGTCCGCTCTCTCTCCCGCTCCTCTTGTTCTCCCTGGTCCACTCTCTCCCCCGCTCCTCTTGTTCTCTCTGGTCCACTCTCCCCCGCTCCTCTTGTTCTCCCTGGTCCACTCTCCCCCGCTCCTCTTGTTCTCCCTGGTCCACTCTCTTCCCCGCTCCTCTTGTTCTCCCTGGTCCGCTCTCCCCCGCTCCTCTTGTTCTCCCTGGTCCACTCTCCCCCGCTCCTCTTGTTCTCCCTGGTCCACTCTCTCCCCCCATGATCCTCTTGTTCTCCCTGGTCCACTCTCCCCCGCTCCTCTTGTTCTCCCTGGTCCACTCTCCCCCGCTCCTCTTGTTCTCCCTGGTCCACTCTCCCCCGCTCCTCTTGTTCTCCCTGGTCCACTCTCCCCCGCTCCTCTTGTTCTCTCTGGTCCACTCTCTCCCCCGCTCCTCTTGTTCTCTCTGGTCCACTCTTCCCCGCTCCTCTTGTTCTCCCTGGTCCACTCTCCCCCGCTCCTCTTGTTCTCCCTGGTCCGCTCTCTCCCCCGCTCCTCTTGTTCTCCCTGGTCCACTCTCTCCCCCCATGATCCTCTTGTTCTCCCTGGTCCACTCTCTCCCCCGCTCCTCTTGTTCTCCCTGGTCCACTCTCTCCCCCCATGATCCTCTTGTTCTCCCTGGTCCACTCTCTCCCCCGCTCCTCTTGTTCTCCCTGGTCCACTCTCTCCCCCCATGATCCTCTTGTTCTCCCTGGTCCACTCTCTCCCCCGCTCCTCTTGTTCTCCCTGGTCCACTCTCCCCCGCTCCTCTTGTTCTCCCTGGTCCACTCTCCCCCGCTCCTCTTGTTCTCCCTGGTCCACTCTCTCCCCCACTCCTCTTGTTCTCCCTGGTCCGCTCTCTCCCGCTCCTCTTGTTCTCCCTGGTCCACTCTCTCCCCCGCTCCTCTTGTTCTCCCTGGTCCACTCTCTCCCCCCATGATCCTCTTGTTCTCCCTGGTCCACTCTCTCCCCCGCTCCTCTTGTTCTCCCTGGTCCACTCTCCCCCGCTCCTCTTGTTCTCCCTGGTCCACTCTCCCCCGCTCCTCTTGTTCTCCCTGGTCCACTCTCTCCCCCGCTCCTCTTGTTCTCTCTGGTCCACTCTCTCCCGCTCCTCTTGTTCTCTCTGGTCCACTCTCCCCCGCTCCTCTTGTTCTCCCTGGTCCGCTCTCTCCCGCTCCTCTTGTTCTCTCTGGTCCACTCTCTCCCGCTCCTCTTGTTCTCTCTGGTCCACTCTCCCCCGCTCCTCTTGTTCTCCCTGGTCCGCTCTCTCCCGCTCCCCTTGTTCTCCCTGGTCCAATCTCTCCCCCGCTCCTCTTGTTCTCTCTGGTCCACTCTCCCCCGCTCCTCTAGTTCTCCCTGGTCCACTCTCTCCCCCGCTCCCCTTGTTCTCCCTGGTCCACTCTCCCCCGCTCCTCTTGTTCTCCCTGGTCCGCTCTCTCTCCCGCTCCTCTTGTTCTCCCTGGTCCACTCTCCCCCGCTCCTCTTGTTCTCCCTGGTCCACTCTCCCCCGCTCCTCTTGTTCTCCCTGGTCCACTCTCCCCCGCTCCTCTTGTTCTCCCTGGTCCACTCTCCCCCGCTCCTCTTGTTCTCCCTGGTCCACTCTCTCCCCCGCTCCTCTTGTTCTCTCTGGTCCGCTCTCTCTCCCGCTCCTCTTGTTCTCTCTGGTCCACTCTCTCCCCCGCTCCTCTTGTTCTCCCTGGTCCACTCTCTCCCGCTCCTCTTGTTCTCTCTGGTCCACTCTCCCCCGCTCCTCTTGTTCTCTCTGGTCCACTCTCTCCCCCGCTCCTCTTGTTCTCCCTGGTCCACTCTCCCCCGCTCCTCTTGTTCTCCCTGGTCCACTCTCCCCCCATGATCCTCTTGTTCTCCCTGGTCCGCTCTCTCTCTCTCCTCTTGTTCTCCCTGGTTCGCTCTCCCCCCCGCTCCTCTTGTTCTCTCTGGTGCACTCTCTCCCGCTCCTCTTGTTCTCTCTGGTCCACTCTCTCCCCCGCTCCTCTTGTTCTCCCTGGTCCACTCTCCCCCGCTCCTCTTGTTCTCCCTGGTCCACTCTCTCCCGCTCCTCTTGTTCTCCCTGGTCCACTCTCTCCCCCGCTCCTCTTGTTCTCCCTGGTCCACTCTCCCCCGCTCCTCTTGTTCTCCCTGGTCCACTCTCTCCCGCTCCTCTTGTTCTCCCTGGTCCACTCTCCCCCGCTCCTCTTGTTCTCTCTGGTCCACTCTCTCCCCCGCTCCTCTTGTTCTCCCTGGTCCACTCTCCCCCGCTCCTCTTGTTCTCCCTGGTCCACTCTCTCCCGCTCCTCTTGTTCTCTCTGGTCCACTCTCCCCCGCTCCTCTTGTTCTCTCTGGTACGCTCTCTCCCCCGCTCCTCTTGTTCTCCCTGGTCCACTCTCCCCCGCTCCTCTTGTTCTCCCTGGTCCACTCTCCCCCGCTCCTCTTGTTCTCCCTGGTCCACTCTCCCCCGCTCCTCTTGTTCTCCCTGGTCCGCTCTCCCCCCCGCTCCTCTTGTTCTCTCTGGTCCACTCTCTCCCCCGCTCCTCTTGTTCTCCCTGGTCCACTCTCTCCCGCTCCTCTTGTTCTCCCTGGTCCACTCTCTCCCCCGCTCCTCTTGTTCTCCCTGGTCCGCTCTCTCCCGCTCCTCTTGTTCTCTCTGGTCCACTCTCTCCCCCGCTCCTCTTGGTCTCCCTGGTCCGCTCTCTCCCCCGCTCCTCTTGTTCTCCCTGGTCCACTCTGTCCCCCGCTCCTCTTGTTCTCCCTGGTCCACTCTCTCCCCGCTCCTCTTGTTCTCCCTGGTCCACTCTCTCCCCCGCTCCTCTTGTTCTCCCTGGTCCGCTCTCTCCCGCTCCTCTTGTTCTCTCTGGTCCACTCTCTCCCCCGCTCCTCTTGTTCTCCCTGGTCCACTCTCCCCCGCTCCTCTTGTTCTCTCTGGTCCACTCTCCCCCGCTCCTCTTGTTCTCCCTGGTCCACTCTCCCCCGCTCCTCTTGTTCTCCCTGGTCCACTCTCCCCCGCTCCTCTTGTTCTCCCTGGTCCACTCTCTCCCCCGCTCCTCTTGTTCTCTCTGGTCCGCTCTCCCCCGCTCCTCTTGTTCTCCCTGGTCCACTCTCTCCCCCGCTCCTCTTGTTCTCTCTGGTCCACTCTCTCTCCCGCTCCTCTTGTTCTCCCTGGTCCGCTCTCTCCCCCGCTCCTCTTGTTCTCTCTGGTCCGCTCTCCCCCGCTCCTCTTGTTCTCTCTGGTCCACTCTCTCCCCCGCTCCTCTTGTTCTCTCTGGTCCACTCTCTCCCGCTCCTCTTGTTCTCCCTGGTCCACTCTCTCCCGCTCCTCTTGTTCTCTCTGGTCCACTCTCTCCCCCGCTCCTCTTGTTCTCTCTGGTCCGCTCTCCCCCGCTCCTCTTGTTCTCTCTGGTCCACTCTCTCCCCCGCTCCTCTTGTTCTCCCTGGTCCACTCTCTCCCGCTCCTCTTGTTCTCTCTGGTCCACTCTCCCCCGCTCCTCTTGTTCTCCCTGGTCCACTCTCTCCCCCGCTCCTCTTGTTCTCTCTGGTCCACTCTCTCCCCCGCTCCTCTTGGTCTCCCTGGTCCACTCTCTCCCGCTCCTCTTGTTCTCCCTGGTCCACTCTCCCCCGCTCCTCTTGTTCTCCCTGGTCCACTCTCTCCCGCTCCTCTTGTTCTCTCTGGTCCACTCTCTCCCCCGCTCCTCTTGTTCTCTCTGGTCCGCTCTCCCCCGCTCCTCTTGTTCTCTCTGGTCCACTCTCTCCCCCGCTCCTCTTGTTCTCTCTGGTCCACTCTCTCCCCCGCTCCTCTTGGTCTCCCTGGTCCACTCTCTCCCCCGCTCCTCTTGTTCTCTCTGGTCCACTCTCTCCCCCGCTCCTCTTGTTCTCTCTGGTCCACTCTCTCCCCCGCTCCTCTTGTTCTCCCTGGTCCACTCTCCCCCGCTCCTCTTGTTCTCCCTGGTCCACTCTCCCCCGCTCCTCTTGTTCTCCCTGGTCCACTCTCCCCCGCTCCTCTTGTTCTCTCTGGTCCACTCTCTCCCCCGCTCCTTTTGTTCTCTCTGGTCCACTCTCTCCCCCGCTCCTCTTGTTCTCTCTGGTCCACTCTCTCTCTCTCCTCTTGTTCTCCCTGGTCCACTCTCCCCCGCTCCTCTTGTTCTCTCTGGTCCACTCTCCCCCGCTCCTCTTGTTCTCCCTGGTCCATTCTCTCCCCCGCTCCTCTTGTTCTCTCTGGTCCACTCTCTCCCCCGCTCCTCTTGTTCTCTCTGGTCCACTCTCCCCCGCTCCCCTTGTTCTCTCTGGTCCACTCTCTCCCCCGCTCCCCTTGTTCTCCCTGGTCTGCTCTCTCCTCCGCTCTTATTCTCCTAGAGTACTGCCTCTGTTTTTGGGCACCACGCTTTAGGAAAGATATATTAGCCTTGGAGCGGGTAGAGTACAGATTCACCAGATTGATACCGGGGTTTAAAGAGTTAAATTAAAAGGACAGGCTGCATAAAGTTGGCTTGTATTCCCTTGAGGTTCGATGGTTGAGGGGTGATCTAATTAAGGAGTTTAAAATGATTAAGGGACTTGATAGGGCAGATACAGATAAACTATTTCCTCTGGTGGAATCCAGAATAAGGGGCATAATTGTTGATGCTGTGCCCTTTCTGATCTGGGAATGTAGCATTACGAACATACGAACATATGAAATTGATTGGCAGGAAGTGACGAGCTGGTTCATCAAGGCTGCCCCACTCCAAGGCCGGACCATCATGGCCAAACATCTCCTCCCCCGACCCCCCCCCCCACAAACCCCCCCCCCTCACACCCACGCCCACATCCATATAATCTCCTGGGAGAGGCAAAAAACAAAAAAACCCCAGGGCCAATAAGGGAAAAAATATTCTGTAAAATTCCTCTTTTTTTCGACCCCCTCAGGCGATTGAAACCAGCCCAGGAGATCATATGGACCGAGTCTCATTTATAACGACACTTACCTTCTAAATGATGTGATCTCTGCCCCAGTCAGGAACCAGTCCAGCTCCCTCTTGAAGGCAGAGAGTCAGCACCCATCACACCAGCTGGCAATGTATTCCAGAGGCTCACAATTCTCTGGGAAAAGAAGAACCGCCCAACATCCAATCTATTCCTACTCTTCCATAGTATAACCTCGTGTCCCGTGGTCCTCCCCAGCCTGTTAAACTGGAATAATCTATGAATAGGGACACTATCCAACCCTTCAATTATTTTATAGACCGCTATCAGGCCACTTCTGAGTCTACGCTGCTCTAAAGTAAATAGACCAAGATTCTTGAGCCTATCCGAGTAGCCGAGGTTCTTTAAGCTAAGAACCACTCTTGCAGCTCTCCTCTGAACCTTTTTCATGGCCTCTATCACCCACCATGTTGGGGGGCCAAAACTGGACACAGTACTCTAGATGCGGTCTGACCTTCATCTTCGCTGAGTCAAAATCCTGGAACTCCCTACCGAACAGCACTGTGGGAGAACCTTCACCACATGGACTGCAGCGGTTCAAGAAGGCGGCTCACCACCACCTTCTCAAGTGCAATTAGGGATGGGCAATAAATGCCGGCCTTGCCAGCGACGCCCACATCCCATGAACAAATAAAAAAAAACAGCGATCTATATAATGTCAAACTGGTGTCCTTTTATTTGTAGTGAATAGTTCCATTAATACAGCCCAATACCCTGTTGGTTTTAGCTACTGTTTCCCTACATTGGTCATGAACCTTTAATGATCTGTGCACAATAACACCTTCACTTCCTCCTCTAGGAATTCCAGGGAGGCATCTGGAAAAATTCAACCCATCTCTTTTGGCAGTCTTCCAGAGTTGTACAATTAAAAATCCAAGCAGGGGATGCAACCTCGCTTTAAGAAGTGCATGCCCATTTTAAATAGGTCTGAGGAGTTGCACCGGTCATTGTGTGCGTCACGTGGGTGGGCTGCCTGAATCACAATGCGATTAAATTGAGGCCCATGAGTTAAACTTCTGGCATCACACAAGCCGTTGTAACTAGAATCGAAAGGCCTGTCAAGGAGTTTCAGCACCATGGCTGAATGTGTTGGAGAAGCCCACATCTGTGTGGTGTCATCTCACTCTGCATCAGCCCCCTGCAGCCTACCCTGAAGAGTGTGGCCACCCCCCAGGAATGCTGCAGCCAGGCCCTCACTAAGCAAGTCAGTGTCACCAGCCTTTGCAGCTTTGGTGGAAGCTCAAACGGCTGCCATGTAGGCTCTGGGCTCCACAGGGTTGAATTTTGGGGGGATGGTAGACTGTCTCAGGATAAGTGCATCGTGGTAACTCCCGGGGTACCTTGCACAAACCTGCAGGCTGGTGTCCCTGTGGATCGCCCACTAGCTGCACATTGATGAGGTGGTGGCATTTTCTATCGACAAATGCTGCTGGCTCGTGTTCTGGTGCCCTGATCATAGAATCATAGAATGGTTACAGCACAGGAGGCCATTCAGCCCATCGAGCCCATGCCGGCTCTTTATAAGAGCAATCCAGTTAGTTCCATTCCCCCGCTCTTTCCCCGTAGCCATGCAAATTTTTTCCCTTCAAGTATTTATTCAATTCCTTTTTGAAAGCCACGATTAAATCTGCTTCCACCACCCTTTCAGGCAGTGCATTCCAGATCATAACTATGCATTGCGTAAAAAAGTTTTTCCTCATGTTTCCTTTGGTTCTTTTACCAATCACCTTAAATCTGTGTCCTCTGGTTCTCAACCCTTCCGCCAATGGGAACAGTTTCTCTTTATTTACTTTATCTAATTGAACACCTCCATCAAATCTCCTCTCAAGCTTCTCTGCTCTAAGGAGAACAATCCCAGCTTCTCCAGTCTATCCACATAACTGAAGTCCCTCATCACTGGTACCATTCTAGTAAATCTTTTTCTGCACCCTCTCTAAGGCCTTGACATCCTTCCTAGAGTGCGGTGCCCAGAATTGGACACAATACTCCAGCTGTGGCTTAACCAGTGTTTTATAAAGGTTCATCATGACTTCCATACTTTTGTTCTCTATGCCTCTATTTATAAAGCCCAGGATCCCGTGTACTTTTATAGAATCATAGAATGGTTACAACACGGAAGGAGGCCATTCGGCCCATCGAGCCTGTGCCGGCTCTCTGCAAGAGTGATCCAGCTAGTTCCACTCCCCTGCCCTGGTCGTAGCGCTGGTATTTTATCCTCATCCTCTACTGTGAAGACTGATACAAAGTAGCTATTTATTAAGTCTGCCATTTCCTGATTTCCAATTACAGTATCACCTGCGTCTGTCATTAAGGGGCCCACATTACTCTTAGTCACTCTCTTTGTCTTAATATACTTGTTCTCCTTGATATCCCTCACAAGCTTTCTATCCCTTTGCTGTTCTTTATATCTCTCCCAGTCCGCGGGATCTCTACTGATCTTTACTTGTGTAATGAAACAACCCTGGTCAACAAGGGAAGTGAGAGATAGTATAAAGCTAAAAGAAAGGGCTTATACGATGGCAGAGCTCTTGCCCTTTAAGGGTATGTACAGTCTTGTATTCTACCAAATATTTTTCAACACCTCCCACTGTTCATCTGTAGTTTTATCCATTAATAGTTCTGCCCAGTCTATTGTGGTCAATTCCTGCCTCATCCCTCCAAAGTACCTAAATTTAAAACCTTGGTTTGTGACTCACCTTCTCCCTCTCAAACCTAATATCGAATTCTATCATATTATTGTCACTGTTAGCTAGGTGTTCCCTTACCATTAGATTATTGACTAGTTCTCTCACTTTCTCAACCTGTCCTGCCACCTTCAGAGATTTGTGTACATATGATAGCAACATGTGTGCAGTCAATGACACCCTGTACATGAAGGAAGCCAGCTGCTGCTGCATGTCTCCAAACTCTCTGCTGTTGACTGTTGAGGTCAATGGGGAAGGTGATGTAATGATCAGCCCTGGCGAACAGGGCATGGGTGACCTGATTAATGTAACTGTGCTGCAGACTGGGATATGTAGCTCGTGTCCCCTGTACCAGCGGCGATAAAGTTAAGGGCTGTGGTGACTTTGACAGCCACTGGCAAAGCATGGTCCCCTGGTCCAGCAGGCAGCAGGGCCTGTTGTAGAATCTGTAACAAACTGCCTGGAAAAGTGCAGCCTCCTCCTGCCCTGATCCTCAGATAGATCCAAGAAAGTGACTCATCCTCTACTGGGCCAGGGACAGCCGCCCTCCACAAGCCCCCTGTGACCAGCAACCCCTTACAACCAGCCCCGTCCTGTGACCAGCCCCCCCCTTACAACCAGCCCCCTGTCCTGTGACCAACCCCCCCTCTTACAACCAGCCCCCTGTCCTGTGACCAACCCCCCCCCTTACAACCAGCCCCCTGTCCTGTGACCAACCCCCCCCCCCTTACAACCAGCCCCCTGTCCTGTGACCAGCCCCCCCCTTATAACCAGCCCCCTGTCCTGTGACCAGCCCCCCCTTACAACCAGCCCCCTGTCCTGTGACCACCCCCCCCCTTGCAACCAGCCCCCTGTCCTGTGGCCAGTCCCCCCCCTTACAACCAGCCCCCTGTCCTGTGACCAGCCCCCCCCCTTACAACCAGCCCCCTGTCCTGTGACCAGCCCCCCCCTTACAACCAGCCCCCTGTCTTGTGACCAGCCCCCTCCTGTGACCAGTCCCCCTCCTGTGACCAGCCCCCTCCCTCCTGTGACCAGTCCCCTCCTGTGACCAGTCCCCCTCCTGTGACTAGCCCCCTCCCTCCTGTGACCAGCCCCCTCCCTCCTGTGACCAGCCCCCTCCCTCCTGTGACCAGTCCCCCTCCTGTAACCAGTCCCCCTCCTGTGACCAGCCCCCTCCCTCCTGTGACCAGCCCCCCTCCTGTGACCAGTCCCCCTCCTGTGACTAGCCCCCTCCCTCCTGTGACCAGTCCCCCTCCTGTGACCAATCCCCCTCCTGTGACCAGCCCCCCCCAAACTGTGACCAGTCCACCTCCTGTGACCAGCCCCTTATCCTGTGACCAGCACCCCCCCTCCTGTGACCTGCCCCCTCTCACCTTCTCTCTTAGCTGCTGCTGCTGCCCCTCCTGCTCCATGTTCCTCCATCCAATAATAGCCCCATGGTAAGCAAAAAAATTCACTGTGGGTGATCAGGTTAAATAAAGTGGAAATGAAGCAAACTGGAAGCTGGAAGCTCTCCTGCCAAACCAGGCAGCAAAGAAATCCTATGATCCAATGAGCTGCAGCTCACTCGTCCTTTAAATACAGGGTTAGGGCCTCTGAGAGACCAATCCTGCCAGATTTTAGTGCTGGGTCCAGCACTGGGAGGGACTTCCGCCACTTCGAATTAAAATCACCTCGGGGTTCCTAACTACATCACTGGACCCCGATTTAAATGTATTCATGAGGGCCCCATATGACTGTGGTGGGCGCCAGTCCCAAATGTGAAAACTAGGTTGTTAATATGGCAGCACAATGGGATTCTCGATCTAAATGGCAGGCTGGTAACATGGACTCAGGGGACTATTACTAAGCTGCTACAGATGACTCACTAAGATTTGGGAAAGAGGTTGTTGTGATAGTTTCCAGTTTCCCCACTGGAAGCATCTCCTACAGTAATTTTCCAACCACAATGACATCATTGTCTTGGCAAGAAGAAGATGGAATAGCAATGGCACGGCCTTCAGAACCCCCAGGTGCTCGCATTGCAGTTTCTGGCATCAGCATCACAGTGCAGTTGGACACCAGCAATAAACTGATTCGTAGTCAATGTCCCGATTCTCCCATAAATATAATTGAAGTGAGATTGTCCTTCAATCATTGAACACGGCCAGCATCCCAGGACTGTACATGTATACACGTGTCCTGCATAGGAAATGAAGCTATCCCCCTATGTACAGCCGTTTGCTGGGAGGTTCTAGGGGCCGTGCTGTGCTCGGCCCCTTCCGCAGAGCCGCAGTGGGTGAGAAAAGACAAATCACTTTTAAAGTGCAATCAAATCCTGATAAACTCATTGGGATGTTTGTCAGGAAATGTTATGCTTGGGTCAGGATGTCTATAAACTTCAGATTTAAACAAAAAACACAACTTGTAAATCCTTTGTTTTACAGCCAATTAAATAATTGACCATTCCGCGATTCATTCTAAATAGACATCAGAAACAAAATGAACAACAGCCTGTATTTTAAACAACAGAGAAAATATTTCGGAATGTGCTGCCAAGTATGACACTGGATCGACGGCATTTCCGAGTTCTGATGATTACGACCCTCTCACCTTTGAATGTGTGTTTGATGTCATGGTTTTCAGGAGGTGGCCCAGGAGCAAACTGTGGCTCACACTCCCCCTCATCTACGGCTCTCAGCGGGCATGCCGCCCATTTTTCACACCTCTTTCACACGGCCAACTCTGGTTTCAGGAGAAGAAAGGAGGGAAAGGCTTGAGACTGTGGTCCTCAACATGACAGTATTGACTTACAGCATCGCTGTCTGATTAAACCAGATTGTAAAGTCAGTCAGGTCCTGTGCTTCAATAGAAGTTTTGAAAACAAGGATTGTTAAAAGAAATCCTTTCTTCAGATGTATAAGAATCCATCCACTTAATGATGTAGTGAAACTGGTTGGTTAATTCATACATAGTTGAGACAAAATAATTGCTTATGAGGTTAGATAGCCCATTTATGGCTATTGGTTAACATATGTTGCCCTTGCTCATGTCCCTATTCATATTGAATTGACTGATTAAACCATAGCCACGGCGAGGTACTTTCTTTCCATCCCCATCCTGGCTGTTGCTGAACCTTTGAGAAGGAACAAGAACATACAGAATGAATGAGAAAAGGCCATTCAACCTATTGAGCTCATTCTTGCCGTATATGGACTACTGCTATCAAATTCAATCTCCTGAGAGACAACCAACTACAGGTAGATGAAGCTGTGTGATTTTTTTTTTCCCCCTGACTTCTCCAGTTAAACTCCAGGATAAAAATCTTGCAATATTCTTGCAACCCAAACTGTTCAACTCTGTCTGGTTACATTCCACAGATTACACCTTCATTGTCCCAGGAACGCAGGCACCATTGTGTTCCACAGAGTATTTGATCATCTATAATGAAAGGCAAAGTGCAGCTTGACTGTGCAGTGTAATAAGGGCCTCAAACAGGAGAAATGTGGATAGTGAGTTGTGCAGAAATAACATTGATTTTTCAGGGTGCAGGATATAGGAACAAGAGGCGGTGAGACAATGAGGAACTGTGTTGAATGTGTAGTGAGTACTATTACATAGGGACAAATGATATCATGGATAGAAGGTCTGAAGAACTAAAGGAGGAATATAAAGGTACAATGGGTAAGTTTAAAGGAAACGGTGCAAAGGTGGTGGGAATCTGGGTTGCTTCTGTGTTTGGAAAGCATGGAAAGATTGAGCAGGATAATTGACTTAAATAAGCCATTATCAATGTATGCAGAAGAAAATGGACTTTGTAGATAACAGAGAGCTGTTATCAGATAGAAGAGCAGAATAGCTTTCTCAGATAGAAAGAACTTGTACAAGAAGGGATGGACTGCATGTAACCACATGGGAGACATGGGGATCAATTGTCCTCTGTTTGCTAAAGTTAGCAAAAATGCATTTTGTACTCTTACCAACTTTTCACTGGAGAAAAATATACCAAATGGTATTAGCGGAAAACATGAAAATAACTGGGAGTCATTTAAACCACATTTAGAGGGTGAGAGGCTAATATTTTCAGTGTGAAAAGGGACAGGAGGCTAAAGAAAGAATTGTATCTCACACTGCAATTCATACTTAGTGGGCAAGAAATTGGATAGCGCCAGCCTGCTGATGGGAGCAAACCCTGCGCTGGAACAGGTAAGTCCAAGGCCCGATTGATATTGGGCCTCAGGCCTCATTTAAATTAGACGGGCAAGCTGCGAACACCCACTGCGCATCCCCAGGCAGCTCTCAGGTAGGCCGTAGGAGGGAGGAAGCGATCAGAAGGGAGGCAATTGGGAGGGGGCCGAGCAGGGGCTTTCAACGGTCTTTAGGACCGCCCCCTGCTCCTCCTGGCTCCACATTCGGGTAAGTATTGTTCAAGAAACTTACTTTTTTGGTGGGACCGCTGGTTAGGCCGCATGCAGACTTGGTTATCCTGAACACAGCAGGCCCAGCACCAGCAGCATTCAGGACAGACCAATTTTGAGAAGGGGACCTGAAACAGGCATTAGGCCCCTTACTGCATACGGAAAGGGCCTAACGCCTGTTTCAGGCATCAACAAATTCCTAGACCAGTATATTTAATCACTTATAAGATTTTAGGGTTAATGAGCTTTAGTATCTGATAAAGTTGATCAGATCTCTGTGACTTCTGAGAGAACATCATAGAGGGTGGAATTTTCTACATAAAATGATTCCTGCAGTGATATAATTTATCCCATCGCTGTGACCAGGAATAATATGTAACCCAGATGGTTCAAGTAAATTAGCGTAGAGTAATGAAAGGAATCATTTCTATCAAACGCAAAATACTGCAGATGCTAGAAATCTGAAATAAAAACAGAAAAAGCTGGAAATACTCAGCAAGTCAGGCAGCATCTGTGGAAAGGGAAATAGAGTTAACGTTTCAGGTCGAAGTCCTTTCGTCAGAACCGGAAGAAGTTAAAGAGTTAACAGTTTTAAAGCAAGTACAGAGCGAGGGAAAAGGTGGAGGAGGGAAGAAGGGGAGGGGAGGAAAGAACAAAAGGGAAAGTCTGAGATAGGGTGGAGGGCAAGAGTGATTATATGACAAAAGGAACGATGGTGCAAAGCAAGGAGGGTGGTAATGGGACAAGTAAAGAAACAAAATATGGGTCTAGAGGAACTGTAAATGGTAACAGCAGAACCATTACAAGCACCGGCCGGGAGCAGTGGTTATGATCTGAAGTTATTGAAATCAATGTTGAGTCCACAAGGTTGTTAAGTGTCTGACTGAAACATGAGGTGCTGTTCCTCAAGCTTGTGTTGAGCTTCATTGGAACAGTGTAGGAGGCCAAGGTCAGAGAGGTCAGAGTGGGAGTGGGAGTGGGAGGGGGAATTAAAATGGCAAGCGACTGGAAGCTCAGCGTCACGCTTGCAGACAGAATGGAGGTGTTCATCAAAGCAATCGCCCAATTTGTGTTTGGCCTCCCCATTGTAGAGGTGACCACAGTGAGTAGCGAATACAATAAACTAAATTGAAAGAAGTACAAGTAAACTGCTTGGATGGAGTGTTTGGGGCCCTGGACGGTGGGAAGGGAGGAGGTGAAAGGGCAGGTGTTGCATCTCCTACGTTCGCACGGGAAGGTGCCATTGGGAGGGGAGGGGGTGTTGGGGGTGATGGAAAAATAGATCAGGGTGTTGCGGAGGGAGCAGTCTCTTCGGAATGCTGAAAGAGGAGGGGAAGGGAACATCTGTTTGGTGGTGGCATCGCGCTGGAGGTGACGGAAATGGCGGAGGATGATCCGTTGAATGTGGAGGCTGTTGGGGTGGAAAGTGAGGACAAGGGGGACCCTATCATGGTTCTGGGAGGGAGGGGAAGGGGTGAGGGCAGAAGTGCGAGAAATGGGACGGACATGGTCGAGGGCCCTTTCAACCACTGTGGAGGGGAATCCTCGGTTGAGAAAAAGGAAGAGATATCGGAAGTACTGGTGTGGAAGGTGGTATCATCAGAACAGATGCGACGGAGACAGAGAAACTAGGAGAAGGGAATAGAGTCCTTATAGGAAACGGGGTGGGAGGAAATGTAATCAAGGTAGCTGTGGGAGTCGGTGGGCTTATATTAGATATTGGTTGACAGCCTATCCCCAGAAATGGAGATGGAGAAATCGAGGAAGGGAAGGGCAGGTGAAGTGTCGGAGATGGACCATGTGAAGGCGAGAGAAGGGTGGAAATTGGAAGCAAAGTTGATGAAATTTTCCAGTTCGGGGCAAGAGCAGGAATCGGCACCGAAACAGTCATCAATGTACCAGAAAAAGAGGTGAGGGAAGGGACCTGAGGAGGACTGGAACAAGGATCGTTCCACCTATCCCACAAAAAGGCAGGCATAGTTGGGACCCACACGGGTTCCCATAGCGACATCTCTTATTTGGAGGAAGCGAGTGGAATCAAAGGAGAAGTTGTTCAACGTAAGAACTAGTTCAGCCAGGCGGAGGAGGGTGATGATGAATGGGGACTGGTTGGGCCTCCGTTCAAGGAAGAAGTGGAGGGCCCGCAGGCCATCCTGGTGGGGGATGCAGGTGTAGAGGGACTGGACGTCCATGGTGAAAAGGAGACAGTTAGGGTCAGGGAACTGGAAACTGTTAAAGTGGCGTAGGGAGTCGGAAGAGTCGCGAATGTAGGTCAGAAGAGACTGGACAAGGGGAGAAAAAAGTCGAGATAGGAAGAAATAAGTTCTGTGGGGCAAGAACAGGCTGAAACGATGGGTCTCCCAGGGCAGTCCTGATTGTGGATATTGGGGAGGTAGAAGCAGGCTGTGCAGGGTTGGGGGACTATGAGGTTGGAGGCCATGGGGGGAAGGTCTCCAGAGAAGATGAGGTCCGGGAAACGATGACTGGATGTTTGGCGGTTGGTCATGGTCCAGGGGGAGGTATGAGGTGTCGGTGAGTTGGCGTTCAGCCTCCGCAAGGTGGAGGTCTGTTCGCCACACAACAACAGCACTGCCCTTGTCAGCAGGTTTAATAACAATGTCAGGGTTGGACCTGAGAGAACGGAGTGCTGCAAGTTCAGAGGGAGGGCAGGGGAGTAGAGAAATTGAGACGGCCAATGTCACGCCGGCAGTTCCCAATGAAAAGATCAAGAGAGGGTAAGAGGCCAGAGAGAGGGGTCCAGGTGGAACGAGAATTCTGAAGATGGGAGAAAGGGAGAAGACACCTGGCCGAAGAAGTGGGCACGGAGGTGAAGGCAATGGAAGAAGAGCTCAGCATCATGTCGAGCTCGAAATTCATTGAGGTGGGGGCATAGAATCATTTCTATGTTGGAATTCAGTCTCCTTGAAATGGGAGATTTCTAATGATCACATCTTGTACTCCACAAAAGCACTGAAATAGGATTCATTATTTTAATAGTTATTGAAGAACACAGAAGCTGCCACAGGCTATTACATTTTAACAAGATGAAATGAGTCATTTGGGGACCATTAGTGTATTTAGCCATGTGCTTGTCCTCCTTGAACGTAATGTTGGCATTTATCTTCTCTATATAGTTTCAGAGCACTTACCAACATTCAGGTGTTGCCACTAGAATTACGGACTGAGTATTTTGAGAGTTTTGCTCTACGACGTACCGTGCAGGAAAGTTAAATTAAATCTGCAGTTCTTGGCTTGCCTGTTGGTTCGTAACATATGGTCTGAATTTTATTATTTAGTGGTCTAGGCCCAGTTGAAGCACGGAGCCTCAAGTCACTACGTTAGTTTTTTTATTCAGCTGCATAATAATCAATAGCCAGATTAGTGATGACACCACGGTTGGCTCAGTGTTAGGGATCCCTTCACTGCACGCTGTAAATGAAATGCAAGGAACAGCAAATCTACTTGTGTCAAAAAAAAATATAGAAAACTTACATTTGCTGTATTGAATTTCACTGATACTCCAGCTTCTTGTTTTTATTAAATACCTTTTTTCTCCTGTTGCCACTGTATACTTTCCCACAATGTATTCTCCTCACATCCAGAAATCTGCCTGGTTTTGAGGGGGCAAAGCAGCTTTGTCTTTGGTATTCCTTGGTCAAACCCAGCAGGACCTAGATTCAGCTTTTCGGGAAGTGGTACAGGTTTGAGGACTGCAGAATACAGCGGCCCTGAATTTCCTCGAAGCTTCAGCCAGACTCCCCCAATGACCACAGCAGAAGTCAGATGGAAGCTAACGGAAAAACTGGGTCTCTGCTGACTCCAGGAGTTCCCAGTCGCAGTCTTTTAGGGGGCCGGACCTCCGCCCACCCTTCACTGACGCCTGAGGGCAATTAGACATAGCGCAAAGACTAGGAACGATTTTGGAGTTAGCTCATTATGCCAACCTAGAAAACTAGCAAAAGCTGACCAAAAACTTCAAAAACTTGACACAGCCCCAATAAAGCTTAAAAATATCTTTGAAAATTAAATGAAATTGTTTGACCTAATTGTGGTGTGGTAAAAGGGAAAATGCTATCCACAATATCGCTGGCAGGCTACTTCTAACCCACAGTTCTAAACCATACAAAATGGCAGAAAGGCATCAGTAAGTGAAGAGGTCAATTTAAACTCTTGTGGGGGAGATCAAAACTAGGGGCTACAAATATAAGATGGTCACTAATAAATCCAATAGGGAATTCAGGAGAACTTCTTTACCCAGAGTGGTGAGAATGTGGAACTCACTACCACAAGGAATAGTTGAGGCAAATAGCATTGATACATTTAAGGGGAAGCTAGATAAATACGAGGGAGAAAGGATTAGGACGTGCCGAGGGGTTGGATGAAAAGGGGTGGGAGGAAGCTCTTGTGGAGCATAAACAACGGCATAGACCAAAGGGGCCGAATGGCCTGTTCTGTGCTGTATATTCTATGTAATTCAATGTAAAACCCCTGTCAGCTCAATGGTACACTTTCTTTCAGTTTAGATTCTATAGTTAATATTGACTCTCATAGTCCTTTGAATTGATGGCAAATCATGGTCCTCAGCACAAAGAGGGCTAACACGACCCTCTGCTGATCAGGACCCTGCCCATTCTTGTGAAGTGCAAGTATTTGCACTTTAATGTTGGTGTTAATGGAGAGTCAAAAGTGCCATCTTGCCTTGAACTGCACCCATGTCCAAAAATTGGTTTTGCTAGTGCAGCCATGTCAATGAGCAGGTCATGTTTGTATGTCTTGCCCTTTCATTCAACTATGCTAGAATTCAGACTCCACTGCCTCATCCTGGGTGTTGTGTCTAGTCACAAAGAAAGAATGATGAGCTTACCTTTTTTTTGTTGCGGTTTTTAATGAATTAATGAGCAGACAAGTAATTCAGCACAAAGATATCAACTGGCATGATACATCAACTTGGATCATTTGACCATGCCAAAAAAATCAACAATATTAAACTCTCGCACTCCAGTGTATAGAATAAAGTGCTTTTTAATGCACAGAATTGAATATGGAATTTCATTGAAGGTACCATTTTACAGCGCAGTAGAAAAATGTTTTGCCATGCAGTTTATTAAGAAATATCAATTAGCCACACACTGGAAACACAGGAGAATGGAAACCCATGACTTAACACTTAGTTGCATTGCACCATAAACATGTGATGTGTGGCCTAAAAGACACATTTACCATGTGGAAAATAAATTAGTGTCAACCCACCTCTGTCTTACAAAGGTTCGCCCCCTGCTGACCAATTATAAAACAGCAGAGACAGTGGACATGTTGAAATCCATTGCCCAATCCATCCAGCTCTTCCAACTGAATAGGGTTGCCAAACCTCCAGGAATTAAAGATTAATCTTCAGAACACTGCTGAGAGCAATCCAGGAGAAAAATCATAGGAGCTTTTAAAAATTTGTTTTATTTAAATTTTCTTTGAACACGTTTGTTTACTAGTTATAAAAATATTGGACATGGGAAAAAAGGCTGTTTGACTGAAAATCAAGAGTCATCCAATTGGGTAACGAAGAGTCTATTCACTTTCTGATTGGCGTTGGAAGGTGATGTACTGCGTGTATGGACATGTCGGGCAACCAATGGCGCGAGTGTGGGGGAAATGGTTAGAGGTAGGAGATCATGCGATGGCACGTCCAGGAATATATCCAACCAGAGTTGGCAACCCTATAAGTGAAAGAGCAGCCACTCATTTTTCAGGCCCCTTAAACAGACAGGGACCCGCAAATTACTTTTTTTACAAAAAGTGGGGGAATGGCTATTTTTCTCTGTAGTTCATGACTTAACAAATTGGTGGCAATGTGAAACATGTGATTTCTGAGGATGTGATGTTTTTAACTGTTTTTTGTCGAGAGGAATTTCGCGGGCGCAAACCCCAGAACACTGCAAGATCTTTGGGTAACACTCTTCCTTGCACCTTCTCAATCCCAGCAGTTTATCACGACTGGTTACAAACCAAGTAGTAACTAGTTTCCAAACATAAAATTGCCATGCTAGTAGACACCAATTGATATGTTGTTAGATGGTAATAGGAACAGAACTAGGAAACACAAATATAGCAATAACAGTAGTTAATTTAAACAACAAAGTTAAATTCAAAGATGTTATGCATGCTTCATCAAAATATTTTGTGTCAAACATATTGTACTGAATGCTGGCACATTCCCCCCTCCAGCCACACAGTTTCCATTAAAGGCAAGATGGAGGAGGGGCAATTGGCAATGCAGTATATTAGCAGGCACTCTTTGTACATAGAAACAGGAGGAGGTCATTCAGCCCCTCGATTAGATCATGACTGATCTGTACCTCAACTCCATTTACCTGCCTTTGTTCCATATCCTTTGATACCCTCACCCAACAAAAATCTGAATCCTGGATCTGAATTCAATACAGGCAGATGGGATAAACCTCTCTACTAGCTGAGGTCCTATTAGTCAGCTGATATTCTATACCAAAAACTGCCCAAAATTTCAGCTTCCCTCAGAAAGGTGGAACAAAGACTACGGTTTAGCGCTCCAGTCTCGTGCAAGCAGATCTGAGGCGACATCAACCCACTGCGCACAGAACCATTGTAACTGATAGAGAATCGAAGAGACTTTCGTCCCATCACTGGTGGCTGGCTTCAAACTGAAGTCCTTGGGGTGAAAGGGCAATATGTTGACCTAGTGCACTACCCCCCACTTCTAGCAATACATGTGTGAAATAGTTCATAGGAAGTAAAAACATAGCACAATAAGTTTCATCTCCCAAAGGGGCAACATCTCTGCACTCAGCTCTGCAATCATTTCCATTTTAACTACATTTCTACTGTGAGCCATATGCGAAACAGAAAGACTGCTAAGCACCGTTTTAATACAATGTAAAAGGGCAGCTGGAGTATCCTTTGACTAAGGAATATCAGTTGTTGGCTGTCCTACTGAACAGACATATTGCTGCTCATCAATTAAAACCACGCCATTTTGAATGTTCAGGAAATTATTGTAAAGTAAATTGGGATTAATCCAACCCTGCAACGGAGTAATGTTACAGCTGAAAGACAGCTAATGCCTCTGTTCCTCCCAAGGGTAAACTTCTTCTACATCCTCTTCCTGTTCAACCGAGTGAAGGAACCTACTAAAATATATAGAAGATACTGAATGCTCTCAACAAGGCCAGGAATCCAATTGAAAAGTTCAGATGATGTCACGAACAATTGAGTGTAGAGTTTGAATGACCTACATAATCTGACCCGAGATTGGATTGCTGCCTTAAATTCACGCAGAGGTGGTGAATGTTATGTATTATATATAATTAGCATGTATTTTTTATGCCAACATTTTTGTTAATTGAGGACATGGTAATTTATTTGATAAAGATTTCTGTGCTTTTTGCAAATGCAGGTGACATGAGTTTTATCACAGGACGGGTCTTTTGAACCATTACATGGGTGTGTTGGAGAATGAAGAACAGGAAAACAAAACTCACTTTCCAAGATACATACAACAGTCTTATGTGGCAGAAGCTAGAATTTCCAGCGATACACCTGTGCCAGGTTAATGTAATGAGGCTTTAGTCCAACAGAAATCATGCAGAGCAGTGAGATGTCATTCTCCCTCAGGTGTCTTCGTGTAACAGGAAGATTTTGACAGTGTCTGGTATAGGCAGTGTCTGGATCAGATGAAGACGAAACTTCCCCAGTGCTCTCCTAATAGCTATGCGGCAGGAAGAGGTCAGTGTCCTGGGAGTACCTGTTCAGAAAGGAGTATCCTTTTAATGAGGATTAATACCAGACTTCTCTATTGTGTAAGGTGTCTATAAAAAGCTAAACCTCAGGACTCTCAAGAGAACCCAATAAATCAAATTCTGTTGGCCAAAATCCCCTCCTCCACTACTGACATCTGATCATTTTCAAAGCATGCACATAGATTGTACCACATAGCAGCAACACGTGCAAATCAGAATATTGTAAACTAGAATTCAGGGAGTGTGTGGAAGCAGGGAATACTCCTGCATTCTCTGTATTAAATCAAAACCATGGTGCATTTTGATTTTTGGGAGCTGAAATGTTGCCACGACTCTCAAAGGATTCCAGGCCCACACGAGTGTCAGATTTTGTTTTATTTGATTGTTTGGGGGATATTTTCTTGCTGTAGAATTTTGCATACTTTCAATCATTACTGGCTTGAGATATTTAAGGAACAATCCAAAAGGGATGCTAAGGTCACAGTTTATTCTTTATGTATACACACGCACACCATATCTGGTTATGAACAAGTAACAATCATTTTCATCAGTGTTGAAGCAGGGAGAGAAACAAAACTTCATTGTACTTTTATGAAAAGGATAAGAATTTTTGGATTTGCCCTCCATAATATCAGGGTGTGGGGGAGGTATCAGTCATTCCCCTTGTCTTCCAAGTTCTTTGGAGGGACTTGTTTTATTATAAGTGGACAAAATATTTAAACATAAAGGGTTCCAGATGCTGTAGTTGTGGTTTCTGTTGAAAAGTTCCCACAGACTCAAGAACGCAATCAATTATTTTAAGCAACATCACGGGCCAAAACTCACCTCGTGAAAGGAGCAATACACGTGGGTAAAAGAAGTTGAGGTATTTGGATTTTCAAAAGGCATTCGATAAGGTGCCACACAAGATAAGGGCTCATGGGAATGGGGGTAATATGGAGGATAGTTAACGGACAGAAAACAGAGAGTAGAAATAGACGGTCATTTTCAGGTTGGCAGGCTGTAACTAATGGGGTGCCTGAGGATTGGGAGAGTTTTAGAAACCAGCAAAGGATGACCAAAAAACTGATAGAGGAAGAAAATAGAACATGAGTCTAAATTAGCAAGAAATATAAAAACAGATTGTAAGAGATTCTACAAGTATGTATAAAGGAAGAGATTAGCAAAAGTAAATGTGGGTGCCTTAGAGGGCAAGACAGGAGAAATTATAATTGGGAATAAGGAAATGGCAGAGATGTTGATCAGATATTTTGGGGCCAATTTTTGGATGGCCGAGCGGGTGCGTTGGGGGCGGGGGGGCTCTTAAAATGGCGGAATCTCGAAGCGGGTTCGGAGCCCGGCTCCAACCCGCTGGCTTCCGGGTTCCCCAGTGAGGTGTTCGGGTGCGCGCGCACCTCCCGCATCCGAGACTCCCACCGGCAATTAAAGCTAGCAGAATGCTACTTTAGATAGTTAGTCAGATAGTTGAGGTACTTGACAGACCTCTGAGTGGAGATTTTGGCATGGGTACAATTTTGAAGGATCCTCAGCGTGTTTCCCGTGCTGTGGGAAACACTCCCTGTTGGAGCAGACGTGTTTCAGCCAGCAGCCAGTGGGAGATGCAAAGGAATATTTGACAGGTGGGGGGAAAACCTCATTTATTGCAGCAGGGCACTCTGTCATTTCGGGCAAAGTTTTGGCTGCAACACCTTTGTTTTTCCACTCAAAATTCTTAATTTATACCCTAAACTCTGCTGTGCAAACACATTTACCTACTTTGCAGACCCCCTCAAACTCACACCGTCAGGATGGGGGGGCGCCATAGCTGTATTCATCACTTCATCCGAGGACGAGCAACATCACCAGCCTCGCCAGGCACGCCGTCCACCTCCGCCACGTGGAGCTCCACAACACAGTACTGCGCCACAGGCACCTGCACAACAGCACGGAGGGCAACAACAGAGAGAGCGACGTCACAGGAGGCACTACCCTCGCCACAGGGTCTACAGACCGAGGCTCAGCTTCCTGGACCTCTCTGAGCAGCAGTGCATGCAAAGGCTCAGAGTCAGTCGCCAGGTAGTCGCGGACAGCTGCAGCCTCCTTCATGCTGAGCCGAGCAGCGTCTACTTTCCTGTTGCTGTCAAAGTCACCACTGCCCTCAACTTCTTCACCTCCGGATCATTCCAGGGTGCCACTGGGGACATCACCGGGAGCTCTCAGTCGTCTGCACACAATTGCATGAGGCAGGTCACCAACGGCTTGTTTCGCAGGGCCTCGCACTATGTCAACTTCCCCATGGACAACCTCAGCAAGACAGAGAGGGCAGTGGGATTCCACACTGTGGCTGGCTTCCCACAGGTGCAGGGTGTAATTGATTGCACGCATATAGCAATACAAGCGCCTCCACACGAGCCAGGACTGTTCATCAACAGGAAGGGCTATCACTCCATCAACACTCAGCTCTTCTGTGACCAGCGCAGGAGATTCCTTCATGTGTGCACCAGATACCCTGGCAGCTGCCATGATTCCTTCATCCTCCGGGAGTCCGACATCCCGCCCCTCTTCCACGCACGAACACCCGTAAGGGCTGGCTCCTCGGGGACAAGGGATACATCCTGCACACGTGGCTCATGACACCTCTGAGGAACCCCACCACCGATCAACAGTATCGATATAACGACAGCCACATCGCTAACCGGTCTACAATTGAGCATGTTTTAGGGCTGCTCAAGATGCGCTTCAGGTGCCTTGATCGTTCTGGAGTAAAGGCTTCAATACGTACCAGACAGTCGTTTGTTGTGCCCTGCACAACACTGCAGAACAGAGAGGGGTGCCACTGGAGGAGGCCGCATCCACATCTGCCACCCACATTGAGGAGGAGGAGGACGAGGAGGAGGAGGCCGAGGAGGAGGAGCAACCCATGGGCAGAACAGCAGCACACCTGGCTGCTCGTCAGGCCAGGGAGTCACTGATATGTGAACGGTTCTCCTAACATCAGACAGTGTGAAGAGTCCAGTCCTCACCACCTGGACAGAGCAGCGGCCACACCAGCCTCCCCTCCCCACCCCCACCCCTGCACAAAATAGTCGTGCAACTACACATACACCCACTGTAGGGTGACCCAATGGGTGGCATCAAGTGTGGGTGTTCGTGGTGAACCTCATGAAAGGGACTTATTACACAAGCCAGTCATGAATGGCCAAGACGTGGCAGTAGTGGTGACAATAATAATATTTAATGTGCCATTAACAAAAATCAAATATAAATAAAAAACATGACAAAGCATCAAACACCCTTGTGCATCCCCTTTGTGCTCACAAGACTTTGCCTTACGCTTCCGACTACTCCTACATGGTGCTTCCCCTGTGGCTGCAGCAGAGGTAGTGGCAGGTTGCTCTTGTTCATGCCCTGACCGATTAGATGCTTTGGGCCGACGCCCTCTGGGTTTCGGTGCCCGTGAGGACCCCTCCAAAGACTGCTCCACCTGCACCTGTGCAGGGGCAGACTCGGCCACCTGGAGAGATGCAGCATTGCAGGTACTGGTTGAGAGGGGGGCAACGGGTGAGACGTGGAAGTGCTTTGAGTGGCGTCCCCACTTCCATGTCCCCTTTCCCCATCATCCCTCTCCTGGGCCAGGCCCACATCACTCCTACCACTCTGCTGGACGACAGTTTGGAGGACATGTGTGAAGCCTTGTAAGGCCAGTGCCAGAGTATCTGCCTGCCTGTTTAAGGCGGCAGAATGTTGTTCACCCTGAGTCCGAAGGGCCGTTGTCAGGGCCTGAATGGACTCATTGTTGAGCCGTGCTTGAAGCTCGATGGAGGCTAGCCTTCCTTCCATCGCAGACATTCCCGCACTTACCCGTGACACTATCTCAGAGATGCCCTCACGTACCTGTGACAGTATCTCAGAGATTCCCTCCTATACCTGTGCCACCATTCCACTCATGCAGGAGTTGGACTCCTCCATCCTCTGCGTGATTGTGGATAGTGCGCATGGCACTTGTTCCAGCATCTTGCAAATGTGCTGCTGCCCCTCGATCATTCTCCTTTTCATGGATGGCCCCCAGGGTTCAGCATCTGTGTCCAGCTGAGCAGAGCCTGAAGAAGAGTGCTCCCACCGAGGCGGACTCCCCACAGCTGCCCCTGCCACCAGTGTCTGCTCGTGCTCAGGTGTGTGGTGACTCACCATGTGCGACCCCAACTAAGTGAGGACGGGAACCCACTAAGGTGTGTGTATCTGCGCTGGTGGATAGCTCGCTCAGATGTGACGGTGCCGCCTCAAAGGCCGGCAGGTCCTCTGAGGAATCGCCCTCCGCCATCAAGGCGGTCGCTGAAGGCTGTAGGAGAACAGACGGCAATATTAAGCATGATGACAGATGTTGAGGTGCTGAAGATGGCAAGGCATGTTAACATCATTTGCTATTGTGAGTGCTGAATGTTAAAGTTCTGTCACCAGCCGTTTGTCGGGTGACAGTCTCGGCGTCCCCGGCAGACAGGCACTCGAGGGTGCAGCTTAGTTCAAGAGCCTCCTGCTCCGAGTATGTGAGGACGACCAGATGTTGCAGCCCCGCTCCGGTCCTCACCCTCTCCCGTGCATTCTGGGCTCTCTTCTCCTATAGAGGAAGGCATGAGTGAGGGATGGTGACGTGGCCAACCGCTGAATGCATTGGTTTGGGTGAAGCTGACCGTGAAAGAGATGCATCAGAGTATGAGGCAGAGCCATGACATCGTATGAGGATTGGGTTGAGTGGTAGTGGTGGGATGAGTACTGGGGAGGTGAGTAAGTGCAGGTAAGTTGAGGTTTGGGTTTGAGTGGGTGTGAGGAGTGATGTGATAGAGTGGTGTTGGCAGTGCAGAAGGAGTTGTGGGGTGGGGGCGGTGATGTAGAAGACGGAGTGTAGGAGAATGAGTAAGTGTACTCACTTTGGCTGACCTAGTTAGGTCATTGAAGTGCTTCCTGCACTGGATCCATATGCGGGAGACGTTGCTGCTGCTGGTGACCTCCTCTCCCACCTCGAGCCAGGCCTTCTTGATGGCCGAGGCAGGCCACTTCCTCCCGTCCGCCGGGTAGAAAATATCCCTCCTCGTCCTTACCCCATCCACTAGGACCTGGAATGAGGCATCGGTAAATCTAGGAGCAGCCTGTCCCCTGGTCTGCTCCATTGTATAATTTTGGTTGTTCGCTCCAGGAGCAGTATTGGAGGACTGCCCCTTTAAATAGGACTCCTCCAGCTGACAGCCTGTGATGCGGGTGGGCAGTCTGCCCGCTGCGCAGGTTGACGACGGGAAACCCGGAAGCCACGGTAAGTGGCTTCAATTTACCTGCGATCGCGTGGGGAACGGACGGATTTTACTGGGCGGGCTACCCACATGCCCAGTCGCCCCCCTGCTGCCATCCCGCCTCCTTGGTAATATCAGGGCCTTTGTGTCTGTCTTCACAATGGAAGACACAAAAAACAGACTAGAAATAGTGGGGAACCAAGGGGCTAATGAGAGTGAGGAACTTAAAGTAACTAATATTAGTAAAGAAAAAGTACCGGAGAATTTAAAGGGACTAAAAGCTGACAAATCCCCTGGATCTGATGGCCTACATCCGAGGGTTCTAAAAGAGGTAGCTGCAGAGATAGTGGATGAAATGGTTTTGATCTTCCAAAATTCCCTAGATTCTAGAACGGTCCCAGTGGACTGGAAGGTAGCAAATGTAACACCGCTATTCAAGAAAGGAAGGAGAGAGAAAACAGGGAACTACAGGCCAATTAGCCTGACATCAGTCGTCGGGAAAATGCTGGAATCCATTATTAAGGAAGTGCTAACAGGGCACTTAGAAAATCATAATATGATTAGGTAGAGTCAACATGGTTTTATGAAAGGGAAATCGTGTTTGACAAATCTATTAAGAGTTTTTTGAGGATGTAACTAGAAGGGTAGATAAGGGGGAACCAGTGGATGTAGTATATTTAGATTTTCAAAAGGCATTCGATAAGGTGCCACACAAAAGGTTGTTACACGAGATAAGGGCTCATGGGGTTGGCGGTAATATATTAGCATGGATAGAGGATTGGTTAACAGACAAAAAAGAGGGTCGGAATAAACGGGTCATTATCAGGTTGGCAGGTTGTAACCAGTGGGGTTCCGCAAGCATCAGTGCTTGGGCCTCAGCTATTTACAATCTATATTAATGACTTAGATGAAGGGACCAAGTGTAATGTATCCAAGTTTGCTGACGATACAAAGCTAGGTGGGAAAGTAAGCTGTGAGGAGGGCACAAAGAGTCTGCAAAGGGATATCGACAGGTTAAGTGAGTGGGCAAGAAGGTGGCAGGTGGAATATAATGTGGGGAAATGTGAGGTTATTCACTTTGATAGGATGAACAGAAAAACAGAATATTTTTTTAAATGGTGAGAAACTATTAAATGTTGGTGTTCAGAGGGACTTGGGTATCTTTTACACGGAACACAGAAAGTTAATATGCAGGTACAGCAAGCAACTAGGAACGCAAATGGTATCTTGGCCTTTATTTCAAGGGGGTTGGAGTATAAGAGTAAGGAAGTCTTGCTGTAATTGTAGAGGGCTTTGATGAGACCACACTTAGAGTACTGTGTACCGTTTTGGTCTCCTTACCTAAGGAAGGATATACCTGCCTTAGAGGCGGTACAACAAAGGTTCACTGGATTGATTCCTGGGATGAGAGGGTTGTCCTATGAGGAGAGATTGCATAGAATGGGCCTATTTTCTCTGGAATTTAGAAGAATGAGAGGTGACCTCATTGAACACATAAGATTCTGAGGGAGCTCGACAGGGTAAATACTGAGAGATTGTTTCCCCTGGCTGGAGAGTCTAGAACTAGGGGGCATAGTCTCAGGATAAGGGATTGGCCATTTAGGACTGAGATGAAGAGAATTTCTTCACTCAGAGGGTTGAGAATCTTTGGAATTCTCTACCTCAGATGGCTGTGGATGCTCAGTCGTTGAGTATATTCAAGACTGAGATCAATAGATTTTTGGACTCTAAGGGAATCAAGGGATATGGGGATTGGGCGGGAAAGTGCAGTTGAGGTCGAAGATCAGCCATGATCTGATTGAATGGCAGAGCAGACTCGAGGGGCTGTATGGCCTACTCCTGCTCCTATTTCTTATGTTCTTATGTACAGATCAACCAATTGAAGGAGGCAGCTCAGAAATTATCTGGATAATATGTAAGTGGGCAGAACAATGACTAATGAAATTTAACACTGACCAATGTAAAGTACTACACACAAGGAAAAATGGTCAAAGTGTACTCCATGAACGGTATTGAAATAGCTACGGAAGAAGTTCAAAGAGACCGCGGCCACCCGTTCCAGCCCTGAAGAGGCCCTGGCCTCAATTAAATTTGGCAAGTAAGGTACGGTGCACCAAACAGGCGCTTGATTGCAGCTCGGTAGATTGCGGCCTCAAGATCGAGCTGAGGCAGCAATGTAAGTTGTGGGGGGCAGGGGTCGCAACCAGTTCCGACCTAAAATAGCAAATGGTTCCCATTTAAAAAGACTTGCATTTCTATAGCGCCTTTCACGACCTCAGGATGTCCCAAAGCGCTTTACAGCCAATGAAGTACTTTTGAAGTGTAGTCTCTGTTGTAACGTAGGAAACGCGGCAGCCAATTTGCACACAGCAAAGTCCCACAAACGCCAATGTGATAATGACCAGATAATCTGTTTTAGTGATGCTGGTTGAGGGGTAAATATTGGCCAGGACATCAGGGATCTTTTACATCCACCCGAGAGGGCAGACGGGGCCTCGGTTTAACGTGTCATCCGAAAGACGGCACCTCCGACAGTGCAGCTCTCCCTCAGTACTGCACTGGAGTGTCAGCCTAGATTTTGTGCTCAAATCCCTGGAGTGGGGATTGAAGCCACAATCTTCGGACTCAGGCGAGAGTGCTGCCAACTGAGCCCATGCTGACATGTCATTGGACCCCAATTTCCATATTAAAATTATCGCCTGAAAAAGGCAGATGCTTTGGACAACCAGTGATAGGCCCCTTTTAAAATGGAGCCAGTCACGTCACCAGTGTTAACAGGGCGGGTACGGCTACCGAACCCATTTAAGGCTGTTACCGATCCCATTAACACCAGGTGAAGGCAGTGAAAGTCAACCCCATCGTGTCTGGAGGTGGCAAAGGCAGTGATGAGAGTGTCAGCAGCAGATGAGCAACATTATGGAGGTGGAAGTAGGTGGTCTTTGTGATGGAGGGGGTGGAAGCTCAGCTCTGGATTGAATAGGACGATGATATTTTGAACAGTCTGGTTCAGCCTGAGACAGTGGCCAGGGTTAGGGGTGGAATCGGTAGCGAGGGTATGGAACTTCAGGCGGGGAGTCAAAGACTATGGCTATGGTCAGGAGGAATTTACAGGTCATCCAAGGCTGGATGTCATACAAGTAGTCTGGCAGTGCAATGGCAGTGAAGGGGTTGAGAGGGGTGGTGGATAGAGCTGAGTGTCGGCTGCGCACATCTTCGATTGATGTGGCAAAGGGGCATCATGTAGACAAGGAAAGGAGGGAGCCACGGAAGATCCTTGGGGGTCTTCTGAGGTATCGAAGCGGGAGCAGGATGAGAAGTCATTTCTGGAGATGCTCTGGCTACAATTGGGTAGTTAGAAGTGGAACCAAACGAATGCAGTCCCACTGAGCTGGACAATGGAAGAGAGGCATTGGAGGAAGATCGTGTTATCGACCGTGTCAAAGATTGCAGACAAGTTGAGGATGAGGAGGGAAAATGCACCATGATCACAGTCACAGAGGATGTAATTTGTGACTTTGCCCAGGACTGTTTCAGTGCTGTGGCCGGGGTGGAAACCTGATTGGAGAGGTTCAAACATGTGGGAAAGATGGGCACGCATTTGGAAGACAACACATTCAGGGCCTTTAAAGAGGAAAGGGACGTTAGAGATGGGGCTGTAGTTTGCAAGCAGAGGGGTCGAAGCTGTTTTTTGAGCAGGCGGTGATAACACGGTTTTAAAAGGGAAAGGAACCATTTACAATGTCAGCTAGCATGGGGGCCAGGAAGGTTCGGTTCGGTTATCAGCGGTATAGTAGGAATGGGGTCTAGGGAGCAGGAGGTGGGTCTCATGGGCAAGATGAGCTCAGAGAGGGCATGAAGGGAGATAGGAGCAAAATTACAGAAAGATGTGGGATTAGGACCAGGGTAGGGGTGAGCCTGGGGGGAGGTTTGATTTGGTGGGTTAGGGGAAGGAGAAAACATCAGAGGCAGCTGGATGAATGGTCTCGATCATAGTGAGAAAGAAGTCCATGAGTTCCTCACACCTGTTGCTAGGTGAAGGTGGAGGGGACAGAGGAGAGGGGTTTAAGGAGACAGTTGGTACTGGAGAAAAGATGCTATGGGTTATCTTCATTCTCAGGATGATCTATTATACCTTCAGACATCTCTTTAACTCTTCTCCCAATTTCTACTCTGATTCCCGTGAAGTGCATTGGGAGGCACTACATAAGTGTGAGTAGTTTTAACTTTACTTCTTACTAATTTCCGCAGGTACTAGTTTCCTGACTTAGTATGAAGGAATAAACTAAATTTGCCTTATCTACATCATTTAGTATTTTATATACTTTAATGAGGTTCTTCTTTTTTTACACACTGTAAAACTCAAGTTACTTAATTTTTCCTCGTTGCTCATCCTTTTACACCTTGTTGCTCTTCTTAGTATATTTTCCAATGCAATGCAATCTGTGAGACTGTGCTGAGTTTTGATCAGTATGCCACAAAAAAAGTGTAGTCTGACCAGTACATTGTAAAGCCTTGCTACAACTTCTTTAGACTTGTACTCTACTATTCTGCCTTTATATCTCAGCGTTCTATAAGCTTTAATCACCACTATATTCTTTTGGATGTTGAAAGGGGTATTCTTATTATTACTCTCAGGTCCCTTTAAAGTACTCTCATGCTAATTCAGTTCCATTTATTGTATATTTATGACCTACATTTTTTGGCTTCTGTGCAATACTTTATATTTATCAGTGTTCAACATCATTTAACACTGTCAGCCCTATTGGCTAACTAAATCTATTTGCAAATCTTTTGCTGCATCTTCTTCTTTCACTACTTTTCCTACTTAAGTGTCATTAGGAAATTTGACCAGCTTCTGTATACAGGTCATTCATGTGAATTAGAAAAAGCAGAAGTCCAAGCATTGATCTCTTGTGGCCCACCACACAGCAGCTCTCCCCTACATCCTCCTGCCCAATCTGATGTTAAACCTCTCCCAAGGCCTTTCCGTTTTTTATTTTTAACTAGTTTCTTATTCAGTCCTAGGTTTTACCCCGGATTACTGTGGCTTTTAATTAGAAGTCTTTCATATGGAACTTTGTTAATAGCTTTCTGAAAGTCTAAATAAGCAATGTCATGGGGAGGACCATTGTTTACCTTATCTGTGACATCGTCACAGAAGTCAAGGAGGTTCATCAGACAGAAACTTCTTCTGTGCTGTTATTTCTTATTAAGTTATTCCTATACAGGTATGCCTCCAGTCTAATCCTTGGAATGGTTGCCATTATTTTTCTTGTTATTGATGTCAGACTAATTGCATTGTAGTTTTGTCACCCTTCTTTAAATGTAGGTACTAGGTTTGCCAACTACCAGTTCTAAATACAGTGCCCCATGATTCCACCACAATAATAACCCACAAATGTTCTCCATGGTCTCCTTCAGTAGCCTAGGATATAGAATTACATAGAACGTACAGCACAGAAATAGGCCATTTGGCCCAACTGCCCATGTTTATGCTCCACACAAGCCGCCTCCCACCTGTGCTAGGAAACCTGTTAGAGTTGAGTAAGCCTAACCCTTCAAGTGCTACCGAGCTCAATCTTCTGGGATATTGTGTACTAAAAAAAACTGGATAGCAAGTTAATATTATCCTCTCTAATGAATACTTGTAGAAAATATTCATTTAACATTACAACTATTTTATCTTCTCTCACTGTGAAGTATGACAATGACAAACCTTAGTAAACTTCACGAGCTAGAACACAAGAAAACCTGAAGCAGTAAAACGCCATTTAACCCAACAAGCTCACTCCTTCCAAAGGCCTTGTTCAACGTAGCCTACCATGGAGTCTATCCAGCCAATTTGGGCTCCAAGGTAATATAACAAAACTATACAAAAGTATGTGAATCAAAATTCCAGTATATAGAGTTTTCAGCAGGGAGATTAGAATATGTTTCAAGCATATAATTGACAGCAGTCAAAAAGCATGGTGCTCAAAGATCAACTGTTTAGTACATGCACCGAGCCAGTAAAGTGTTTCAAGGGACTGTCCATTTAAGATTGAAACAGACGACTGCTCTAGTACCACCTTGAAGGATGAGCAGAGGATTTGGATTTGATGTACGAAGCTTCTGATCCCTGTAATTGGCTTTGCTTCAAACCATAAACCAGAATTTCTTCGCTGATAGATTCTACTTCCAGCAGTTTCATCAAGTATGTTAGTAATTGGGCCGAGAACTAGACCTGTGCAAAGGAAGGAAACTGTCTAAGGAAACGTCCCTAGGATGGGGTCAGACAGTGTTAATAAGATAAGCATGTCCTCATCCTGCAGTATGGGATATGGTAGTGCAGTGGTTGTTACTGGATTAGTAATTCAGAGACCTGGGCTAATAATCTGGACAACGTGGGTTCAAATCCTGCCATGGCAGTTTCAGAATTTGAATTCAGTTTAAAAAATCTGGAATAAAAAGCTGGTATCATTAAAAGTGACCATGAAGCTCTCAGATTGTCATAAAAACTGGTTCACTAATGTCCTTTAGGGAAGGAAACCTGCTGTCCATACTCAGTCTGGCCTATATGTGACTCCAGTCCCACACCAATGTAGTTGACTCTTTACTGCCCTCCTAAGTGGCTCAGCAATCCACCCAGTTGTATAAGGGCAACTAGGGATGGGCATTAAATGGCAACCTTGCCAGCAAGGCTTACATCCTGAGAATGAGTTTTTAAAAGTTCATTTCTACTACACTAGTAACATCTAGTGGAGAGCACTGGTACTGTTGTCATGGTTTGAGTTGCCTTTCCAATGTGCTACATCATGAACAGGTAGGCTGTGAGTCCCGTCCCCTAATTTCCCAGACAGCATATTTCTGGCCTCAGCTGTGCCATCGGTGAGACATTCCATGCTTCTTTGGCGTGTATGGGTCTGGATACAGGCATGGGCACGGCATCAGAGAGAAAATAATAAATATCTCCATAACCCAAAAGAAAAACAAAAAAAACGATGTATTTTGTGTAGGTGTCTGTACATATAACTGTGTTGTTGTGATGTGAATAATAGATTAACTGCTGTAATCTACATCTGATGCAGCCTTTTTATTCAGTGTTCATGTTTTCACAATAGGTATGGGTGTCATCGGGGTTCTTAACAGCCAAGGCATTCCATTCAGTTGATGTGCAATTGAAGCGTTAATGATTGCAACAGTTTAGCGAGGTAATCTGCAGCTCATTGCCAGAAAATAACAGCTAGTGTATGTTAACAATAAGACAGATTTGCATTTATATAGTGTCTTATCACGTCTCTAGGCACCACTCAAAGTGCTTCACGTACAATGAATTACTTCGACATGCTCAGAAGACTGTTGTTAACCTGGCTGTTTGGCTGCTAATTTTGCGCACAAGATCCCACTGGGAGAACTTCCCATTCCTCTTCAAATTGTAAACAATTTTACAACACCAAGTTATAGTCCAACGATTTTATTTTTAATCCCACAAGCTTTCGGGGGCTTTCCCCTTCCTCAGGCGGTGTGGAAATGTCTCTTCAAATTGTGTCATGGGACCTTTAATGACTACCTCAGCAGGTAGACAAGGCCTTGGTTTAACATCTCACTTTGACGGCTGTATTTATAAAGTATACTGTCAATATATAATACATATGGATGTTATTGATTATAGTGACTGTTTTTATTAAGTCACATTATGTACTGTTTAACAGACAGAACACATTACAACCAATAGTCAGTGAATATTTAATATTAATTGCTCTCCATGGATTGGGCTCTTGCATCATCCCTGCTGTTGGTGGTCAGTGATCAGGACAGTCATGATCCAAAGTGGAGTCCTTGTTGCCTCCTAACTTAATCTCTCCACCTCAAAAGCTTTCCTTTCTCCATGTGATTTCACTCCGTCTCTTCTCCCCCTTCCATTACATACGAACATATGAATTAACAGCAGTAGGCGGCCATTCGGCCCCTCATGGCTGATCTGATTGTGACCTCAACCCTACTTTCCCGTCTACCTACTATAACCTTTGACTCTCTTGTTAATCAGGAATCTATCTAACTCAGCCTTAAAAATATTCAATGACCCTGCCTCCACTGATCTCTGGGGGAGTTCCACAGACTCTTGACCCTCAGAGAAAAAATTTCTCCTCATCTCAGTCATAAATGGGAGACCCCTTATTTTTAAACCGTGCCCCCTAGTTCTAGTCTCTCCCACAAGGGGAAACATCCTCTCAGCATCTACTCCTTCATGTATTAAAGATATGCTGGTTGTTAAACATACAAGCTTACTTGTAATGTATAAACTGTTACAATCATGCATAATATATGCTGACTGTATGATGTAAGTTCAGTTAATATGTGTTGTATTCACTTTATACTACTATTTTGAAAGCTGGAAAAACTTCAGTACTAGCAGGGTTAACATCTGAGCAACTCGTGCTAGCAGTTCCAGAGATTCAGAGCCCACGCAGATCTGCATGGAAAGGGGGGCAAAACGGGAGTAAGAATCCTTCTGCCCCATCAAACCTGGGGCTGTCTGTGCTCTTACGTTTGGCTGGGCACAGGGTGGCATTCACAAAAACCTGGAAGCTGGGTGTCTGCCCACCTTTTGGCCTGGCATGGGTATGTACATAGGCCTGAGCATTGGGCATGGGCACTGGTCACATACATTGGACACAGGCCTGGGGATGGGCATTGGGCAGGGGTCTGGATAAAGGCATGGGCACGGCCCCAGACTGCATCATAGAGAAAATAATAAAAATCTTAATGACGCAAAGAAAAACAAAAAAAAAATGGTATATTTTGTGTTGGCGTCTGTACATATAACTGTGTTGTTGTGATGTGAATAATAGATTAACTGCTGTAATCTACATCTGATGCAGCCTTTTTATTCAGTGTTCATGTTTTCAAAATGGGTATGTGTTGAAACTTCTAAGAAAAGCCAATTTAACAAAAAACAGTCTAATGTCTTGTAGTCCCTGGTTCCTGTCTTTCTGTTCCTGTGGGCCAATTAATTTGAACAGCTGGTTAACAGGACTTAGTGCAGTGGGGGCAGATGGCGGACCTGTGGTCCTGGAGTTTATATCAAACGGATCTCTAAACTGTATGCAGTAAACGCAGACCGATAGCGGGGAAAGCAGGAGACCTCTGCTGGTTCTTCTCATGTACAAGGCTGGCACTCATCAATCGGAAATAGGCCATTAAAAGATTGCCATAAAGAGAGGGGCAGGGGCTAATACCAAGACAATTTACCTGCAGTTAACTGAATGATGACAAATTGCATTTCGTTATTTTTATCCACACGCCTCCACTCTACCACCTAGTATTGTAAATTAATTTCTTGCCCTCTTCCATTTTATGGTCCAGCCAATAATCTGTTAATGCAGCTCTCAATCTCCCTGGTAGGAGGTGCACGAGAGTGGCCATGGCTCAGCCCGCCCCCTCTTCTCCACTTATCTTAGATCTGCAATTTCCCTTTAAGCTTTAGAGGGAGGTTTGAGTATAGGACTGTACTTTGCTTAAAAGGGGATGTCACGCTGGGGATGGGAAAGTATTTTCAATGCCAAGTCCTCCCTCTAGGGTGGTTGTTCGAAGGGATCGTTGAGCACAGCTCCAACGGCAGAGATTTACATTACTGCAGGCCTGAGCACAGCTTATCATTCTGGGCTGGGACTCCTGAGCTTGACAGTGCAAGGGAGCTAGATTCACATCGGTAGAGATAGAAAGGACTTGCATTTAATATAATGCCTTTCACAACGTCAGGATGTCCCAAAGCACTTTCCAGTCAATGAAGTATTTTTGAAGTATAGTCACTGTTGTAACATAGGAAACGAAGCAGCCAATTTACACACAGCAAGGTCCCACAAACAGCAAGGTGATAATGACCAGATCATCTGTTTTATTGATGTTGATTGAGGGATAAATATTAGCCAGGACACCAGGAGAACTCACTGCTCTTCTTCAAAAAGTGCCATCAGATCTTTTACATCCACCTGAGGTAGCAGATGGGGCCTCGGTTTAACATCTCATCTGAAAGACGGCACCTCTGACAGTGCAGCTCTCCCTCAGTACTATGCTGAAGTGTCAGCCTAGATTATGGGCTCAAGTCTCTGGAGTAGGGCTTGAACCCTCGACCTTCTGACTCAGAGGCGAGAGTGACACCACTGAGTCATGGCTGACAGCTAATGTGCACAGTGTCTCAATAATGTGTGCCTTCGTCAGTTAAATGTTTGATTCAATTTCTTCCCTTGCTTTTCTCATTCCTGTGGATTACCCCACTGAAGCCATCAATATTCACTGCTTAAACAAAACAGTTAGAGAGAGCTTGTGATGACAGTGCACGGAGGCATCAACACGTGGCATTCTCTGGGTGGATGAACACAAATTCAGGTGCCCCGCTCCATTGAGTTCCTGATGTTAGCTGTGTTCACTGAGGAAAGCCAGCCACTTCTCCACAGAGAGGTAGAAGGAAATAAAAGGGAAAAAAGAGTGATTGGCAGGTTGCTGTGACATGGTTTAGGAGGGAGGCAGGGAGCAGGGCACCTGTTCTACCCTAAGCCACAGCACTGCTTTGTTAGTTAGGGAAGGTCAGGCAAAGCAAAGGGGCAGGGAATCGATTTCCATACAGTACGAAAATATTACTATGAGCAGGTCACCAGAGGTCCAAGTCCAAGGTAAGCTCCAAACTGCGTGATTTTCTCAGAAAATCCAAGGACTGGTGAAAAACAAGCAAATCTGATTCCCACACAAGTCAACCCACTATCCATCCTTTTAAAAAGGATGGAGAACACCTGCTACACCTTTATGCACAGGGCAAAGTTGTTATCTGAAGGCTAAGGTCAGGAATCAAATGTACCATCATAGAGTAATAAACCACGACTTTCAAAACCTACTGGCCCTAATGGATGGAACAGGTACTCAAGTTCTGAAAACCGTTTAAGGGGAAACTAGTTGCTTCCTTGCAAGGTTATTTCAATTTTCTCTGTCAACTGGTGCTGTCCCACTTGAATGGAAAGCAGCAAACACTGAAAAGAAGGGATCAAAGTCAGCATCCTACTGCTAATCATGTTAAAACCGATAGAAACTATGGCTGTAGTGCTGAAGACTTGTGCTCCAGAACTAGCTGCACCAAGCTGTTCCAGTACAGCTAGAACACTGGCATCTACCCGACAATGTGGTAAATTGCCCAGGTATGTCCTGTCCACAAAAAGCAGCACAAATCCAATCCAACCAATTACCGCCCCATCAGTCTACTCTCAATCATCAGCAAAGTGATGGAAGGTGTTGTCGACAGTGCTATCAAGCGGCACTTACTCACAAATAACCTGCTCACCGATGCTCAGTTTGGGTTCCGCCAGGACCACTCGGCTCCAGACCTCATTACAGCCTTGGTCCAAACATGGACAAAAGAGCTGAATTCCAGAGGTGAAGTGAGAGTGACTGCCCTTGACATCAAGGCAGCATTTGACCGAGTGTGGCACCAAGGAGCCCTAGTAAAATTGAAGTCAATGGGAATCAGGGGGAAAACTCTCCAGTGGCTGAAGTCATACCTAGCACAAAGGAAGATGGTAGTAGTTGTTGGAGGCCAATCATCTCAGCCCCAGGATATTGCTGCAGGAGTTCCTCAGGGCAGTGTCCTAGGCCCAACCATCTTCAGCTGCTTCATCAATGACCTTCCCTCCATCATAAGGTCAGAAATGGGGATGTTCGCTGAAGATTGCACAGTGTTCAGTTCCATTCGCAACCCCTCAGATAATGAAGCAGTCCGTGCCCGCATGCAGCAAGACCTGGACAACATCCAGGCTTGGGCTCATAAATGGCAAGTAACATTCGCGCCAGACAAGTGCCAGGCAATGACCATCTCTAACAAGAGAGAGTCTAACCACCTCCCCTTGACATTCAACGCCATTACCATCGCTGAATCCCCCATCAACATCCTGGGGGTCACCATTGACCAGAAACTTAACTGGACCAGCCATATAAATACTGTGGCTACGAGAGCAGGTCAGAGGCTGGGTATTCTGCGGCGAGTGACTCACCTCCTGACACTCCAAAGTCTTTCCACCATCTACAAGGCACAAGTCAGGAGTGTGATGGAATACTCTCCACTTGCTTGGATGAGTGCAGCTCCAACAACATTCAAGAAGCTCGACACCATCCAGGACAAAGCAGCCCGCTTGATTGGCACCCCATCCACCACCCTAAACATTCACTCCCTTCACCACCAGCGCACTGTGGCTGCAGTGTGTACCATCCACAGGATGCACTGCAGCAACTCGCCAAGGCTTCTTCCACAGCACCTCCCAAACCCCCGACCTCTACCACCTAGAAGGACAAGGGCAGCAGGCACATGGGAACAACACCACCTGCACGTTCCCCTCCAAGTCACACACCATCCCGACTTGGAAATATATCGCCGTTCCTTCATCGTCGCTGGGTCAAAATCCTGGAACTCCCTTCCGAACAGCACTGTGGGAGAACCTTCACCACACAGACTGCAGCGGTTCAAGAAGGCGGCTCACCACCACCTTCTCAAGGGAAATTAGGGATGGGCAATAAATGCTGGCCTCGCCAGCGACGCCCACATCCCATGAACGAATAAAAAATAATGTAAAACTGGTGCAACAGCTCAATCACAGCCATTTTGTACCTAATCACAAATTTGGTTTCAGAACAAATCAGTTGATTTGTAAAACACTCAACCTTGTGTCTCAGAAATGAACCAATTCTCAGAAGGGTAAATTTACCACATCTGCACTGCCTGTGGGGAGCCACACTCCAAGGGATGCTACCATGTTGTAGCCCTATCGCTAGCTCACGCTCCCACTGAGGTGCAGCTTCCCTCTGGGTGCGTGGGGTCAGTGAATTTGCCCTTTAATGCCAAGACAGTTAGTGCAGTAGCTTTATTATTTTTCAAGCCTTTGATTGGGTATGGCGCCTGGCATCATTAAGACGTTGGGCTCCGTTAAGCTTCTAAAGTGGAGAAATGACCCACCCAGGGCAAAACCAATGAGATGTGATAAGCGGCTCTTTGAATTGTTATCACAGCACCTATGCAGGGGATCCTTGGGGAAGTAGAATTGGTCCCACTTCATTTTTTTTGCCATCAACGACTTCAATGGGTTTCAACAAAAGTGTTATTTTCTTTGCTGGTGACATCAATCTCTAAAAGATAAAAGATAAATGACAACCAAAGATATGGTCAGAATTGGGCAACGGGGAGAAAACAGTGAATCATCTAGTACTTAGAAGATCAAGTCAATAGCTGTTGAGAAAGCTGGACCTTGATGTTACCCACCCACCCACCTCTCCGCTACAATTGGTTCCACAGCTTAGTTATTACATCTGCTCCAGGTTAGGGCAAACAAGTGGTAAAGGTGGCTGGAAAAGCTGGAAGAAGAGTGGGAAATCCTTAACAAACCTGAACCACTCCTATCACAGTCAGCAACTTCAGTTTTCTACAAAGCCTACACCTGCCCAGTGATGACATGTTGCAGCCTCGCTTGGCAAGCTGCAGAGAAAACTCACCGGTTGTTCCTGAGCTCTGTATAATTGAAAGAGATGCAGACAGTCCACTTGATGGCCAACTCCACAACAATGGAGAGCCATGGCTGGTTTGCAGCACCACAAGAGCTCCATGTTGATACCAGGAACACTACAGCTGTTGCAGCTGCACCTCAACATTATTTCTCATTGCCCAATGCCCATCCAGAACAGCAATGGCGAAGGATCACACAGACACCTCTTCTTTATGTGGTCATCAACAATAACAACAACTTGCATTTATATAGCATCTTTAACGTAGTAAAACATCCCAAGGCGCTTCACAGGAGTGGTTCACTGATGTCCTTTAGGGAAGGAAACCTGCCGTCCTTACCCGATCTGGCCTATATGTGACTCCAGACCCACAGCAACGTGGTTGATTTTTAATTGCCCTCTGAAATGGCCTAGCAAGCCACTCAGTTGTACAATCTTGCTACAAAAAGTCATAAGAAGAATAAAACCGGACGGACTACCCGGCATCGGACCACTAGGCACCGGACACGACAAAGGCAAACTAAGTCCAGTCGACCCTGCAAAGTCCTCCTCACTAACATCTGAGGACTTATACCAATATTGGGAGCGCTGTCCCACAGATTAGTCAAGCAATAGCCTGACATAGCCATACTCACGTTCAGCCAACGTCCCAGACTCTTCCATCGCCATCCCTGGGTATGTCCTGTGCCACTGGCAGGACAGACCCACCAGAGGTGGCGGTACAGTGATATACAGTCAGGAGGGAACGGCCCCAGGAGTCCTCAAAATTGACTCCGGACCCCATGAAATCTCATGGCATCAGGTCAAACATGGGCAAGGAAACCTTCTGCTGATTACTACCTACCGCCCTCCCTCAGCTGATGAATCAGTCCTCCTCCACGTTGAGCACCACTTGGAGGAAGCACTGAGGGTAGCAAGGGCACAGAATGTACTCTGGGTGAGGGACTTCAATGTCCATCACCAAGAGTGGCTCGGTAGCACCACTACTGACCGAGCTGGCCGAGTCCTGAAGGACATAGCTGCCAGACTGGGCCTACGGCAGGTGATGAGAGAACCAACATTAAGGAAAAACCGGTTTGACTCGTCCTTACCAATCTACCTGTCGCAGATGCATCTGTCCATGACAGTATTGGTAGGAGTGACCACCACGCAGTCCTTGTGGAGACTAAGTCCCGTCTTCACACTGTGGACACCATCCATTGTGTTGTGTGGCACTACCACCGTGCTAAATGGGATAGATTCAGAACAGATCTAGCAGCTCAAAACTGGGCATCCATGAGGTGCTGTGGGCCATCAGCAGCAGCAGATTTGTATTCCAGCACAATCTGTAACCTCATGGCCCGGCATATTCCTCACTCTACCATTACCCCCAAGCCAGGGGATCAAACCTGGTTCAATAAGGAGTGGGGAAGAGCATGCCAGGAGCAGCACCAGGTGTACCTAAAAATGAGGTGCCAACCTGGTGAAGCTACAACACAGGACTACATGCATTCTAAACAGCGGAAGCAACATGCTATAGACAAAGCTAAGCGATTCCACAACCGACGGATCAGATCAAAGCTCTGCAGTCCTGCCACATCCAGTCGTGAATGGTGGTGGACAATTAAACAACTAACGGGAGGAGGAGGCTCTGTAAACATCCCCATCCTCAATGATGGCTGAATCCAGCACGTGTGTGCAAAAGACAAGGCTGAAGCATTTACAACCATAAGTGCCAAGTGCATGATCCATCTCGGCCTCCTCCCGACATCCCCACCATCACAGAAGCCAGTCTTCAGCCAATTCGTTTCACTCCACGTGATATCAAGAAACGGCTGAGTGCACTGGATACAGCAAAGGCTATGTGCCCAGACAACATCCCGACTGTAGTGCTGAAGACTTGTGCTCCAGAACTAGCCGTGCCTCTAGCCAAACTGATCCCGTACAGCGACAACACTGGCATCTACCCGACAATGTGGAAAATTGCCCAGGTATATCCTGTCCACAAAAAGCAGGACAAATCCAATCCGGCCAATTAATGCCCCATCAGTCTACTCTTAATCATCAGCAAAGTGATGGAAGTTGTTGTCGACAGTGCTATCAAGTGGCACTTGCTCACCAATGCTCAGTTTGGGTTCCGCCAGGACCACTCGGCTCCAGACCTCATTACAGCCTTGGTCCAAACATGGACAAAAGAGCTGAATTCCAGAGGTGAGGTGAGAGTGACTACCCTTGACATCAAGGCAGCATTTGACCGAGTGTGGCACCAAGGAGCCCTAGTAAAATTGAAGTCAATGGGAATCAGGGGGAAAACTCTCCAGTGGCTGGAGTCATACCTAGAACAAAGGAAGATGGTAGTGGTTGTTGGAGGCCAATCATCTCAGCCCCAGGACATTGCAGCAGGAGTTCCTCAGGGCAGTGTCCTTGGCCCAAACATCTTCAGCTGCTTCTTCAATGGCCTTCCCTCCATCATAAGGTCAGAAATGGGGATGTTCGCTGATGATTGCACAGTGTTCAGTTCCATTCGCAACCCCTCAGATAATTAAGCAGTCCGTGCCCGCATGCAGCAAGACCTGGACAACATCCAGGCATGGGCTGATAAGTGGCAAGTAACATTCACGCCAGACAAGTGCCAGGCAATGACCATCTCCAACAAGAGAGAGTTTAACCACCTTCCCTTGTCATTCAACGGCATTACCATTGCCGAATCCCCAACAATCAACATCCTGACGGTCACCATTGACCAGAAACTTAACTGGACCAGCCATATAAATACTGTGGCTACGAGAGCAGGTCAGAGGCTGGGTATTCTGCGGCGAGTGACTCACCTCCTGACACTCCAAAGTCTTTCCACCATCTACAAGGCACAAGTCAGGAGTGTGATGGAATACTCTCCACTTGCCTGGATGAGTGCAGCTCCAACAACACTCAAGAAGCTCAACACCATCCAGGACAAAGCAGCCCGCTTGATTGGCACCCCATCCACCACCCTAATCATTCACTCCCTTCACTACCAGTGCACAGTGGATGCAGTGTGTACCATCTACAGGATGCACTGCAGCAACTCACTAAGGCTTCTTCGACAGCACCTCACAAACCACGACCTCTACCATCTAGAAGGACAAGGGCAGCAGACACATGGGAACAGCACCACCTGCACGTTCTCCTCCAAGTCACACACCATCCCGACTTGGAAATATATCGCCATTCCTTCATCGTCACTGGGTCAAAATCCTGGAATTCACTACCCAACAGCACTGTGGGAGAACCTTCACCACACGGATTGCAGCGGTTCAAGAAAGCGGCTCACCACCATCTTCTCAACGGCAATTAGGGATGGGCGATAAATGCTGGCCTCGCCAGCGACGCCCACATCCCATGAACGAATAATAAACAAAAAATCAAACAAAATTTCATACCACATAAGGAGGTATTAGGACAGCTGACCAAAAGCTCGGTCAAAGAGGAAGGTTTTAAGGAGCTTCTTAAAGGAGGAGAGAGAAGTAGAGAGGCAGAGAGATTTAGAGAGGGAATTCCAGAGCTTAGGGGCTAGGCAGCTGAAGGCATGGCCGCCAATGGTGGAGCGATTAAAATCGGCGATGCGCAAGAGGCAAGAATTGGAGGAGCGCAGAAATCTCAGAAAGTTGTAGGGCTGGAGGAGGTTAGAGAGATCGGGAGGGGCGAGGCCATGGAGGATTTGAAAACAAGGATGAGAATTTTAAAATCAAGGCATTGCCAGGCCAGGAGCCAATGCAGGTCAACGAGCACAGGGGTGATGGGAGAATGGGACTTGGTGCGAGTTAGGATACAGGAAGCAGTGTTTTGGATGAGGTCAAGTTTATGGCGGGTGGAAGATGGGAGGCCAGCCAGGAGACCATTGGAGCAAAGGCATGGATGAGGGTTTCAGCAGCAGATGAGCTGAGGAGGGGGATGAGAAGAGGGCGATGTTAGGGAGGCTGAAGTAGGCAGTCTTGGTGATGCAGCGGATATGTGGTAGGAAGCTCATCTCGGGGTCAAATAGGACGCTGCAGTCTGGTTCAGCCTCAGAGAGTTGCGAGGGAGAGGGATGGAGTCAGTGATTAGGGAACGGAGTTTGCAATGGGGACCAAAGACAATGGCTACGGTCCTCCCAATATTTCGTTGGAGGACATTTTTGCTCATCCAATACTAGATGTCGGACAAGCAATGTGACAAATGAGAGATGGTGGAAGGGTCAAGGGAGCTGGTTGGGAGGCAGAGCTAGTTGTCACCAGCGTACATGAACTCTGTCCTTATAACATAGAGCAGAGCTCTCCATCGCTTGGGGCACCTGCGATTTCCAGAGCACCCATTATGCTGCAGGGAAACTGTTGATTATGGACACCTTAACCCAATGGATTTGACTTTAACTCCCTCCACCCAGTGACAACCTAATTCTAATATGGTAATTGGGGTCCTATGACGTACGAAGGACCCCGACCTAATTTTGAGGTACTAACGGACAGAGCGCGCACCGCACATAGCCAATCGGTACCAGGTGTTGAGCAACCTAACCAGCGGTCCTTAAAGTATCCCGCTCTGGCAAAGGTAAATATTTTGTTTTTCTGGACTGCTGCTGGCCATCTGCAACCCCCGACCCTGCAATTGCCTCTCCCCTTGAGGAGAGCTCCCCATTGTAGCAGTCAGAATCTCCCTCCTCCCTGACCGGTGAGCTGGCTTTGAGTGCCAGAACAGCCCTGACAACTCGACGGCAAGATTGAAATGAGGCTCGGCCTCTCAGCAAGCGCTTCAAGTGAGCAGTGCGGGTGCTCGTCCTGCTACCTACTTGAGATCCCAAAGTTAAAGTCAACCCCACTGTCTCCATAATCTACCTTCCCTGAAACCACCAGGGTTAATTTTGTGACACACTTGTTTTTGTCACAGTCCGTGCTGTTATTATGTCTGAAGCAGAAAAACTGAAGTTGAAATACTGGCAGAGTCACAATCCACAGATGAGTGTGACATGAGGCCCTGGCATGGGAAACTGATACAATGGGACAGCGACCTGGGGAGGAGGGTAGTAGAGTGTGAAGGTGAGCAGGAAGACAGCAATAAGCAGAGGGAAAGTGAAGGTGTGAGAGTAAAGCACATGTGACGATGGATTTGCTCCCCAATGGATTAGCAAATTTATCTAGTGAGTATCTGACACATGCAGACCAGGAAGATCCCAAGTTTGAATTCCATTCTGTGCTGAATTCGCTGATCCCAGCTGGGAGAAATGGTCGAGATTTAGAAATAAGCACTGGCTCCCAGGATAAAGGAGGGAAAAATTGTCCAGGGTTCTTGATTGCTACCCAGCGATCTATGCTAATGTGCACGTGTAAACATCAAGCGAGGACAGACTGGGCTCAGCAGTGATGCCGACCACAATCGATAACATTCATTGTCAAGGACGTTGGGATCGGAAGCGAGGGAAGAACAATGCAATGTAGCAAAGGTGAGAGAACAAGTTGATTGTCACGATTCTCAAAGCCACAGTATGGAAAAATACTAAGTGGCAGTGATCAGTGGTTCCACCACTTAAGAGGTGTAGAGCTTGAAGCAGCTGCTTGCCCCTCTGCAACCCAATCAGGTTAGGCACCGAATACTAGATATCTGAACATGTATTCTTATTTCTGGCCTCCAGGTAATGCTTTCCACCACTACAACAACCACAACACATTCATATAGCATCGTTAGTGTAAAATAAATGTCCCAAGGTGCTTCACAGAGACAGGAGGGAAACCAGATGATGAGCCAAAGAAGGAGAGAATAGTTGGGGTGACCAAAAGCTTGATCAAAGCAGTGAATTTTACGGAGGGTATTAAAAGGAGCGAGGCAGAGAGGCAGAGGGATTTAGGGAAGGAATTCCAAACTGTGGGACCTTGGCAGCTGAACACATGCCCACCAATGGTGGGATGAAGGGAGAGGGTTGTACAACAGGCCGGAGTCAGAGGAAAGGAGAGTTCAGGGGGAGGTTGTAGGGCTGGTGGAGGTTACAGAGACTGGGAGGGGTGAGGTCATCGAGAGATTTAAACACAAGTTTGAAAACTTTTAATCTCAGGCATTTTGGGACCAGATGCCTATGTGGGTCAGCAAGGGCAAGTGAGACTTGGTGCAAGACAGGATACCGACAGCAGAGTTTTAAATGAGCTGAAGTTTACAGAAGATGGAGGCTGGGTGGTCGGTCAAGGGAGCATTGGAATAGTCACATTTGGAGGTGACAAAGGCAGCGATGAGGGTTTCAGTGGCAGATATGCTGAGATAGGGGCAGAGGCAGAAGTAGGCGTCTTTGTGACGGAAAGAATATAGGGTTGAAAGCAACGGCAAGGGTCTAGAGTTTGTGCTAGGGGCTGAAGGCAATGGCTTGTCCTCCTAATGTTTAGCTAGAGTAAATTATGGCTTATCTAAGATGGGATGTTAACCAAGCAGTCTGACAGTACAGATGCAGTGGTGGGGCCGAGGGAGATGGTAGAGAGGTAGCGCTGGAGGTCATCAGCTTACATGTGGAAACTGGCCCCATGTCTGCAGATGATGGGGTCTCGGCAAAAAAGACATATCTACTGTGGGGTTGATTTTGAGACAAGTTGGAATAGGCCGGGCCACTCCTCCCTCCAACTGTTTCCATTTTTTACTACAAAGTCACCTCATTGCTTGGTCTTGCATCTTGCACTCAAGTCAAATGAAGCTCTAGGAGCTCTGAATGATGAAGGAGAACTGTTTGAATATATTTCTTGTACGCTACATGCTCAATCTGCATTGGGACTTGGCTATCATTGAAGAGAGATGAAAAATACCAAAGTGCTCGTCACTCCTCATCAGTGGTCCTGAAGAACTGTTTAGATTAAGGTTCACATCCACCATAAGCCCCAAGTACCAATATGAACCAACATATTTGCTATTCCTTGAAAATTCCAATCAATATCTTTGAGATCCCCTCTTGAACCATGCATAGCCATAATATTGTACTTGGGGGCATTGGGACCAGTTCTGGGGCATGACGGACCTGTAGAAGATGGATGGGTTGCACCTCAACAGGGCTGGGACCTACGTCCTAGCAGGGAAGTTAACATGTTGTGGGGGAGGGTTTAAACTAATTTGGCATAAGAACATAAGAAATAGGAGCAGGAGTAGGCCTTATGGCCCCTTGAGCCTGCTCCGCCATTCAATCAGATTATGGCTGATCTTCAACCTCAACTCCACTTTCCCGCCCGATCCCCATATCCCTTGATTCCCCTAAAGTCCAAAAATCTATCGATCTCAGTCTTGAATATACTCAATGATCCAGCATCCACAGCCCTCTGGGGTAGAGAATTCCAAAGATTCACAACCCTGGCAGGGAGAGGGACACCAGGTTGAAGCATTAATGAGGAGATACAAGGTGCACAGAGGACTGGGATAGACAAACAGCATTAGAATAAAGAGTAGTTCAGAAATAGGAGAGATCAGATAGGGGGAAAATGCAAGGCAGACAAAGATGGGTTTGCAGTGCATGTGCATAAATGCGTGGGATTATTATACAGTGCCAATAATGGAGTCCTGGCTCAAATAAGGAGAGGAATGGGCACTTAATATTCCTGGCTACAATGTATTCAGGAAAGATAGGCAAGGGAAAAAAAAGGTGGGGTGGTGGCCATATTGATCAAAGATATTGTTACAGCACTAGAAAGGGAAGATGTACTTGAGGGTTCAAAGACAGAATTTATTAAGGAACATTAGAGGAGCTATTACACTGCTATAGGCCACTATAGGCCACCAAATAGTGGGAAGGAGATAGAGAAGCAAATATGGTGGCAAACTACAGAAAGATGCAAGAACTTCAAATTGTGATAATGGGGGTCTTCAATCATCCCAATGTAGAATGCGAAAATAACAGTGGACTGCGAATAAAGGACGAAGAGGAATTCCTGAAATGTGTACAAGAGAACTTTCTTGATCAGCATGTTTCCAGCCCAACAAGAAAGGAAGCAGTGCTGGATGTAGTTCTGAGGAATGAAGTGGGGTAAGTGGAGCATGTTTCAGTGGGGGAGCATTTGGGAAACAGTGATCACAATATTTAGAGTAGTTATGGAAAAGGACAAGGAAAAATCAAATGTGAAATTACTCAACTGGACAAGGGCTAATTTCAGTGAGTTGAAAAGGAATCTGGCCTAGGTGGATTGGAATCAAAAATTGGCAGGTAAAACAGTAACTAAGCAATGGGATGCCTTTAAAGAGGAGGTAGTTCGGGTACAGACCAGACACATTCCCAAGAGGGGGAAAGGGAGGGCATCCAAAGCTAGAGCTCCCTGGATGACTAAAGGTATAGAGATTAAAACAAAACAGAAAAAGGAGGCTCATGATAAATGTCAGGTTCAGAATTCAGTAGAGAACCAAGCTGAATACAAAAAGTACAGGGTAAAACTGAAAAAGGAAATAAGAGGGGCAAAAAGAGTATATGAGAATAGATGAGCAGCTAACATAAAAGGGAACCCAAAAGTCTTTTATAAACATATAAATAGTAAAACGGTAGTCAAAGGAAGAGTGGGGCCGATAAGGGGAACTTCTTGTGCAGGCAGAGGGCATGGCTGAGGCACTAAATTAATACTTTACATCAGTCATCACTAAACAAGAGGATGCTGCCAATGTCAGGTAGCAGAGAAATTGGAAAGGATAAAAATAGATAAAGAGGAGAGACTTAAAAGAATGGCAGCGCTCAAAGTAGAAAAGTGACCTGGTCAGGATGAGATGCATCCTAGATTGCTGAGGGAAGGGTAGAAATTGCAGAGGCTCTGGCCACAATCTTCCAATCCTCCTTAGATATGGGTGTGGTGCCAGGGTACTAGAGGATTGCAAATGTTACACCCCTGTTCAAAAAAGGGGATAGGGATAAACCCAGCAACTACAGGCCAGTCAGCCTAACGTCAGTGGTGGGGGAACTTTTAGAGGCAATAATCCAGGAAAAAATTAATTGGCACTTGGAAAAACATGGTTTAAAAATGAAAGCCAACACGGATTTGTAAAAAGCAAATCTCGTTCGTCTAACTTGATTGTCTAACTTGGTTCACTAATGTCCTTTAGGGAAGGAAACCTGCCGTCCTTACCCGGTCTGGCCTATATGTGACTCCAGACCCACAGCAATGTGGTTGATTCTTAACTGCCCTAGCAATCCACTCAGTTGTAAAATCTCACTACAAAGTCATAATAAGAATAAAACCGGACAGACCACCCGGCATCAGACCACTAGGCACCGGACACGACAAAGGCAAACCAAGCCCAGTCGACCCTGCAAAAGGCCTCCTCATGAATATCTGGGGACTTGTGCCAAAATTGGGAGAGCTGTCCCACAGACTAGTCAAGCAACAGCCTGATATAGCTATACTCACAGAATCATACCTTTCAGCCAACATCCCAGACTCTTCCATCACCATCCCTGGGTATGCCCTGTCACACCGGCAGGACAGACCCACCAGAGGTGACGGTACAGTGATATACAGTCAGAAGGGAGTGGCCCTGGGAGTCCTCAACATTGACTCCGGACCCCATGAAATCTCATGGCATCAGGTCAAACATGGGCAAGGAAACCTCCTGCTGATTACCACCTACCATCCTCCCTCAGCTGATAAATCAGTCCTCCTCCATGTTGAGCACCACATGGAGGAAGCACTGAGGGTAGCAAGGGCACAGAATGTATTCTGGGTGGGGGACTTCAATGTCCATCACCAAGAGTGGCTCAGTAGCACCACTACTGACCGAGCTGGCCGAGTCCTGAAGGGCATAGCTGCCAGACTGGGGCTGTGGCAGGTGGTGAGCGAACCAACACGAGGGAAAAACCTACTTGAGCTCGTCTTCACCAATCTATCTGTCGCAGATGCATCTGTCCATGACAGTATTGGTAGGAGTGACCACCGCACAGTCCTTGTGGAAACGAAGTCCCGTCTTCGCACTGAGGACACCATCCAATGTGTTGTGTGGCACTACCACCCTGCTAAATGGGATAGATTCAGAACAGATCTAGCACCTCAAAACTGGGCATCCATGAGGCGCTGTGGGCCATCAGCAGCAGCAGAATTGTATTCCAGCACAATCTGTAACCTCACGGCCCGGCATATTCCCCACTCTACCATTACCAACAAGCCAGGGGATCAACCCTGGTTCAATGAGGAGTGCAGAAGAACATGCCAGAAGCAGCACCAGGCATACCTAAAAATGAGGTGCCAACCTGGTGAAGCTACAACTCAGGACTACATGCATACTACACCAGAAGCAACATGCTATCGACAGAGCTAGGCAATTCCACAACCAACGGATCAGATGAAAGCTCTGCAGTCCTGCCACATCCAGTCGTGAATGGTGGTGGACAATTAAACAACTAATGGGAGGAGGCGGCTCTGTAAACATCCCCACCCTCAATGATGGCGGAGTCCAGCACATGAGTGCAAAAGACAAGGCTGAAGCATTTGCAACCATCTTCAGCCAGAAGTGCCGAGTGGATGATCCATCTCTGCCTCCTCCCGATATCCCCACCATCACAGAAGCCAGTCTTCAACCAATTCAATTCACTCCATGTGATATCAAGAAACGGCTGAGTGCACTGGATACAGCAAAGGCTATGGGCCCCGACAACATCCCGGCTGCAGTGCTGAAGACTTGTGCTCCCGAACTAGCTGTGCCTCTAGCAAAACTATTCCAGTACAGCTACAAAACAGGCATCTACCCGACAATGTGGAAAATTGCCCAGGTATGTCCTGTCCACAAAAAGCAGGATAAATCCAATCCGGCCAATTAACGCCCCATCAGTCTACTCTCAATCATCAGCAAAGTGATGGAAGGTGTCGTCGACAGTGCTATCAAGCGACACTTACTCACCAATAACCTGCTCACCGATGCTCAGTTTGGGTTCCGCCAGGACCACTCGGCTCCAGACCTCATTACAGCCTTGGTCCAAACATGGACAAAAGAGCTGAATTCCAGAGGTGAGGTGAGAGTGACTGCCCTTGACATCAAGGCAGCATTTGACCGAGCGTGGCACCAAGGAGCCCTAGTAAAATTGAAGTCAATGGGAATCAGGGGAAAACTCTCCAGTGGCTGGAGTCACACCTATCCCGACTTGGAAATATATCGATGTTCCTTCATTGTCGCTGGGTCAAAATCCTGGAACTCCCTTCCTAACAGCACTGTGGGAGAACCGTCACCACACGGACTGCAGCGGTTCAAGAAGGCGGCTCACCACCACCTTCTCAAGGGCAATTAGGGATGGGCAATAAATGCTGGCCTCGCCAGCGACGCCCACATCCCGTGAACGAATAAAAAGAAAAAGAAAAAAAATGGTAGTGGTTGTTGGAGGCCAATCATCTCAGCCCCAGGACATGGCTGCAGGAGTTCCTCAGGGCACTGTCGTAGGCCCAACCATATTTAGCTGCTTCATCAATGACCTTCCCTCCATCATAAGGTCAGAAATGGGGATGTTCGCTGATGATTGCACAGTGTTCAGTTCCATTCACAACCCCTCAGATAATGAAGCAGTCCATGCCCGCATGCAGCAAGACCTGGACAACGTCCAGGCTTGGGCTGATAAATGGCAAGTAACATTCGCGCCAGATAAGTGCCAGGCAATGACCATCTTCAACAAGAGATGAGTCTAACCACCTCCCCATGACATTCAACGGCATTACCATCGCCGAATCCCCCACCATCAACATCCTGGGGGGTCACCATTGACCAGAAACTTAACTGGACCAGCCACATAAATTCTGTGGCTACAAGAGCAGGTCAGAGGCTGGGTATTCTGCAGCGAGTGACTCACCTGACTCCCCAAAGCCTTTCCACCATCTACAAGGCACAAGTCTGGAGTGTGATGAAATACTCTCCACTTGCCTGGATGAGTGCAGCTCCAACAACACTCAAGAAGCTCAACACCATCCAGGACAAAGCAGCCCACTTGATTGGCACCCCATCCACCACCCTAAACATTCACTCCCTTCACCACCGGCGCACAGTGGCTGCAGTGTGTACCATCCACAGGATGCACTGCGGCAACTCGCCAAGGATTCTTCCACAGCACCTCCCAAACCCGTGACCTCTACCACCTAGAAGGACAAGGGCAGCAGGCACATGGGAACAACACCACCTGCATGTTCCCCTCCAAGTCACACACCATCCCGACTTGGAAATATATCGCCGTTCCTTCATTGTCGCTGGGTCAAAATCCTGGAACTCCCTTCCTAACAGCACTGTGGGAGAACCTTCACCACACAGACTGCAGCGGTTCAAGAAGGCGGCTCACCACTACCTTCTCAAGGGCAATTAGGGATGGGCAATAAATGCTGGCCTTGCCAGCGACGCCCACAACCCATGAACGAATTAAAAAAGATCGAGTTCTTTCATGAAGTAAGGGAAAGGGTTGATGAGGACAGTGTGGTTGATGTGTATATGGACTTTCAAAAGGCGTTTGATAAAGTACCACATAATAGACTTGTTAGCAAAACTGAAGCCCATGGATTAAAGGGGCAGTGGCAGCGTGGATACAAAATTGGCTACGGTACAGAAAGCAGAGAGTAGTGGTGAACAATTGTTTTTCAGACTGGAGGAAAAAGTGTGCAGTGGTGTTCCCCAGGGGTCAGTGTTGGGACAACTGCTCTTTTTGATATATATTAATGACCTGGACTTGGGTATAATTTCAACGTTTGCAGATGACACAAAACTTGGAAATGTAGTAAACAGTGAGGAGAATAGTAACAGACTTCAGGAGAACAAGACAGACTGGTGAAATGAGCAGACAAATGGCAGAAGAAATTTAATGCAGAGAAGTGTGAAGTGATTCATTTTGGTAGGAAGAATGAGGGGACACAATACAAACTAAATGGTATAATTTTAAAGGAGGTGCAGGAACAGAGAGACCTGGGGGTATAGGTACAGAAGACTTTGAAGGTGGCAGGACAAGTGGAGAAGGCTGTTAAAAAGGCATATAGGATCTTTGGCTTTATAAACGAAGGCCTAGAGTACAAAAGCAAGGAAGTTATGCTAAAACTTTATAAATCACTGGTTTGGCCTCAACTGGAGTACTGAGTTCAATTCTGGGAACCACACTTTAGGAAGGATGTCAAAGTCTTGGAGAGAATACAGAAGAGATTTACTAGAATGGTACCAGGGATGAGGGTCTTCAGTAACGTGGAGAGACTAGAGGAACTGGGGTTGTTCTCTTTACAGCAGAGAAGGTTAAGGGGAAATTTAATAGAGGTGTTCAAAATCATGATGGGTATTGATACAGTAAAAAAGGAAAAATTGTTTCCAGTGGCAGGAGGGTCGGTAACCAGGGGACACAAATTTAAGATAATTGGCAAAAGAACCGGAGGGGAGATGAGGAGAATACTTTTTACACGGTGAATTATGATCTGGAATGCACTGCCTGAAAGGGTGGTGGAAGCAGATTCAATAGTAACTTTCAAAAGGGAATTGGATAAATACTTGAAGGGCTATGGGAGAAGAGCAGGGGAGTGAGACTAATAGGAAAGCTCTTTCAAAGAGCCGGCACAGGCACGATGGAACGAATGGCCCCTTCTGTGTTGTATCATTCTATGATCTACCAGTAGATTGCAATGCTTAGCCCATCATTCAAGGTGCTGCGTGGAGTGCACTGGACCCCCTGGCAAATCTGCCAGCAGCACAAAATCTGTGAAAAAGAGAGCCACTAACTTTCAGATATGCCTAGAACAGACACTCCGATACAGTCCTTTATGATGCCATCCAACATATAAAATGTTGGGTAAAACACAAGGCATGGAAGAAGGGTGAAACCGCATTTGCAGTTGTTTTTTTCATCAAGGTACTCAACTTTGCATCTGGTCATTTAACCTCCCTCAGCGACAGGCAACGGTCCATACACGACAGTCGGTATAAAACCACTTTGCTGGCTCGTACAACAACAGCAACAACTTGCATTTATATTGTGCCTTTAACGTAGTAAATTGTCCCAACGCGCTTCACAGAAGCATTAGCAAACAAAATTTGACACCGAGCCACACTCGGACAGCTTGGTCAAGGAGGTAGGTTTTAAGGACCGTCTTAAAAAGGAGAGAGGTGCGGAGAGGTTTAAGGAGGGAATTCCGAAGCTTGGGGCCAGGGTAGCTGAAGACATAGCCTTGGAGTGACTAAAATCGGGGATTGCAAGAGGCAAGAATTGGAGGAGCACAGACATCTGAGGGTTGTAGGGCTGGAGGAGGTTACAGAGATGGGGAGGGGCGAGGCCGTGGAAGGATTTGAAAACAAGGATGAGAATTTTAAAATCGAGGCGTTCCCAGACTGTGAGTCAATGTAGGTCAGCGAGCACAGGGGTGATGGGAGAACGGGACTTGGTGCGAGTTAGGATACGGGCAGCAGAGTTTTAGAAGAGCTCAAGTTTATGGAGGGTGGAAGGTGGGAAGCCAGCCAGGAAAGCATAGTCAAGTCTAGAGGTAACAAAGGCATGCAGCAGGTGAGCTGAGGCAAGGGCGGAGACAGGCGATGTTACGGAGGTGGAAGTAGGCGTTCTTGGTGATTGGGCGGATATGTGGTCGGAAGCTCAATTCAGGGTCAAGTGGACGCCAAGGTTGCAAACGGTCTGCTTCAGCCTCAGACAATGGCCAGGGAGAGGGATGCAGTTGGTTGCTAGGGAACAGAGTTTGTGGCGGGGACCGAAGGCAATGGCTTCGATCTTCCAAATATTTAGTTGGAGGAAATTTTTGCACATCCATTTTTTTTCAGGTCGGACAAGCAGTGTGACACATCAGAGACAGCGGGCGGGGGTCGAGGGAGGTGGTTGTGAGGTAGAGCTGGGTGGAACCTGACTTGTTTTCAGATGATGTCGCCGAGGGGCAGCGTGCAGATGAGAAAGAGGAGGGGCCAAGGTTAGATCCTTGGGGGACTCCAGAGGTAACAATGCAGGAGTGGGAAGAGAAGCCATTGCAGGTGATTCTCTGGCTACGAATGGATAGGTAAGAATTGACCCAGGCGAGCGCAGTGCCACCCAGCTGGATGACGGAGGAGGGGCGTTGGAGGAGGATGATGTGGTCAACCATGTCAAAAGCTGCAGACAAGTCGAGAGGTTGAGGAGGGATCGTTTACCATAGTCACATAGGATGTCATTTGTGACTTTGATAAAGGCCGTTTCAGTACCGTGGCAGGGGCAGAAATCTGATTGGAGGGATTCAACCATGGAGTTGCGGGAAAGATGGACACAGATTTGGGTGGGGACAACATGTTCAAGGACTTTGAAGTGGAAAGGGAGGTTGGAGATGGGGCGGTAGTTTGCAAGGACAGAGGGGGTCAAGGGTGAGTTTTTTGAGGTGGGAGGGATGATGATGGCAGATTTAAAGGGGAGGGGGACAGTATCCGAGGAGAGGGAACTGTTAACAATATCAGCTAACATGGGGGCCAGGAAGGGAAGTTGGGTGGTCAGCAGTTTGGTGAGAATAGGGTCGAGGGAGCAGGAGGTGGGTCTCATGGTCAAGATGAGCTCGGAAAGGGCATGAGGGGAGATAGGAGAGAAACTAAAGAAAGATGTGAGTTCAAGGCTAGAGCGGGGGGAACCATGGGGGAAGTTTGGCTTGGTGGGCTAGGGGAAGGGAGAGAAGTGTACAAGTGGGCTGAGCCACTCAGCCTAAAGGCGATTCGCCCGCCTCCATCTACAATACGCACTGAAAAGATACATTGCCGGAGTAGAGTTAAGAGAGAAATCAGGAGGGCAAAAAGAGGACATGAGATTGCTTTGGCAGATAAGGCAAAGGAGAATCCAAAGAGCTTCTACAAGTACATAAAGGGCAAAAGAGTAACTAGGGAGAGAGTAGGGCCTCTTAAGGATCAACAAGGTCATCTATGTGCGGAACCACAAGAGATGGGTGAGATCCTGAATGAATATTTCACATCGGTATTTACGGTTGAGAAAGGCATGGATGTTAGGGAACTTGGGGAAATAAATAGTGATGTCTTGAGGAGTGTACATATTACAGAGAGGGAGGTGCTGGAAATCTTAACGCGCATCGAGGTAGATAAATCTCCGGGACCTGATGAAATGTATCCCAGGACGTTATGGGAGGTTAGGGAGGAAATTGCGGGTCCCCTAGCAGAGATATTTGAATCATCGACAGCTACAGGTGAGGTGCCTGAAGATTGGAGGGTAGCAAATATTGTGCCTTTGTTTAAGAAGGGCAGCAGGGAAAAGCCTGGGAACTACAGACCGGTGAGCCTGACATCTGTAGTGGGTAAGTTGTTAGAGGGTATTCAGAGAGACAGGATCTACAGGCATTTGGAGAGGCAGGGACTGATTAGGAACAGTCAGCATGGTTTTGTGAGAGGAAAATCATGTCTCACGAATTTGATTGAGTTTTTTGAAGGGGTAACCAAGAAGATAGATGAGGGCTGTGCAGTAGACGTGGTCTACATGGACTTTAGCAAAGCCTTTGACAAGGTACCGCATGGTAGGTTGTTACATAAGGTTAAATCTCACAGGATCCAAGGTGAGGTAGCCAATTGGATACAAAATTGGCTTGACGACAGAAGACAGAGGGTGGTTGTTGAGGGTTGTTTTTCAGACTGGAGGCCTGTGACCAGCGGTGTGCCTCAGGGATCGGTGCTGGGTCCGCTGTTATTTGTTATTTATATTAATGATTTGGATGAGAATTTAGGAGGAATGGTTAGTAAGTTTGCAGATGACACCAAGATTGGTGGCATTGTGGACAGTGAAGAAGGTTATCTAGGATTGCAACGGGATCTTGATAAATTGGGCCAATGGGCCGATGAATGGCAGATGGAGTTTAATTTAGATAAATGTGAGGTGATGCATTTTGGTAGATCGAATCGGACTAGGACCTACTCCGTTAATGGTAGGGCGTTGGGGAGAGTTATAGAACAAAGAGATCTAGGAGTACAGGTTCAAAACTCCTTGAAAGTGGAGTCACAGGTGGATAGGGTGGTGAAGAAGGCATTCAGCATGCTTGGTTTCATTGGTCAGAACATTGAATACAGGAGTTGGGATGTCTTGTTGAAGTTGTACAAGACATTAGTAAGGCCACACTTGGAATACTGTGTACAGTTCTGGTCACCCTACTATAGAAAGGATATTATTAAACTAGAAAGAGTGCAGAAAAGATTTACTAGGATGCTACCGGGACTTGATGGTTTGACTTATAGGGAGAGGTTAGATAGACTGGGACTTTTTTCCCTGGAGAGTAGGAGGTTAAGGGGTGATCTTATAGAAGTCTATAAAATAATGAGGGGCATAGATAAGGTAGATAGTCAAAATCTTTTCCCAAAGGTAGGGGAGTCTATAACGAGGGGACATAGATTTAAGGTGAGAGGGGAGAGATACAAAAGGGTCCAGAGGGGCAATTTTTTCACTCAAAGGGTGGTGAGTGTCTGGAACGAGCTGCCAGAGGCAGTAGTAGAGGCGGGTACAATTTTGTCTTTTAAAAAGCATTTGGACAGTTACATGGGTAAGATGGGTATAGAGGGATATGGGCCAAGTGCAGGCAATTGGGACGAGCTTAGTGGTATAAACTGGGCGACACGGACATGTTGGGCCGAAGGGCCTGTTTCCATGTTGTAAACTTCTATGAAAAGCTACAGCAATGTACTGGTAAGAAGAAAGGGCCAATCATACAATGCAAGAGAAATAAAATCTGTAGAGACACATTATTAGGAGTTAGAACTGTCACAGTGTTCACATAGGCGAATTTATTTACATTGAGTAATTATAATGTTGCAGTCCCTACAGCTTACGCTGTTGAAATATGTGGAAGCCCCAACATACGACGACATTCTGACTGTCATCAAGGGTCTGGAATTACGAATCATCTAATATACATAACTTACCTACAATTCTTGGAAGGAAATTACAATATAACCGTAATCCTGATAATATATAATCAGCGAGTCCCGAATGTAGTGAGATAAGAAACAACGACGAATTATTAATTGGTGAAAAATTGGAGATAATGTAATAAATGTATGATTTCTTGATTTAATTTGTCTCAAACTCTCCTGTGTAAGTGCAGTTGATCAAAAAAGTTACATTCAGAAATGCTACTGAGTCAGGAAATAAAAATTAAATGTGAGTTGCAATGTTACCTTTTGCAGCTCTGAAGATCTGCAAGACCTCCTCGTTCACCTTCATGCGTCCCATCGTTTCTGCATCCAGGCCCTCCCAATTAACCAGGTTCAAGTTAGCACCAAAGTCGATCAAAAGTTTTACAAACTGTGCTTCGCATCCATGCCGTAGAACAGCATCAAGAACACAGGTGGGCGATCCCCTGGGAAAGGACTTAACATCCACCTCACCCCAATAGTTATAATCGGGGTTAGCTCCTGCTTTCAGTAACAACTTGAAACACTGGAGATGTTGATAGGCCGAACTGATGTAGAGAGGGCACACCCCTAGTGATGTGAATCTCCGGGCAGCAGGCACTGAGACTCGACTGGCTACATGATGATTAACATCGACATCAGCACCATATCTGAAACAGGAAAGTAAACGGGGTTGTGATAATGTCAGTGACTTCCAAGGAAGAATCTGTTCGCTGGTTCTTGTGTTAAAACGTAACTCCATGATGGCTCCGTGAGTAAATGTGCGAGAGACTAGAGAATCTGGGATTGTTCTCCTTGGAGCAGAGAAGGTTAAGGGAAGATTTCGTAGAGGTGTTCAAAATCATATGGGGTTTTGACAGAGTAAATAAGGAAAAACTATTTCCAGTGGCAGGAGGGGCAGTAACCAGAGGACACAGATTGAAGGTAATTGGCAAAAGAACCAGGGGGAGATGAGGAGAATAATTTTTACGCAGCGAGTGATCTGGAATGCACTGTCTGAAAGGACGGTGGAAGCAGATTCAATAGTAACTTTCAAAAGGGAATTGGATAAATAATTGAAAGAGAAAAATCTGCGAGGCTATGGGGAGAGAGCACTAACTGGATAGCTGTTTCAAAGAGCCGGCACAGGAACGCTGGGCCTTCTGTGCTGTATGATCCTGTGATTCTATGTTGTGTGGTACTGAGCCATACTGACAAGGGGAATCTAGATTTGATGCTTGGTTTGTGTCGATGTAGGAGTACTACTGGCCTCAGTGTTTGGGCCAGGAATGGGCAACGGTGGGACGGCGGGAAGAAAGGCTCATCAGTCAAGATTCCCATTTATAGTCACAACTCAGTGACTTTTGCTGGAAGTGTACATGTGTGGACATGACTTGGCTCAGCTTTGATAGCCCCCTCCCCCATGTTCGCAGAGCCTATCAGTGTTCAGCATCAGGCTCAGGGATGAACAGTGCCCAGGATTTGAGGCACCAGAACTCTGTACTAGAACCTACGGTGTCATCTTCAGGACACGTTGGGGAGGGGGGCAGGGGGGTTGGAGATAAATACTCATTTTAAAAAAAAACAGACAAATGATTACCAGCAAATCCAAAATCAAGTTATGAGGCAAGTCTATGAAGCACCCGAGGACATTTTTCTACGCTAAAGGTGCTAAATGCACATTGTTATTATTGATCCTAATCATGAGGCGTCTAAGACGGGAAAATTCAATGTCAACTGTTAATGAATGTCCCAGTCTTGATGACTCTTGATTGGAGCTGAGGACTTGAAAGGGTACAGTGGCAATGGAAAGCATGGAGTCCATTACTGATGGGACCCACATCAGGAACAAGCAACATCCACTACATGTCATTCCATGCTGCTCCAGAAGCCTAGTGGTCCGAGGGTAGGATGCAAGATATCCAGCTTAAGTGTCCAGTGTTTTACTCTCTGCCCTGGAATTACATAATGTATTATATTTCAGTTTTATTTTTATATAAGTTGACAGGTTTCAGCAAGTTCTCATTAAATATATTCTGAATAAAGATTATCTGAGGCATGAGGAGGTAAATTTATATGTAGAGGGAATAGATGGGGGTGAGAGTGATCCTAAAACTCATACTGGTATGTAGGACACAGACACTTATCAGCTCTCCACTACCTCACCCGAGTGGCTATTCTTCCTTAAATTTAGAGATAGGTCATTCTGGGGTGATGTCAGGAAGCACTTTTTCACACAAAGGGTAGTGGAAATCTGGAACTCTCTCCCCCAAGGATGAGAGTCAATTGAAAATTTAAAAATGGAGATCGATAGATCTTTGTTAGGCAAGGATATTAAGGGTTATGGAACCAAGGTGGGTAAATGAAGTTGAGATACAGATTAGCCATTATCTAATTGAATGGCAGAACAGGCTTGAGGGGCTGAATTGGAACAGGAGTCGGCCATGGTCCTTTATACGAGCTTAAAAAACAAGACTTGACAGAATTTTCTTTACCGGGGGTGGGAATTATAACCAAGCCCGATCTTGTCCTCACCTGACATTCTCACATGCATTTCCCAACTGGTGAACGATAAGGGGAACTCATTTTCCCCTCCCTAGCCCAGGAGTGCAGAGAACAATTGCCATCCAGGGTGAGCTCAGCTGACTCGGCAGATTGCGCCCGACACCTTTCTGGTCTGCGTGCCTCAGTTGCATAATGAGCTATTCTTTCACCATCAGGTCACACCCACATATCTGAACGTAAGCAGCAAGCATCCTTACCGGAACCATCGGGACAACCTATTGCAAACGCAGGAAAAGCAGTGGGAACTATGTACCCAACTCACTTTGCATCACTTACCCCAGGTACCGTTCTTTATGTGAAAGCAAGTGGTCCAGGACCTAACCCAAACTTACTTGATCAGCTCTTTGAGGATGTCCGCTCTGCCCACCCGTGAGGCGTGATACACAGGCGTGCTGCGGTGGTGGGAACTTCCATTCGGATCAGCCCCTGCTTGCACCAGAATCCGCGTGCATTCTAAATGGCCGTTCAGAACAGCCACGTACAGCGCGGTCTGTCCCTTAACATCAACCAAGTCCACCTCAGCCCCTTGTTTGAGTAGGTAGTCCACACAATCAGCATGGCCTGCGGTAGCAGCAATCCGCAGTGGAGTGCACGGCAGCCACCCGCAGCACCAGACCGATTTCTCGTTGATTCGCCTAGAAAACAGAACAGCCACTTTATTAACAAATCACTAGAATTAAGTTTTATATTAGACGCTGGTCCAGATTTAGGATCACTAAAGCGAGTTAGTGGTTTTGCTTTTTTTTTTAATCAGTTCTGTTCATCAGAGATGGTGCAAGTGAAATCTACTGCATTGATTTTCTGCTGCTGTATCTTGTTATTTACAAAAAGGACAGGAAGAGATCAACTGAACAACTAACATGTCCTGTCCAGACATGATACAACCACCCGTCCAGACATGATACAGCCCTCACCCCCAATCTCTTGGGAGAGGCAAACAAAAAAGGAAAAATTCTTGGGTCAATTTAGGGAAAATTCTGGTCACTCTAAATTTTGCTCCATTTTGTTTACTGCAATAGTCAGTTGAGCGGATCACCAGATAATATCTATAGCCTTTCATGAGGTAAAGCGTTGCTCACGTGCCAGGTCATTTTGATTGCAAATCAAGGAGAAGCTTGTTGCTGATGACTTGCTTTGTCCTGAAACCAGTTGATTTAAGATGAAGGCTTTGGTAACACTTGAAATTGGATTTGTGTCGAGCACCTACTGTGCACCTCAGGCCATGTGCCATTTTGTTTGCAGGATGTGGGTTGACATTCCAGATACCTGTGAAAACTGACATGGAGTTGCAGAGTTCGCTAATTCTCACAGCAGGGGATAATTTGTAAGGTGGGACGGTTGATGAGACAGCTTTGGCCGAGGCAGTGGGATATACCTTTCCAGCCCGATAAAGCTCTTCAGTCAAAATAGGGGCTGGAGGCTCCACGATGGTTAGACAAAACCACAAAAACAACAAACTGCATTTATATAGCACCTATAAAGTGGGAAAACGTCTAAAGACATTTCATAAGAACGGAATCAGTCAAATATTGCAACCAAGCCAAAGAAGGAGATATTAGGAGTGGTGACTAAAAACTTGGTCAGAGGTAGGTTTTGAGGAGGGGTAGAGAGAAGGTGAGGTTTATGGGGGGAATTCCACACTTCAGGGCCCAGCTGGAGACACGATCATCAATTGTGAGGTGATGGGAGTGGGGGATAGACAAGAGGCCAGAGTTGGAGGAACGCAAAGTTCTCTGAGGGTTGTAGGGCTGGAGGAGGTTACAGAGATAAGGAGGGGCAAGGCCATGGAGGGATTTGAAAACAAGGATGAGAATTTTAAAATTGAGGCGTTGCCGGACCGGGAGTCAATGTAGGTCAACGAGCACAGGGATGATGGGTGAACGGGACTTGGTGCGAGCTAGGACACGGGCAGCAGAGTTTTGGATGAGCTGAAGTTTATGAAGGGTAGAAGATGGGTGACCGGCCGGGAGAGCATTGGAATGGTCGAGTCTGGGAGTAACAAAAGCATGGATGAGGATTCAGCAGCATATGGGTTGAGGCGGGGCGGAGACAGGCGATGTTACGGGGGTGGAGAAGTTATGGGGTCAGAAGCTCAGCTCAGGTTCAAATAGGATGCTGCGGTTGCAAAAAGTCTGGTTCAACCTGAGACAGTGGCCAGAAAGGGGAATGGAATCGGTGCTGAGGAAACAGAATTTGTGACAGGGAATGAAGGCAATGTTTTTGCTCTTCCCAATGTTTAATTGAAGGAAATTGCAGTTCGTCCAGAACTGGATGTTGGACAAGCAGGCTGACAACACAGAGGCAGTGGAGGGGTCGAGGGAGGTGGCTGTGAGGTAGAGCTGGGTGTCATCAACGCACATGTGGAAACTGACGTCGTGTTTTTGGACGACGTCATCTAGGGGCAGCATGTAGATGAGAAACAGGGAGCGGGCCAAGGATAGATCCTTGGGGGACTCCAGAGGTAATGTTGTGGAAGCAGGAAGGGAAACCATTGCACAGATTCTCTTGCTACCACTGAATAGGTAAGTGGAACCAGGTGAGGGCAGTCACACCCAGCTAGACAACTGAGAAGAGGTATTGGAAGAGGATGGTGTGGTCGACCTGGTCAAAGGCTGCAGAGAGGTCGAGACAGATGAGGAGGGATAGTGAACCATGGTCAAAGTCACACAGGAAGTAATTTGTGACTTTGATTAGGGCTGTTTCAGTGCTGTGGCAGGGGTGGAATCCTGATTGGAGGGATTTAAATATGGAGTTGCTGGAAAGATGGGCACGGATTTGGGAGGGGACAACACTTACAAGGACTTTGGAGAGGAAAGGAAGATTGGAGATGGCCCGTGGTTTGCATAGACAAAGGGTGGGATTTTGAGAAGGGCGCTGATGATAGCAAGTAAGCTGGGTGGGAAGGTCGGCGAGAGAGGATAGAGGGGATAAACTTAGCAACTACAGGCCTGTCAACCTAACATGGGTGGTGGGGAAACTTTTAGAGACAATAATCCAGCAAAAAATTAATTGGCACTTGGAAAAAAATGAAAGCCGGCACGGATTTGTAAAAGGCAAATCGTGTTTGACTAACTTGTGAAGTGATTCATGTTTGGTAGGAAAAATGAGGAGAGGCAATATAAATTAAATGGTACAATATTAAAGGATGTGCAGAATCAGAGAGACCTGGTGGCATATGCATACAAGTCTTTGAAGGTAGCAGGACAAGTTGAGAAGACTGTTAGAAGGCATTATAAATAGAGGCATAGAGTACAAAAGTAAGGAAGTTATGCTAAACCTTTATAAAACACTGGTTAGGCCTCAGCTGGAGTATTGCGGCCAATTCTGGGCACCATACTTTAGGAAGAACGTCAGACCCTCTCCAAGGCCCTGAGGAGATTTATTAGAATGGTACCAGGGATGAGGGACTTCAGTTATGTGGATAGACTGGAGAAGCTGGGGTTTTTCTCCTTACAGCAGAAAAGGTTAAGGGGAGATTTGATGGAGGTGTTCAAAATCATGAAGGGTTTTGATAGAGTAAATAAGGAGAAACTGTTGCCAATGGCGGATGGGTCGGTTACCAGAGGACACAGATTTAAGGTAATTGGCAAAAGAACCAGAGGCGACATGAGGAAAAATGTTTTTACGCAGTTAGATCTGGAATGCACTGCCTAAAAGGGTGGTGGAAACAGATTCAATAATAACTTTCAAAAGAGAATTGGATAAATACTTGAAGGGGAAAAATTTACAGGCCTATGGGGAAAGAGGAGAGCGAGACTAATTGGATAGTTCTTTCAAAGAGCCAGTACAGACATGATGGGTCGAATGGCCTCCTTCTGTGCTGTGTCATTCTATGATACTACGATTCTAGAAGGATGTGACAGTGGGGGTTGCTGCTTATAAAGTGGCAGTGACGAGCGTCTCGATGGTCTCTTCACAAAATGCCGAGAGAAGCACAGAGGGAAACTGGGCTTATCCCCATGTAAGTTTTATATTTGACACTAGTCCAAGTTTATTATTACTAAGATAGATTAGTATTACTAAAGAGAGATAGTTCAATATGGTACAGTTTATTATTTTCTGAGGTGTGAATTGAACATTCTGTAATCAAGTGAAATTTGCTGTATAGATTTTCTCCTACTGTAGTATTTTTACTTGCAACAAACTCGATTGTGTAGTTTATAATCTAAGTCACATGTTCGTGATAGTGTTAGTTCTTCTACGATCCAATGACCAGGAGAACACAAGCGAGTTTATGTCAATTCAGTCAGCTGATACAGTAACAAGGGTGTCCCTTCAACCCTTGGGCAATGCTGTATTACCAGATATTGTACATCTAAAGCAACACTTCAGTGTGTTGGAATGAAGACTCGCTGATGGGAGTGATCTTTGGCGCTGGGCACAAGGGAAATATCTGATGAAGCGCTAAAAAAAAATGACTTTGGTCTTTTCCATGCTTATCTGGACAAGGTTTTGGCTCACTTGATGTCAGACAGACAGCACAGCAACAATCAGTGTATATGGGATCCTAACCTTTATAAATAGCAGTGTAGACTACAAAAGAAAAGAGTTACACCTTTATAAATCATTGGTTAGGCCACAGTTAGAATATTGTGTCCAATATTCTGGATGCTTACTTTAGAAAGGATGTCAAGGCCATGGAGATGACAAGGAAGAGATTTATTAAAAATGACACCAACTTAAGAGGTTTTAGTTATGAGGAAAGACTAGAGAAACTGGGCATCAAAAGTACATCGGTTCAATGCACAGAATCTTACAGCACAGGAGGCCATTCGGCCCGTTGTGCCTGTGCTGGCTCTTTGAAAGAGCTGTCCAATTTAGTCCCACACCCCAGCTTTTTCCCCATAACCCTGCAAATTAGTCCTCATCAAGTACATGTCCAATTGCCTTTTGAAAGTTCCTATGGAATCTGCTTCCACCACCCTTTCAGGTAGTGTGTTCCAGATCTTAAAAACCCTGCATGAAAAAATTTCTCCTCATTTCCCCTCTAGTTCTTTTGCCAATTATTTTAAATCTATGACCTCTGGTTACCGACCCACTTGCCAGAGGAAACAGTTTCGCTCTACTTGCTCTATCAAAACTCTTCATGATTTTGAGTCCCTCTATTAGGTCTCCCCTTAACCTTCTCTGCTCTAAGGAGAACAATCGCAGCTTCTCGAAGTCCCTCATCCCTGGTATCATCCTGGTAAACCTTCTCTGTACTCTCTCCAAGGCCTTGACATCCTTCCTAAAGTCTGGTGCCCAGAATTGTGCACAATATTAACCAGTGATTTGTAACGGTTTAGCATGACTTCCTTGTTTTTGTATTCATTGCCACTATTTACAAAGCTAAGTGTCCCATACGCTTTCTTAGCCGCCTTATCGACTTGCCCAGCCACCTTCAAAGATTTGTGAATATGTACCCCCAGGTCCCTCTGTTCTAGCACCCCCCTCAAAATAGTACTATTTAGATTATACTGCCTCCCAATGTTGTTCCTCCCAAAGAGCATTACTTCACACTTGTGCACATTAAACTGCATCTGCCATGTGTCTGCCCATTTCAACAGCCTATCTAAGTCCTCCTGAAGTCCTCTACTGTCCTCTTCACTATTTATTATATTGTCAAGTTTTTTATCATTAGCAAACTTGGAAATTGTACTCCCTATAACTGAGTCCAGGTCATTTATATATAAAAGAAAAGCAGTGGTCCTAATACTTATCTCTGGGGGCACTGCATACTTATTTCCAGTCACAAAAATATCTGTTCATTGCTACTCCATGCCACTTATCCCTTAGCCAATTACATACATGAGTTACCACCATGCTGTCCCTTTTAATACCATGTGCTTCTATTTTCTGAATAAGTTTGTTATGTGGTACTTAATCAAATGCCTTTTGAAAGTCTATATATACACACAACATCCACTGCACAACCTTCATCAACCCTCTCTGACTTCATCAATTAACTCACTCAATCAGGTTAGTCTGACACAATTTGCCTTTAACAAATCCGTGCTGGCTCTCCCTTATTAACCCATGCTTCTCCAAGTGAGAATTAATTTTGCCCATGACAATGGTCCCTAGTAGTTTTCCCACCACTGACTTTAGACTGACTGGCCTGTAGTTACCAGGTTTATCCCTCTCACCTTGTTTGATCAGGGGTGTAACATTTGCAATCCTCCAGTCCTCTGGCATCACTCCCATATCCAAAGAGGATTGAAAGATTGTGGTCAGAGCTTCTGCTATCTCCACCCTTGCTTCCATTAGCAACCTAGGATGCATCCCATCTGGACCAGGTGACTTGTTAACTTTTGAGTGATGCCAACCTATTTAGCACCTCCTGTCTAATATCTCTATTCCCTCCTTCTCTACTCCCACATTAACTTCATCCTCTCCTTTTGTGGAGACTGATGCAAAGTACTCATTCAGTAGCTTCTGCCCTCTGCCTCCACAAGAAGATTTCCTTTTTTGTCCCTAATCAGCCCCATGATTCCTTTAACTATCCTTTTACTTTTTATATGTTCATTAAAAAATTCTGGGTTCATTTTTATGTTACTCGCTGATCTTTTCTCATTCTCTCTTTGCCCTTCTTATATTCTTTTTCAGTTCCCCCTGCACTCTCTGGATTCTGCCTGGTTTTTGACTGTATTCCAAACCTGACGTTTGACATAAACCTCCTTTTTCCATTTTATTTTAACCTCTATTTCCTTCTTCATCCAGGGAGCTCCAGCTTTGGATGCCCCTATCTTTCCTCTTTATGGGAATATGGTTGGTTTGTACCCAAACTATCTCCACCTTGAAGGCCTTCCATTGCTCATTTACTGTTTTCTTGGCCAATCTTGGTTTCCAGGCCACCTGTGCTGGATCCCTTTTCAAAAATCACTGAAATTGGCTCTTTCCAGTTGGGTATTTTCACCTTTGATTTTTCTTTGTCCCTTTTTGTAACTACTTTAAACCTAATTAGATTGTGATCACTATTACCCAGATGTTCTCCCACTGAAACACAATTCTCTTGCCCTACTTCATTCCCCAGAACTGGATCCAGCACTGCTTCCTTCCTCGTTGGGCTGGAAACATACTGATCAAGAAAGTTCTCCAATACACAATTTAGGAATTCTTCACCCTCCTTGCCCTTTACATTGTTTTTTCCCCCCAGTCTATATTAGGGTAATTGAAGTCCCCTACTATTACTGCTCTATTATTTTTACATTTCTCTGAAATTTGTCACATGGGCATTCACACCAGGATTAAGCCTTCCAGCTCTGGCACAGACGGAGTTTGCGGGAGAGCACCTCATTTGATTGGGGGTGTATCTCAGGTGCCCGCATACCTCATGCTGCCACAAACGCTGGCACCTGACTCGTCATCAGGGAAGTGTGCACAGGCCCCCCTGAAGCCCCCACACAATTCTTCCCTCCCACCTGCCCCTCCTCCCAGACCGTATCTTCAGGGCTCCAGAATGATGCCAGGGCTAAAGGGGTTAAATTATGAGGACTAGGCTTGTATTCCCTTAAGTATGCAAAATTAATGGGTGATCTAATTGAGGTGTTTAAGAAGATTAAGGGATTTGATAGGGTAGGTAGAGAGAAACTATTCCAGAACAAGGGGGCATAACCTTAAAATTAGAGCTAAGCTGTTCAGGGGTGATGTCAGGAGGGTCTTTTTCACGCAAAGGATGGTAGAAATTTGGAATTCTCTCCCCAAAAAAGCTGTTGAGGCTAGGTCAGTTGAAAATTTCATAACTGAGATTGACAGATTTTGGTTAGGTAAGGGTATGAAAGGTTATGGAATCAAGGAGGGTAAATGGAGTTAAGATACAGATCAACCATGATCTAATTGAGGGGCTGAATGGCCAACTCCTATGCTTGCCTGGCCTGCACCCTCCTGATGGGGCCCCCATTTCTCACTTTCTAGAGATCAGAGAAAGTGAGGCAGTGGGATTAGTTGTGGATTGCTCTAGCAAAGAGCCAGCACAGGCACAATGGGCCTAATGGTCTACTTCTGTACTGTAAACTGTATGAAATTAGAACTGCTCAACTACAGGGTAAAAATTGGTACACACCAATAGAAAAAGTTACGTGCCCATTTATACCATTGAGTGCTGCAGTAATTACGTGGTAAGAATTGTTTCATATACGTATATAAATAAATTATTAAATGTTTATTCATGATTTCTAAACATTGTTCTTTTATTAAAACTGTATAATGTGATGTGCAACAAATTGTTTTCTATAATTTGTGCTTGTGACATAGTATCATAATAGGTACAGCACAGGAGCAGGCTATTTGGCCCATCGTGCCAGCGGTGGCTCTTTGAAAGAGCTATCCAATTAGTCCCACTCCCCTGCTCTTTCCCCATAGCTCTGAAATTTCTCCCCAAGTATTTATCCAATTCCCTTTTGAAAGTTACTATTGAATCTGCTTCCACCACCCTTTCAGACAGTGCATTCCAGATCATAACAACTCGCTGCATAAAAAGTATTTTCCACATCTCTTCTCCAGTTCTTTTGTAAATTATCTTAAATCTGTGTCTTCTGGTTACCAATGCTTCTGCCACTGGAAATAATTTCTCCTTGTTTACTCTGTCAAAACAGTTCACGATCTTGAACACCTCTGTCAAATCTCCCCTTAACCTTCTTTGTTTTAAGGTGAACAACCCCAGCTTCTCCAGTCTCTCCACATAACTGAAGACCCTCATCCTTGTTACCATTCTAGTAAATTTCTTCTGCACCCTCTCCAAGGCCTTGACATCCTTCCTATAGTGCGGTGCCCAGAATTGAACACAATACTCCAGATGAGGGCTAACCAGTGTTTTATAAAGGTTTAGCATAATTTCCCTGCTTTTGTACTCCAAGCCTCTATTAATAAACCAAGGATCCCATATGCTTTTTTAACAGCCTTCTCAACTTGCCCTACCACCTTCAGAGAACTGTGTATGTGCACCCCCAGGTCTCTCTGTTCCTGCACCCCCTTTAACATTGTACCATTTAGTTTCTCTCTCTTCATTCTTCCTACTAAAATGTATCACTTCACACTAGTCTATGTTAAATTTTATCTACCATGTGTCTGCCCATTTCACCAGTCTGTCTATGTTGCCCTGAAGTCTGTTACTATCCTCCATATTGTTTACTACATTTCCAAGTTTCATGTCATCTGCAAAGTTTGAAATTATACCCTCTACTCCCAGGTCAATAATATATATCAATAAGTGCAGTGCTCCTAATACTGACCCCTGGGGAACACCGCTGTATACTTCCCTCCAGTCTGAAAAACAACCATTCACCACTACTCTCTGCTTTCTGTCCTTTAGCCAGTTTTGTATCCTTGCTGTCACTGTCCCTTTAATCCCAAGGGCTTTAATTTTGCTAACAAGTCTATTATATGGTACTTTATCAAATGCCTTTTGAAAGTCCATATATACATCTACTGCACTACTTTCATCATCCCTCTCCTTTACTTCATCAAAGAACTCAATCAAGTTAGTCAAATATGATTTTCCTTTAACAAATCTGTGCTGACTTTCATTTAATAGCCCTATTTTTCAAGTGCCAATTAATTTTATCCTGGATTGTCTCTAAAACTGTCCCACCACCGACATTAGGTTGACTGGCCTGTAACTACCAGGTTTACCCCTCTCCCCTTTTTTGAACAGGGGTGTGACATTTGCAATCCTCCAGTCCTCCGGCACAGTCCCCATATCTAAGAAGGATTGGAAGATTGTGGCCAGAGCCTCTGCAATTTCCACCCTTACTTCCCTCAGTCACCTAGGATGCATCCCACCCGGATCGGGTGGCTTTTCTACTTTGAGTACTGCCAATCTTTTAAGTGCCTCCTCTTTACCTATTACTCAATTACTTGTGATATATCCTACCAACAGAGCAGAGCATTTAGACATATGGGGCCAAGCACAAAGGTCCACAATGGTCTTTTCCAGTCCTGTATATTCCGACATTATTGTAATTGTACCAGCAATTCCCCACATGCTGAATTATTGATCTCAATTGGACCACTGTGGCAAACATTAAGTGGTGGATGTCTGTCGCTGGAGTGGTGGGAGAGGAAAGAATAAATCACAGACTGAATGTCTGCAGGTCACTTCGGTGCAAAGTTCAAGACATTAGCAGAGAACCGAGAATAGGTTGGCTGCCCTCTTTCTTGGCTGGGGAATGGTGTATGGCCCAAAAGATGGGGATGGGGGAAGGGAGCAGGAAATATAACTCTAAAAATAAAATGGAGACAATACAGATTTAATTTTCTTTTAAAAAATGTTTTTTTTTTAAAAAAAAGCACACTTTAAACATTTAATACCGTGTCATTCCCATTCTCACACAGAATGTTACAATAAATTGCACAGAGAAATCAGTGAGACCGATTAAAATCTGTAATGTTGGTCCAATTGCATAGGCCACACATTAAGGAATATTAATATGGTAATAACTCGAATATTAATATAGTAATAACACGAATATTAATGTGGTGATAGCAGGAATAACATCAGTAATAAAGCCATCGGCTGCACCCTCTCACCTCCTGAAGTTATCCTCTTTCAGTAGGTCAGTGATGGTGTTCAGGTCCCCCACATAAGTAGCGTCGTGTAGCCGGGTGTCCTCCTCCCCCTCGATGGGGCTGTCACAGAACTGTTCCCGCAGCCACTCCTTCAGGTCGCGGCCGGCCTTGGCTCCGGCGGCAGCGGCGGCGGCACCACCACCACCGTCACCATCAGCGTCCTCCTGATACTCGGGGCCGGGGCCGCCGGGGCTGCTCCCCTCCGCTGCATCCCGATCGGACATCACCACCACCGCCGCCGCCGCACAACGATGCGCATCAAAAGCCGGGCGCCGGGGCGACCACTGTCGGCTTTGGGTGGACTGCAGCCCATCAGCTCGCAAACAAATAATAAACCAACTAACCTTAGAGCACGGCCATTGCCAGCCCGCTGCCTACAACTTGCACTGGGCTGACCCCGCCCGAGTGCAGCCTGTGGTCGGGTGAAGTGCCAGTCAGCTCCCGACCGCCCGCCCGCCCGCCTCTTTCTGCAGCCCCCCCCCGCCCCGGGCGATGGAGCGAGACTCCGAACCCGGATCCGGGCCGTCTTCCACTGCACGAGCCCGAAGGAAGGTCTTTGATGCCAGGCTGGGAGCTTGATTGGGATTTAAATATATTTAAAGATCGGGGTGGTGGGTGGGGAGATGTTTATAATTGCAATCGTTTATTTTTTTTTCCCTTGTATTATACATTACGGTGTTGCAAAGCGAGCATTAAAATTCAGCGCTTGCATCAATATTTAACCTGCTCTGCAGCTCCTGGTCATCGAATCATGAGAGTGTTACAGTGCAGAAGCAGCCCACTCGGCCCCTCCGGTCTGTGCTGGTGTTTTCCTCCACATGAGCCACATGGTCTAGTCCCACTCTTCTGCTTTAACATTCTGCTTTTTTTCCAAGCAACTCATTTTTGGAGCAAAATCCAGGAAACCTGGAGCAGAAATATATTTAATATTGTTAAGACAACTTTCCCTTGCCGTCTGCTCACACAGCATACCATCCTTGACACTAAACAGAAGAATAGTTCTGAAAACGTTTTACAATGGAATACATTGCAGGAGCATGTTCATCAAGACTGCAGTGGAAGACAAATGGAACACCTTTAAAGAAATAATGTTGAGCATGCAGAACAATTACATATCTAAGATCAGCAAGTTCATACTAAACAAGCGAGACATTAAATGGATTAACAATCAAATTAAAAGTGAAGTAAAGAGGAAAAATGACATCTACAAATCCTGCGGGAAATAAAGAGAAGGGGTTTGCTGGGATGAATATAGAAACTTGCCATAAAGGTGATCAGAGAGGCAGAGAGAGATCTAAAATAAAAAGCACAGCTGCAGAGGCAAAACATGACAGTAAAAAAAATTTCAGTGCTTCAATAGTAATATGATGTGGAGATGCCGGTGATGGACTGGGGTGGACAAATGTAAGGAATCTTACAACACCAGGTTATAGTCCAACAGTTTTATTTGAAAATCACAAACTTTCGGAGCTTACCTCCTTCAGGTGAGGTAAGCTCCGAAAGCTTGTGATTTTCAAATAAAACTGTTGGACTATAACCTGGTGTTGTAAGATTCCTTACATCAATAGTAATAGGTCTGTCAGAGAAGACACGAGACTCTTAAAAGATACAAATGGGCTGGAAACTGAGGATGGGCATGAATTAGTAAATATTCTGAAATGATTACTTGCTTAACGTATTCACAAACGAACAACGACCGCAACAATATGCCCTGCTTTTCTGGATTGCTGCCTCTCTCGTTTTCTGTCGTTTTTTTTGTCTCTCCGTGCTTTGGCTCTGTTTTGTTCCTTCTCTTCTGGCTTGCGCTCTTTCTCCTTTTTGCTCTCTTTCTCTTCCGGTTTGCTTTCTCACTCGCCCCTCTGGTTTACACACTTTTTCCTTTTCTGGTTCGCTGACTCTCTGCTTCTGTCTCTCCATTTCTGCTTTGATTTCTCTCCCTTGCTCCTTTTCTGGTTTGTTCCCTCTTTTTCTGGTTTGCTCTCGCTCTCCTTTTCTGGCTTGTGCTCTCTTTTTCTGGTTTGCTCTCGCTCTCCTTTTCTGGTGCATTTGCTCCTTATCCTTTTTGCTTTTTCCTTATCTGGTTTCTTCTCTATCTCTGTGTTCACTTTCTCTCTATCTCTGTTCTCGGAACTCTTTCTCTCTCTCTCTCCCTCTTTGGCTAATTTCAGGGTGCTTTATTCTGGTTGCTCTTGGGGCACTTTCTCTTTCTGTCTCCCTCCCTATTTTCTCTCTCTCTCTCTCCTCAGCTACTCTCATGCTGCACTGGACTCTTCTGCTCCCCTGACATTTCAACCTCTAGGATCTGAACTTTTCCTGTCTGTGTCCCATTCTAGTTTGACCTCTGCCATTTCCCACACTCGCTCTCTTTTCACTCTTTGCCCCCACGCTATGACTCTAGATGGGTCTCTCATGCCAGCTGTGCCTTGCTGCCTCAGCTTTGTCTCTCCCTGCTCTTACTGTGCAGCCCTCAGCCCCCATCTCCAGCACTCCCTTGTCACTTATTTCCCAGTGTAGTAATAGCAGATATGGGGGCAGGATGAATTGATTCAAATCAATAACCACATTGGAGAATCATTCACAACAGTTCAATTACAAATCCGCTGAAAAACAATACCACACAGTTTATAGTAAGGATCACTCATTTTAGTTAGATGTACCCTATTTATTTGCATCACACTCTAAAGGAAAAATAAGCCTCTGTCATGTTGGTAGCCTGCAACATTTTAATTTTTATTAGCCCCACCTCTCATGAAAGGAGTCTCATAATACTCCTGAAAACATGCTGTAAAGAGGAGTGTGTACAAACAGACGACTTGTCACAGCACGAGATGGAAACATTTCTCTACTTACATTGTTTAGTGTGAGGTTGCTTAAATTCTGGAAGCAGTTGATAGTCATTCAGATATATTTGCAACCCAACATGGGTAGAGGGTCAACACACTTCAGGGGCAGGGGACTGAGGCTGGCATTGAAAGCCTGGGAGAGGGAAATGTCATGAGAGGGAGAAAACACTGACCCAGGTTGAAAGACCCAGCCCGCCACTGCCCCTTTGAATTCCTGCACTTTTTGTTGCAACAAATAATTTTTTTTTTATTCGTTCATGGGATGTGGGCGTCGCTGGCGAGGCCGGCATTTATTGCCCATCCCTAATTGCCCTTGAGAAGGGGGTGGTGAGCCGCCTTCTTGAACCGCTGCAGTCCGTGTGGTGATGGTTCTCCCACAGTGCTGTTAGGAAGGGAGTTCCAGGATTTTGACCCAGCGACGATGAAGGAACAGCGATATATTTCCAAGTCGGGATGGTGTGTGACTTGGAGGGGAACGTGCAGGTGGTGTTGTTCCCATGTGCCTGCTACTCTTGTCCTTCTAGGTGGTAGAGGTCGCGGGTTTGGGAGGAGCTGTTGAAGAAGCCTTGGCGAGTTGCTGCAGTGCATCCTGTGTGCGCCGGTGGTGAAGGGAGTGAATGTTTAGGGTGGTGGATGGGGTGCCACTCAAGCGGGCTGCTTTGTCCTGGATGGTGTCGAGCTTCTTGAGTGTTGTTGGAGCTGCACTCATCCAGGCAAGTGGAGGGTATTCCATCACACTCCTGATTTGTGCCTTGTAGATGGTGGAAAGGCTTTGGGGAGTCAGGAGGTGAGTCACTCACCGCAGAATACCCAGCCTCTGACCTGCTCTCGTAGCCACAGTATTTATATGGCTGGTCTCAATGACCTGTGTTGTCCACCCAAACTATTAGAATGCTTCAACTCTTGTTGAGGTACTGTTGCCTTCACACTGATAGATTTTACACCAATCCACTGAACATTTCATGAATCATGGGGAAAGAGGACCGGATGACATTGTCCTGGATAAATGCTTTCTTGTATCTTTGAAGTAATCTTCAATTTGCAATCATGACAAAGTTTCTAATTAACACCCGAAAGACCCATTTCAAAGACCAGCAAGCAAAAAAACATAGAGAGACATGAAAGGGGGAAAAAAAACAAAATAATGCAAGAAGTTAAGTTTAACTGACTATGTAGAAACAATAGGATGGTGTATTTGCTGTCAGTGTAGGAGACCGTTGAGTTGACAGGGCCCCCAACCGTGTCCATTCCATTTCCCGCACCTCTGCCCTCACCCCTTCCCTCTCAGAACCACTATAGGGCCCCCTTGTCCCCACCTTCCACCCCACCAGCCTCCACATTCAATGGATCATCCTCCGCCATTTCCGCCACCTCCAACGCGATGCCTCCACCAAACACACCTTCCCTCCCCTCCCCTTTCAGCATTCCGCAGGGACCGTTTCCTCTGCGACATCCTGGTCCATTCTTCCATCACCTCCACTCTCCTCCCCATGGCGGAGCACTGGAGATGTAACACCTGCCCTTTCACCTTCTCCCTTCCCACCGTCCAGGGCTCCTTCCAAGTGAAACAGCGATTTACTTGTACTTCTTTCAATTTAGTACACTGTACTCACTGCTCACAATGTGGTCTCCTCTACACTGTGGAGACCAAACACAGACTGGGTGATCGCTTTGCTGAACACCTCCGCTCTGACCCTGACCTGCCGGTCGCTTGCCATTTGAATTCTCCATCCCACTCGCACTCTGATCTCTCTGTCCTCAACCTCTTACACTGTTCCAATGAAGCTCAACACAAGCTTGAGGAACAGCACCTCATGTTTCAGTTAGACACTTAACAACCTTCCGGACTCAACATTGATTTCAATAACTTCAGACAGTAACCACAGCTCCCATTTTTTTTGTGGCATTGCAGCTGCTGGTAATGGTTCTGCTGTTACCATTTACAGCTCCTCTAGGCTCATCTTTTGTTCCTATACTTGTCCCATTACCACCCTCCTTGCCTTGCACCATCATCCCTTTTGTCATTTAATCACTCTTGCCCTCCACCCCATCAAAGACCTTCCCTTTTGTTCTTTCCTCCCCTTCCCTCCCTCCCCCCCTTTCCCTCGCTCTGTACTTGCTCAAAAACTGTTAACTCTTTAACGCTTTCCAGTTCTAACGAAACATGAAACATTAACTCTGTTTCTTTCCCCACAGTTGCTGCCTGACTTGCGGAGTATTTACAGCATTTTCTGTTTTTAAAGCAAATAGGATGTTGAACAATATTGTGAAATAAGTTGAGTTCAAATCCCCAGAAACATTGGTGAAGCTGTTCCTGTCCGGGTTAGATTGCCCCTAGAGTAGTACTGCATACAGTTCTGGACAGTTTTGGGCCTATGACAGATGTCAGGGTGATAACACAAGTGAGAACCAGGCAGAATATAAAAAGTTCAGAGGGAAAGTGAAAAAGGAAATGAAGGGCAAAGAGAGAGTATGAGAATAGACTGGCGGCCAACATAAAGGGAATCCAAATGTCTTCTACATGTAAACAGTAAACGGGTAGAAAGAGGAGGGGTGGGGCCGATTAGAGACCATAAGGGAGATCTACTCATGGAGGCAGAGGGGATGGCCGAGGTACTAAATGAGTACTTTGCATCTGTCAAAGGACTAAGATGCTGCCAGAATCTCAGTAAAGGAAGATATAATTGAGATACTGGATAGACTAAAAATTGATAAAGAAGAGGTACTTGAAAGGCCAGTTGTACTTAAAGTACATAAGTCACCCGGTCCGGATGGGATGCATCCTCGGTTGCTGAGGGAAGTGAGGGTGGAAATTGCAGAGGTACTGGCCATAATCTTCCAAACATCCTTAGATACGGGGGTGGTGCCAGAGGATTGGAGAATTGCAAATGTTACACCCTTGTTCAAAAAAGGGTGTAAGGATAAACCCAGCAACTATAGGCCAGTCAGTTTAACCTCAGTGGTGGGGAAACTTTTAGAAACGATAATCCAGGACAGAATTAACAGTCATCTGGATGAGTGTGGATTGATTAGGGAAAACCAGCACGGATTTGTTAAAGGTAAATCGTGATTAACTAACTTGATAGAGTTTTTTGATGAGGTAACAGAGGGAGTTGACGACGACAATGCAGTTGATGTGGTGTATATGGACTTTCAAAAGGTATTGGATAAAGTGCCGCATGGTAGGCTTATCATCAAGATTGCGGCCCATGGAATAAAGAGGGCAGTAGCAACATGGATGCAGAATTGGCTAAGGGACAGGAAACAGGGAATAGTGATGAACAGCTGTTTTTTGGACTGGAGGGACGTGTACAGTTCCCCAGGAGTCAGTGCTGGGACCACTGCTTTTCTTGATATACTAATGACTTGGACTTGGGTGTAAAGGGCACAATTTCAAAATTTGCAGATGACACAAAACTTAGCTCAAGGATTGGTGTGGGAGAAGTGGGTTTCGATTCGTGGGGCACTGGCACCAGTGGGGAAAGAGAGAGCTGTTCCGTTGGGATGGACTACACCTGAACCATGCTGGGACCAGAGATCCAGCGAATCGAATAACTAGGGAGGTAGATAGGGCTTTAAACTAAATAAGCGAGTGGAGGGTCCCAGTGGAGAGAAATCTAGAATGCTAAAGAGAAAAGACAAGGAAGCAGTGCAGGAAAGTGATTGGGGTAAGGACAACCCGATTGTGTCAGGAAGGGACAGAGCGTACAAACAAAAGAGCGCACTAACAAATAGGGTCAGGGTAAAAAAAACTGGTAATAAGACAAATAGGGCCATAGTACAAAAAAATGTTATGATGTCTAAAAATGTTAAAAAGACAGGTCTAAAGGCACTGTATCTAAATGCACGAAGCAGTCGTAATAAGGTAGATGAATTAACAGCGCAAATAGATGTAAACAGATACAATATAATTGTGATTACGGAGACATGGCTGCAGGGTGACCAAGGCTGGGATCTGAATATCCAAGGGTATTCGATATTTAGGAAGGACAGGCAAAAAAGAAAAGAAGGTGGGGTGGCGTTGTTAGTAAAGGATGAAATCAGAGCAATAGAAAGGATATTGGCTCAGAAAATCAAGATGTAGAATCAGTCTGGGTGGAGTTAAGAAATCTATAGAATTTTGGAAGATGACAACAAAAAACACTGGTGGGAATTGTCTATAGGCCTCCAAACAGTAGTGGTAATGTAGGGGATGGGATCAAACAGGAAATTAGAGATGCATGTAACAAGGGTCCTACAGTATTCATTGGTGACTTTAATCTGCATATTGACTGGCCAAACCAAATTAGCAATAATACTGTGGAGGATGAATTCCCGGAGTGTGTACGAGATGGTTTTTTAGACCAGTACATTGAGGAGCCAACTAGGGAACAGGCTATCCTAGATTAGGTATTGTGCAATGAGAAGGGTTAATTAATAATCTTGTTGTGCGGGGTCCTTTAGGGAAGAGCGACCATAACATAATAGAATTCTTCATTAAAATGGAAAGTGAAGCAGTCCAATCCAAAACTAGGTCCTAAATCTAAACAAAGGAAACTACGAAGGTATGAGGAGTGAGTTGGCTATGATAGATTGGGAAGCTTCATTAAAAGGCATGACAGTGGATAGGCAATGGCTAACACTTAAGGAACAAATGCATGAATTGCAACAATTATACATTCCTTTCTGGCACAAAAACACAAAAGGAAAAGTGGCCCAACCATGGCTAACAAAAGAAATTAATTAGTATTAGATCCAAAGAGGAGTCATATAAAGTTGCCAAAAAAAGTAGCAAGCTTGAAGATTGGGAACAGTTTAGAATTCAGCAAAATGGACCAAGAGATTGATTGTGAGGGTAAAAATAGAGTATGAGAGTAAACTTGCAAGGAACATAAAAGCAGGCTGTAAAAGCTTCTACAAGTATATAAAAAGAAAAAGATTAGTGAAGACAAATGTAAGTCCCATACAGTCAGAAACAGGAGAGTTTATAACGGGGAACAGGGAAATGGCAGAGCAATTAAACAAATACTTTGGTTCTGTCTTCACAGAAGAGGACACAAATAACTTCCCAGAAATGCTAGGGAGCCAAGGGTCAAGTGAGAAGGAGGAATTAAAGGAAATTAATATTAGTAAAAAAAAGTGCTGGAGAAATTAATGGGACTGAAAGCCAATAAATCCCCAGGACCTGATAATCTGCATCCCAGAGTACTAAAAGAGGTAGCCACGGAAATAGTGGATGCATTAGTTCTCATCTTCCAAAATTCTATAGATTATGGAACAGTTCCTGCAGATTGGAGGGTGGCAAATGTAACCCCACTATTTAAAAAAAGAGGGAGAGAGAAAACAGGGAACTACAGAATGGTTAGCCTAACATCAGTAGTAGGGAAAATGCTTGAGTCTATTATAAAGGATGTGATAACAGGACACTTAGAAAATATCAATGGGATTAGACAAAGTCAACATGGATTTATGAAAGGGATTTATGACAAATCTACTGGAGTTTTTTGAGGATGTAACTGGTAGAATAAATAAGAGAGAGCCAGTGGATGTGGTGTATTTGGATTTTCAGAAGGCCTTTGATTAAAGTCCCACATAAGAGGTTAGTGTGCAAAATTAAAACACATGGGATTGGTGGAAATATACTGGCATGGATTGAAAATTGGTTAACAGACAGGAAACAGAGAGTAGGAATAAAAGGGTCTTTTTTAGGTTGGCAAACTGTGACTAGTGGGGTACCACAGGGATCAGTGCTTGGGCCCCAGCTATTCACAATATATATCAATGATTTGGATGAGGGAACCAAATGTAATATTTCCAAGTTTGCTGATGACACAAAACTAGGTGGGATTGTGAGTTTTGAGGAGGATGCAAAGAGGCTTCAAGGCGATTTAGACAAGTTGATTGAGTGGGTAAATACATGGCAGGTGCAGTATAACGTGGATAAGTGTGAAGTTATCCACATTGGAAGGGAAAACAGAAAGGCAGACTATTATTTAAATAGTGATAGATTGGGAAATATTAATGTACAAAGGGACCTGAGTGTCCTTGTACACCAGTCACTGAAAGCAAACATGCAGGTGCAGCAAGCACTTAGGAGGGCAAATGGTATATTGGCCTTAATTGCAAGAGGATTTGAGCATAGGAGCAAGAATGTCTTACTGCAGTTATACAGGGCCTTGGTGAGAGCACACCTGGAGGATTGTGTGATGTTTTATTGTCTCCTGTCTCCTTACCTAAGAAAGGATATAGAGGGAGTGCAGCAAAGGTTCACCAGGGATAGCAGGACTGTCGTATGAGGAGAGATTGTCGACTTGGCATGTATTCACTCGAGTTTAGAAGACAAGGCTAGACAGACTGGATGCAGGGAGGATGTTTCCCCTGGCTGGGGGGGTCCAGAATGAGGGGTCACAGTCTCAGGATACGGGGTAAGACATTTAGGACTGAGATGAGGAGAAATTTCTTCACTCAGAGGGTGGTGAACCTGTGGAATTCTCTACCACAGAAGGCTGTAAGGGCAAGTCACTGAATATATTTAAGAAGGAGCGAGATAAATTTCTAGACACAACAGGCATCAAAGAGTATGGGGAGAGAGCGGGAATATAGTATTGAGATAGAGGATCAGCCATGATCATATTGAATGGTGGAGCAGGCTTGAAGGGCCAAATGTCCTACTCCTGCTCCTATTTTCTATGTTTCTATGGAAGGGTAGTAAACAGTGAGGAGGATAGTGATAGACCTCAGGAGGATATAGACAGGCTGGTGGCATGGGCAGACACATAGCAGATGAAATGTGAAGTGATACATTTCGGCAGGAAGATTGAGGAGAGGCAATATACGCTAAAGGACACAATTCTAAAAAGGGTACAGGAGAGAGATCTGGGGGTTTATGTGCACAAATCGTTGAAGGTGGCAGGGCAGGTTGAGAAAGCCGTTAAAAAAGCATACGGGATCATGGGCTTTATAAATAGAGGCATGGAGTACAAAAGTATGGAAGCCATGATGAATCTTTATAAAATACTGGTTCGGCCACAACTAGAGTATTGTGTCCAGTTCTGGGCTCTGCACTTCAGGAAAGATGTGAAGGCCTTGGAGAGAGTGCAGAAGAGATTTACTAGAATGATCCCAGGGATGAGGGGCTTTAGTTATGTGGATAGACTGGAGAAGCTGGGGTTGTTCTCCTTGGAACAGAGACAGTTGCAAGGAGATTTGATAGAGGTATTCAAAATCATGAAGGGTCTAGACAGAGTAGATAGAGAGAAACTGTTCCCATTGGCGGAAAGGTTAAGAATCAGAGGACATAGATTTAAGGTGATTGGCAAAAGAAACAAAGGTGACATGAGGAAAAACTTTTTTACACAGCGAGTGGTTGGGGTCTGGAATGATCATTCCAGAGTGGGGGTGGAGGCAGATTCAATCATGGTCTTTTAAAGGGAAGGAAAAATATTTGAAAGGAAAAAATTTGCACGGATACAGGGAAAGGGCGGGGGAATGGGACCAGCTGGATTGCTCTTGCATAGAGCCGGCGCGGACTCGATGGGCCGAATGGCCTCCTTCCGTGCTGTAACCTTTCTATGGTTCTATGATTCTAACATAAGGGGGCAACCTAGGTCCCAGAGACAGTGCAAAGGAGAGCAACAAGATTAATCCTTGTGTCAGAGGAAAGAGCTACAAGGAACAACATGATAAGCTCTTCAGCCCTCTTCACTCTTCCGCCTTGAAAAGAGAGATGTCAGACAGATGCTGAAAGAAAGAAAGAACTTGTATTTATTTAGCAACTTTCACAACCTCAGGATGTCCCAAAATGTTTCACAGCCAATGAAGTACTTTTGAAGTCTAATGTACGAAACGCATCAGTTAATTTGTGCACAGCAAGATCCCACACACAGTAAGGTAATAATGACCAGATAATCTGTTTGTGATGTTGGTTGAGGGTTAAGTATTGGCCAGGACACTGGGGAGAACTCCCCGGCTCTTCTTCAAAAAGCGTCATGGGATCTTTTACGTCCACCTGAGAGGGTGGACGGGGCCTTGGTATTTAGGATATTTAACAGTACATCCAAAACACTACTTTCAGATACACTAGAGCAGCAGAACAAGGATACACAAGTTCAGAGTTCTGGACGGCAAATTTAGGACAGACGTCAGAAATTCTTTCTTTACATAGAGAATGATCAACAACTGGAATGGTTTGCCAGGAAGAGTGGGTGATGCTAGGCACTGAACTGATTTAGGAAACAGTTGGATGTTGTCATGGGAAGATGGTAGGATTGGTATTCTAGAAGGATGAGATCAAATGGACAGGCAGGCCTTCACCAAAGCAATCTTGTGAGTCATGCAAATATTTATCATGCTGGAGATGGAATAGCTTGTGCCATTTTTCATAGCAGCAGGAGCCAGCTGGCCCTTTACAGTTTGGGCTTTTTACCAACACTTTTGTCTTGGGTTTACAGCAAAGAAAACACTTTCCATAAGCACATGAAGTCTCATACGAACTGAAACCTGTGCCTTTATGCCTGCTGTGTCTGAGATAGGATGTGTCTTCTCCAAGATACAGGAACTACCACACTGTCAAATCAATGCATATAGGCTAAAACTAATGGTTCAGATTTATTTCCAAGTAAGATAATACACAAAAGCAGTAAGGTTCAACAAGAAATTAGTACAATACTTAACACAATTCCGAGAGAATCAATCCATAAGGGGTTACGATACCACCTTCCAGAAAGTACTTCTTACTTAGTTTGTTACTTGACAAGGCCTTTGGATACAACCGTCTTAGACCTTCAGGATACGATGTTGCATGTAGATGATGCAAATCCTAGTCAAACAATTGAACTGAGGGTGAGCAGCTAGGGTGATGATTTAAGCCAAATAAGTCTTTCATGTCACAGATATTAATGTTGAGACATCCATTATCTTCATCTGAAACATTTCCTTGATGTTTCAGCTTTCAGAGATAATGAATTTGTGTCTTGTTCCAATTTATAGACCTGCACACATTAATATTTCAATTGTAAACAATTTTACAACACCAAGTTATAGTCCAGCAATTTTATTTTAAATTCACAAGCTTTCGGAGATTTTCTCCTTCCTCAGGCAAATGTTTCAAGAGCTCCTTGAAGCCTACGCATTTATACATATAGAACAATACATGGTGTTTACAGACTGCCCCTGCAACTGCCCGTTGCCAAGGCAATCACCGTGTTCAGACAGAGAGGTGTCACCTGCAGAACCCCCGAATACACATTCAACAAAAAAACAAACAGGGAAAAAAAACAGAGAAAAAAAACACAGAGAGAGGCAGAAACATCCGGAAGGCAGAGAGAGCCAGCAAATGACCCATTATATTAAAAACAGATAACATTTGTTCGATGGTGGGGTAACGTGTAGCGTGACATGAACCCAAGATCCCGGTTGAGGCCGTCCTCATGGGTGCGGAACTTGGCTATCAATTTCTGCTCGATGATTTTGCGTTGTCGTGTGTCTCGAAGGCTGCCTTGGAGTACGCTTACCCGAAGGTCGGTGGATGAATGTCCATGACTGCTGAAGTGTTCCCCGACTGGGAGGGAACCCTCCTGTTTGGCGATTGTTGCGCGGTGTCCGTTCATCCGTTGTCGCAGCGTCTGCATGGTCTCGCCAATGTACCATGCTCTGGGGCATCCTTTCCTGCAACGTATGAGGTAGACAACGTTGGCCGAGTCACAGGAGTATGAACCATGCACCTGGTGGGTGGTGTCCTCTCGTGTGATGGTGGTATCTGTGTCGATGATCTGGCATGTCTTGCAGAGGTTACCGTGGCAGGGTTGTGTGGCGTCGTGGACGCTGTTCTCTTGAAAGCTAGGTAGTTTGCTGCGAACGATGGTCTGTTTGAGGTTGGGTGGCTGTTTAAAGGCGAGTAGTGGAGGTGTGGGGATGGCCATAGCGAGGTGTTTGTCCTCATTGATGACATGTTGAAGGCTGCGGAGAACATGGCGTAGTTTCTCCGCTCCGGGGAAGTACTGGACGACAAAGGGTACTCTGTTGGTTGCGTCCCGTGTTAGTCTCCTGAGGAGGTCTATGCGATTTTTTGCTGTGGCCCGTCGGAACTGTCGATCGATGAGTCGAGCGTCATATCCCGTTCTTACTAGGGCGTCTTTCAGCGTCTGTAGGTGTCCATCGCGTTCCTCCTCGTCTGAGCAGACCCTGTGTATTCGCAGGGCCTGTCCATAGGGGATGGCCTCTTTGACGTGGTTAGGGTGGACGTGGTTAGGGTGGAAGGTGGAAGACCAACCGCAACATCGTCATCAAACCAGCGGACAAAGGAGGAGCCATAGTCATACAGAACAGAACAGACTATTGCAAAGAAGCATACCGACAACTGGACAACCAGGAACACTACAGACGGTTACCCGCAGATCCGACCAAAGAACACACCCACCAGCTCAACAAACTGATCAAGACCTTCGATCCAGACCTTCAAAGCATCCTACGCATTCTCATCCCACGTAATCCCTGCGTGGGAGACTTCTACTGCCTCCCAAAGATACACAAAGCCAACACACCCGGACGTCCCATCGTATCAGGCAACGGAACCCTGTGTGAGAACCTCTCTGGATACATCGAGGGCATCCTGAAACCCATCGTACAGGGAACCCCCAGCTTCTGTCGTGACACTACAGACTTCCTACAAAAACTCAGTACCCACGGACCAGTTGAACCAGGAACACTTCTCACCACGATGGACGTCTCGGCACTATACACCAGTATCCCCCACGATGACGGCATCGCTGCGACAGCATCAATACTCAACACCAACAACAGCCAATCTCCGGAAGCCATCCTACAACTCATCCGCTTCATCCTGGATCACAATGTCTTCACCTTCGATAACCAGTTCTTTACCCAAACACACGGAACAGCCATGGGGACCAAATTCGCACCCCAATACGCCAACATTTTCATGCACAAGTTCGAGCAGGACTTCTTCACTGCACAAGACCTCCAACCAACACTATACACCAGATACATCGACGACATTTTCTTTCTATGGACCCACGGCAAGGAATCACTAAAGAGACTACACGATAACATCAACAAGTTCCATCCCACCATCAAGCTCACCATGGACTACTCCTCAGAATCAGTTTCTTTCTTGGACACACGAATCTCCATCAAAGACGGGCACCTCAGCACCTCACTCTACCGCAAGCCCACGGACAACCTCACGATGCTCCACTTTTCCAGCTTCCACCCTAACCACGTCAAAGAGGCCATCCCCTATGGACAGGCCCTGCGAATACACAGGGTCTGCTCAGACGAGGAGGAACGCGATGGACACCTACAGACGCTGAAAGACGCCCTAGTAAGAACGGGATATGACGCTCGACTCATCGATCGACAGTTCCGACGGGCCACAGCAAAAAATCGCATAGACCTCCTCAGGAGACTAACACGGGACGCAACCAACAGAGTACCCTTTGTCGTCCAGTACTTCCCCGGAGCGGAGAAACTACGCCATGTTCTCCGCAGCCTTCAACATGTCATCAATGAGGACAAACACCTCGCTATGGCCATCCCCACACCTCCACTACTCGCCTTTAAACAGCCACCCAACCTCAAACAGACCATCGTTCGCAGCAAACTACCTAGCTTTCAAGAGAACAGCGTCCACGACGCCACACAACCCTGCCACGGTAACCTCTGCAAGACATGCCAGATCATCGACACAGATACCACCATCACACGAGAGGACACCACCCACCAGGTGCATGGTTCATACTCCTGTGACTCGGCCAACGTTGTCTACCTCATACGTTGCAGGAAAGGATGCCCCAGAGCATGGTACATTGGCGAGACCATGCAGACGCTGCGACAACGGATGAACGGACACCGCGCAACAATCGCCAAACAGGAGGGTTCCCTCCCAGTCGGGGAACACTTCAGCAGTCATGGACATTCATCCACCGACCTTCGGGTAAGCGTACTCCAAGGCGGCCTTCGAGACACACGACAACGCAAAATCATCGAGCAGAAATTGATAGCCAAGTTCCGCACCCATGAGGACGGCCTCAACCGGGATCTTGGGTTCATGTCACGCTACACGTTACCCCACCATCGAACAAATGTTATCTGTTTTTAATATAATGGGTCATTTGCTGGCTCTCTCTGCCTTCCGGATGTTTCTGCCTCTCTCTGTGTTTTTTTTCTCTGTTTTTTTTCCCTGTTTGTTTTTTTGTTGAATGTGTATTCGGGGGTTCTGCAGGTGACACCTCTCTGTCTGAACACGGTGATTGCCTTGGCAACGGGCAGTTGCAGGGGCAGTCTGTAAACACCATGTATTGTTCTATATGTATAAATGCGTAGGCTTCAAGGAGCTCTTGAAACATTTGCCTGAGGAAGGAGAAAATCTCCGAAAGCTTGTGAATTTAAAATAAAATTGCTGGACTATAACTTGGTGTTGTAAAATTGTTTACAATTGTCAACCCCAGTCCATCACCGGCATCTCCACATCATTAATATTTCAAGGAGAGACTACCCTCACTGCCAAAAAATCTTTGATTTAATTAATCTCTGAACACAGGCAACATCATTGAATATATTGGTGGATCTAATCAATATCATGAATGGGCCATCCGTCATCACACAGACAAAGGGATTCCTTTCACAATACAGTTATCTGTACATTTATCCTGTTCGTCTAAAGTCACATAAAAATATAATGCGAAAATTTCCTAAATCGCTATATAGACCATGTGAGGAGGTTCACCTGGTGCCACATGATTGGGACACTTCACTGAGTGATAAACAGCAAGAGATTGATCATGTGTCCCATTCTAGGATCAAGGGGCAGGGGATCTCAGTGTAGCCTAAGAGGTAGGAAAGTGGACCTACAGCAACTGAGATCCTGGTTACAGATACAACCCTTTTTGCAATGGTTTCATCACATCAGGTCAGAGGACAGGTGCAGAAAACATGAAGGAAGCTAATGATTTCTCTGCGACCTCTGCATCATTCATCAGGTAACTGAGAGTTCCATTTTTGTAAGCTTTGCAGGTGCAATAGGGCCTATATATAGAGAACAACATTTAAATTATTGGACAGCGGTTTGGATACAGCCATATTGTGGTACATCAGACATATGACTCCCCAGTCTCCTTCGACATACTGCAGATCAGGTCAGCCCCACCCATGTCACTTGTAGATCGAAAATGCTGATCACCATGGAAAGCAAATTAGTGAAAGTAACCACTTATGATTAAATTAAAGTTGTAACACCTCCCTGAACCATAAGCAGCTGAGTAGCCTGGGCCAATACAGCAGCAAGACATGGAAATCATCTCCTTCAAGAGAAAAGGAGTGTTGCAGGAAGGCACAGCATTCAAACATTCCATTAAGAAGCTAGGAAAGGCACTAAGGCCCTGGTTATATCAATCCCTGATCCTCCACTGTGAGAGGAATATTAGAACTTCATGGAGATGCTCTGCAGTACATGCAAGAAGTGATAATCATCTTGCCTAATTCAAATGAAGGCCCAAACTAGTGGGTGAGACCTCAATGTATTTGGATAGTGGATGGGTAGAAAAGGGGACATTGCTGACAACAACATTGCTGTTAAAGAACCACCTACTGCTTTCAGGATCCTGTTTATAAAATTGAGTAACTTTCCTGTGGTGTTGCACATTCAGAGTCAAGAGAGCAGAGTGGGTAGAGCAGGGTGCATAGAGCAGGGTGGGTAGAGCAGGGTGGGAGGGAGGGATAAGGTAGAGCAGGGTGGGTAGAGCAGGGTGGGTAGAGCAGGGTGGGTAGAGCAGGGTGCATAGAGCAGGGCGGGTAGAGCAGGGTGGGAGGGAGGGATAAGGTAGAGCAGGGTGGGTAGAGCAGGGTGGGTAGAGCAGGGTGGGTAGAGCAGGGTGGGTAGAGCAGGGTGGGCGGGAGGGATAAGGTAGAGCAGGGTGGGTAGAGCAGGGTGGGCGGGAGGGATAAGGTAGAGCAGGGTGGGTAGAGCAGGATGGGTGAGAGAGATAAGGTAGAGCAGGGTGGGTAGAGCAGGGTGGGCGGGAGGGATAAGGTAGAGCAGGGTGGGTAGAGCAGGGTGGGTGAGAGAGATAAGGTAGAGCAGGGTGGGTAGAGCAGGGTGGGTGAGAGAGATAAGGTAGAGCAGGGTGGGTAGAGCAGGGTGGGTGAGAGAGATAAGGTAGAGCAGGGTGGGTAGAGCACGGTGGGCAGGAGGGATAAGGTAGAGCAGGGTGGGTAGAGCAGGGTGGGCGGGAGAGATAAGGTAGAGCAGGGTGGGTAGAGCAGGGTGGGCGGGAGAGATAAGGTAGAGCAGGGTGGGTAGAGCACGGTGGGCAGGAGGGATAAGGTAGAGCAGGGTGGGTAGAGCAGGGTGGGTGGGAGAGATAAGGTAGAGCAGGGTGGGTAGAGCAGGGTGGGGAGATCTGTGTGGGAGAGATGGTAAGGTAGAGACTGGGGAGAAGGACGATGTTCGAGGATGGTTAGAGACAGGGGGCCAGGGGAAAGATAGAGCACCACTAGAAGTTGAAGCAGGGGGATTGGTAGTGCACGGTTAGAGACCAGGGGAAGGAAGTGCGGGGTGAGAGCTTGGGAGATGGAGAAGGGAAACGAGGCTTGGAGATTGGACGGAGGGAGAATGGAAGGTAAAGCACAGTAATGCACAATCCCTGCACGTGAATGGGTTGGCCTGAGGCGCATGTGATATTGGACTTCAGGCCTCATTATCATCAAGACAATGAACTGCAGATACCTAATAGGTGTCCCCAAGCAGCTCACCGTGAAGAGGAATGTGGGCAAAGGGACCTTAGTGAGCGACGGGACCAACAGTGTATCCTTAACCAAAGAGATTTAAGGATTGAGACAGAAACAGAGAAATGACGAAGAAGAAAATACGGTGAATGAGAGTTAAATCAGGTACAGAAAGAGAAATAAAGAGAGGGAAAGGACATTTGGATTAGGAGAGAGAGAAAAAAGAGACAGATGTCAATGGATGTTATTTATATGGACTTCCAGAATAAGAGACTGTTAGCTAAGATAGAAGCCCATGGAATCGAAGGAAAAGTACGGCCTTGGTTAGGAAATTGGCTGAGCGAAAGGCGACAGAGAGTAGGGATAATGGGAAGGTACTCACATTGGCAGGATGTGACTAGTGGAGTCCCGCAGGGATCTGTCTTGGGGCCTCAATTATTCACAATATTTATTAATGATTTAGATGAAGGCATAGAAAGTCTCATATCTAAGTTTGCCGATGACACAAAGATTGGTGGCATTATAAGCAGTGCAGATGAAAACATAAAATTACAAAGGGATATTGATAGATTAGGTGAATGGGCAAAACTGTGGCAAATGGAATTCAATGTAGACAAATGTGAGGTCATCCACTTTGGATCAAAAAAGGATAGAACAGGGTACTTTCTAAATGGTAAAAAGTTAAAAAAACAGTGGATGTCCAAAGGGACTTAGGGGTTCAGGTACATAGATCATTGAAGTGTCATGAACAGGTGCAGAAAATAATCAAGAAGGCTAATGGAATGTTGGCCTTTATATCTAAAGGACTAGAGTACAAGAGGGCAGAAGTTATACTGCAGCTATCCAAAACCCTGGTTAGACCACACCTGGAGTATTGTGAGCAGTTCTGGGCACCGCACCTTCGGAAGGACATATTGGCCTTGGAGGGAGTGCAGCGTAGGTTTACTAGAATGATACCCAGACTTCAAGGGTTAAGTTACGAGGAGAGATTACACAAATTGGGGTTGTATTCTCTAGAGTTTAGAAGGTTAAGGGGTGATCTGATCGAAGTTTATAAGATATTAAGGGGAACAGATAGGGTGGATAGAGAGAAACTATTTCTGCTGGTTGGGGATTCTAGGAGTAGGGGACACAGTCTAAAAATTAGAGCCAGACCTTTCAGGAGTGAGATTAGAAAACATTTCTACACACAAAGGGTGGTAGAGGATTGGAAATCTCTTCAGCAAACGGCAATTGATACTAGCTCAATTGCTAAATTTAAATCTGAGATAGATAGCTTTGTGGCAACCAAAGGTATTAAGGGATATGGGCCAAAGGCAGGTATATGGAGTTAGATCACAGATCAGCCATGATCTTATCAAATGGCGGAGCAGGCATGAGGGGCTGAATGGCCTACTCCTGTTCCTATGTTCCTATAAAGGAAAAGGAAAAAAAAATTAAATTTGAAATTTTTCAAATCTCTAAGAAGAATGAGATTGAATTGTTTAAATTGTTCCCTTTCTCGGCCAGAGAGATTGATTAGCACTGCACATTGTTAAAAAGGTACTTATGCTGTTAATTACCAGACTTAACTTTCTGTGGCGAGTTTAATGGGCAATTAATATGCAAATCCAGCAAGTTCTTAAAACTAACGGTGAGGTTAAGGGAGCGATGCAGTTTGTACGAAGCAAACAGCGAAGCAGCGTAAATCAATCAGCAAGTTCTGGAGATTCGCAACTCAAGGTGTATCTCAATCCCCTGAAATTTGTTGGCTGATTTGCGCATTAATAACAGCATGTGTCGTTAACACACCGTTACTTTTACAGCAACACCGGCCCATTATATAGATAATGTACTCCAGATTATTGGGCATGACCCTCCTCATTCAGTTTTAGGAGGACATTTTATGTACATTGTAATGGATTTACTACCCACTTACAATGAAAATTGGAACAGTAATCTCCCATTGTTTAGCCACAAAGGAACAGTGAAGCAAGATTACAGACAAGTGAAAAATTGCTCACTGTAATCTCTGTCTATGCCATGAAAATCTGATTTTTCTTCTCAAAAGCATTCCTTTGAGCTGAGCTTCAGGCAACAGTATAAGAATCACAATCATTTAGTGAATTTACAGAGCCTGAATCTAAAACTAATCGTTTTTTTATAATTGAGCCTAAATTTAGTTCATTAAAACTGTCAGAAATGCTTAATCAGCCAGCTTCTGATTTAGCAAAATCTTGAGCTAGCAAGCAAAATTTTACTATAAAAGGATTCCAGTTAATTACACAAGGGCTGTGTACCATGGCTGTGTGTTATTAGTTTAAACTCAACAGTATGAAAGGCAAATAACTCGTAAGAGTCCCATTTGTATTTCTCCTCCACTTTGATGGATGTACACTAGTCGCATGGCATCATTTAATTGTACAGTTTGTGTCTGTTGCTTCTATTGTTCGTTAGCTGATGTGTGCCACACTGCTTTCAGTGTTGAAGTCTCAGTGAATAACGCTGTTTATTACAATATTAACGCACTAGGATGGTTTGATTTAGTTCTTAATTGTATTAGGTAATAGCACTAATCTCTACTTTACTCAATAACTGTAAACAATTTTACAACACCAAGTTATAGTCCAACAAATTTATTTTAAATTCCACAAGCTTTCGGAGGCTTCCTCCTTCCTCAGGTGAACAGCACGGAAGGAGCCCATTCAGCCCAGCAAGCCTCTACTGGTGTTTGCTCTTTAATTGAGCTACTTTATCTAATCCCATTTACTGGCTTTTTCTCTTTTATATTCTTCCTTGTCAAATGCTTATCCAATTTCCCTCTAAATAATATTGTTGTCTCTGCCTAATAGCTTTCCAGGTTCTAATAACCTCTGTGTGAAAAAAAATATTTTAACTTACCCCATTCATTCTCCCAGTGATGATCTTGAGTTTGTGTTCCCTTGTTGCCCCCTTCCCAATCAGTGGAAACAACTTTTCCCTGTTTACCCACTCAAATCTTCACTGAGTATTTTCCATGGCTCTAATATCCTTCCTATAATGAAAGGCACTCAACTGTGTCATAGCCAATGTGTTGTACAAATTCAACATCACCTCCTTGCTTTTATATTCAATGTACCTGGGAATAAAACTCAGGACACTATTTGTCTTTATTGTGGCCTTTTCCACCTTGTAAAATCGTGTATCTGTACCTCTAGATCTCTCTATTCTTTCAGTCTATGAAGGATATATTTCTTTTCATCTGCCCTTTCCCAAAATATATGACCTGACATGTCTCGGCATTGAACTGTGTCTGCTGCCCACTCCGCCAACCTTTTTAACGTCTTTCTTCAAACGCCTCCATTCTTCCTCATAGTTTGTCAGACCCCCTAATTTGGTTTCATTAGCAGGGATATCATTTCTCTGGTGCCTGTATCTAATTCATTGATTATAAATGGAAAGCAAAAGTGGTCCCTGCACAAATCCCTGGGGCACGTCACGACCCACATCCCATCAATGCAAAAAGCTCTCTCTTGCTCTCTCCCTGAGAAAATGCAAAAACGTTACAGGTAAAGTTGTGTATTGGTGAGTTCTGCTAAATAGTGATAAAAAACCAAAAACATCCTCACAAATCCATAATATAATAAAAATGGAGGTGAGTGGCCCTTTGCAAAATCCAATGTAAACTTTCCAATGGAGATTCTGGTGTCAACAGTTAGTTGTTGCCCTTTACCTGTAATGATTTTGCATGATGTTAATCCTATCTCTCACTTGTAATGCCCCCTTTAACGGCAGAAATATAATTGAGAAAATGCTTTTGAGTCTTCAGCACACATTTGCAGGCCTCCTACTGCTGTGAGTTTTATGGAATGAATCTTCCACACACACCTACCATTTTGATTTGTCTCCCACTTGCTCAGCCTCTACAAGCCACATAGATCAACTGTTAAAATCTCTCATAGCTCTCTCTATTACCCACACGACTGATGGCTGCAAAGGAACATGAACTGTAAACATCCAGACTTTGCTGCTCAAGTTATAAAGCAAATTTCTTCCCTACTTCCACTTCAGTCTCTGGCTCTGCACCACGTCTCCAGCCTCCGTGACACTGCCTCTGAAAACACACTCTGGCCACAACGCTGCCTGTCATTTCATTTAAATAATGGCTTTGCCTTGGACTCTGGCCCCCGCCATTGTTTCCCACCGCCAGGCCTCTAAAAAAAAAGGTTTTAAATAATTGCTCTGAGTCATCCTCTGCTTGGGTCGACCTTTACCCCGCTGTTTACCACTGGTCAGCCTCCAGCCACTAAACACTTCTGCCTGTAAAAAATAAATGTAACATTCAATGGCTCTGCCTTGGCCTCAAGTCCTGACACCTTCCTCACCTGGCCTCTGGACTCTGAGAAATTACAAAGAAATAATGGGCTCGATTTTTGGACGTCCGAGCCGGCGGGTTCGTGGCTGGGGGGGGGCTCCGAAAATCGGGGATTCCCGGGGCGGATCTGGAGCCCGGCTCCAAGCCGCCCACTTCCGGGTTCCCCAGTGACATGCTTAGATGCGCGCGCAGCCCCTGCATGTGGGACTCCCGCCGGCTTTTAAGGCAATTAATTACATAGTTCAGGTCGTTTCCAGACCTGATTTGTAGGATATTTTAGAAGGGGTGGGATTTTCATTGAAACTGAGCGTGTTTCCCGTACTGGGGGAAACACTCCTAGTTGAAATGGACGTGTTGCAGCCACCAGCCAGTGGCAGCTGCAAAGGTCCATTTGACAGGTGGCGGGGGAGACCCTCACTCATTGCAGGAGGCCACTCTGTCACTTTGGACAAAGTTTGAACTCCACCACCCTCATCCTAACAATAAAATTCACCAACTTGGAACCTCAACCCTGGTGTGCAGACACATTTACCTACCTTGCGGACCCCCTCAAACGTACATCTTCCGGATGGGGGCCACCATAGCTGCAGTCATGACCTCCTCGGAGGACGAACAGCATCACCAGCCTCGCTGGCCAAGCCGTCCACCTCTGACACGTGGAGCTCCACAACACAGTGCTGTGACACATCCACCTGCACAGCAGGAGGGAGGGCAACCGCAGAGAGAGATGCGCCGCAGAAGGCACTACCCTCGCCACAGGGTCTACTGGACCTCTCTGAGAAGCAGTGCACACCGAGGCTCAGAGTCACTCGACATGTAGCTGTGGACATCTGCAGCCTCCTTCATGCCGCGCTGCTCCCGGCTGGCCCGAGCACCATCTTCTTACCTGTCGCTGTCAAAGTCACCACTGCCCTCAACAACTTCTCCTCCGCATCCTTCCAGGGTGCCACCAGGGACATCGCCGACGTCTCTCAGTCGTCTGCACAAAAGAGCCCTGCAAATGCACCTACACCCACTCTGAAGTGACACAATGGGCGGCATCAGGTGTGGGTCTTCATGGTGAAAGGGCATTATTGCACAAACCAGAGAAGATTTGCAAAGACGTGGCAGTAGTGGTGACAATATAATATGTAATGTGAGTTGATCAGAAATCAAATATAAGTAAAAAGCATGACAAACCCTCAAACACCCTTGTGCATCCCCTTCATGCTCACGACACGTTTGCCTTACGCTTCCTACCACACATATGTGATGTATGCCCTGTGGCTGCAGCACAGGTAGTGGCAGGTTGGGTGAGACTGACCGTGAAAGAGATGCATCAGAGGGTGAGTATGAGATAGAGCCATGAGACTGTATGAGAATTGGGTTGAGTGGTAGTGGCGGGATGAGTACTGGCGAGGTGAATAAGTACAGGTAAGATGAGGATGAGCTTTGAGTGGATGTGAGGAGTGACGTGACAGAGTAGTGTTGGCAGTGCAGAAGGAGATGTGGGGTGGGGGCGGTGATGTGGCAGACGGAGTATAGGGGAATAAGTAAGTGTACTCACTTCGGCTGATCTACTTAGGTCATTGAAGCGCCTCCTGCACTGTATGCAGGTGCGTGATATGTTGGTGGTGCAGGTGACCTCCTCTGCCACCTCGAGCCAGGCCTTCGTGGTGGCAGAGGCAGGCCATTTACTCCCGTCTGCCGGGAAGAAGATCTCTATCTTCCTCCTCCTCCTCACCCCATCCAGTAGGACCTGGAGTGAGGCATCATTAAGCCTCGGAGCAGCCTTCCCCCTGGGCTGCTCCATGCTGTAATTTTGGCTCCTTTCTGCAGCATCAGTCAGTGGAGGACTTCCCCTTTAAATAGGGCTCCTCCAGCTGACAGCCTATGATGCGGCTGTGCAGTCCGCCCGCTGCGCAGCTTTCCAGTGGGAAACCCGGAAGCCAAGTTAAATGCCTTCAATTAGGCTGCGATCGCGTGCGGAGCACCCCGAATTCACTGGGCGCATTACCCACGCGCCCAGTCGACCCCCCCGCTGCCAACCCGCCTCCCTCCTAATATCGAGCCCAATGGCTCTGCTTGGTCTCTGGCCCAACTCTGCCCTGTGAAGACTGAATGTTGCTACATCTGAATTGGGACCCCCACCTGACAATCGAAGCACAACAAAAGGGAGCTTGACTAAATAATACCACTCAATTTTATTTCTTATGGGTTTTTTTTTGTCTGGACTATGTATGAACCACATTGTGTGCTGTGCTGTGCTGAACTGTGATGTGCTTGTGATGTGCTGAACTGTGATGTGCTGAGCTGAGCTGAACTATGATGTGCTGAGCTGTGCTGAACTATGATGTGCTGTGCTGAGCTGTACCTGGCAGCTCAACCCTTTGGCAGCAGTACAGAATCCTAGCTGCTGGTAGATGTCACTCCTGGTGGGAGCTTTATTTCATTGTTCAAATCGAGCCATTTTCTTGTAGCAATGGGTGGAGCATGCACTGCACACACTTCGGCATTGGTGCTAAGCGTTGAGTGGCCTAATCAGCAGTTCATAAAGGGGAAATCTAGCAGTCCACTCAAACATGGGTAGGTAATCATTTTTTTAAAATATTTTTGTGGCGTCAGGATCAATGCACCATCTGTGCCCACAAAAAACCTCCAGGCTGCTGCCTTGCCATCTGCCCCCACCCCTCACTCCAACGTGATTGCCTTTCCCCCCCCCCCCCACTCCCCACCAACTGATTACTTCCAGCTTGGCTCTGCAGAGGGGCCTCTGAATTTCCCCCCCCCACTACCCCTGCCTCGACCAGCAAGCTGCCTGTGAACACCGCTCCAGAGTTTGCAGGCATTTTGGAATCTAGGCTTAAATATTAGAGTTAATCGGGGCCTTGGACACCAGACACCAGTGTAAACATGTGTATGGGATTTGGAATCATCAGTGTGCAGTGTTCAGATAAACTGCAATAAACTATTGTTACTAATACAATTGCAAACATGCCCCAGGGGCTGTGTAGAGGCAACTTAACTGATATATCAAGATTTTGAATGTTCTTCTGTTTGATTTTTCTTTTTTCGAATCTATTTTTGATCAGTTATGTGCAAGTATACCTCTTTCTTCACCTAGTATCCAGGAATATCACAGCATTAGCAAATCTCCCTGCGAGAACATTGGTCCCAGCTCAGTTGAGGTGCAACCCATCCGGCCTGTAAAGGTCCCAATGCCCCAGGAATCTAAAGCCCTCCCATCTGTACCATCTCTCCAGCCATGCATTCATCTGCTGTATCCTCCTATTTCTATACTCATGGCATTCTATAGCATGGCTTTCCCTTTAAAACAATGTCACTTCGATGCAATTATTTGGGTGACTTTTATATAACAACAAAATGCAGTTTATAAAAAAGTTTGTCTCTTTTCTTGATTGATATGTTTTGTGGATTTCTCATTTCTAATGGATCTGTTTAGCTCAGTGGGAGCTCAGTGATTTTGAGCAGAGGGCGGTTCGATGGCAGAGAGTTTTGGAGCAGACTGGCACGCACGTACTTATACAGACTGATCCTTGGGTAACACAGTCACACTCCCAGGCCATTGAAATCGATGATTAATGTGGTACTGCAACCTCGTTCAGCTGTTAGAACAAACACAGCTAAAAGACATACCCGGCTCTGAACTATCACCTGTTCTGAGGGTGGATTTGGGGCTTTAAAACAGAGCCTACTGCCTCTAAGAATCCGCCGCTAAAAAAAAAACGACATCTGAGTTCTTTTCAAAAACAATTGCCATCCCCCTTTAAGGCACGCCGGGACCCTGATCCCCCACATGTAAATGGGGTCAAGGCTAAACCCTACAACTGAGTTCCCTCATCTTCCACCGCCTTTATATAGGTGGTGGTAGGAGCTGCAGGAAGATATCCTGAGTCAGATATAGATTGGGGAGGTCATTTTGTGAGCTGCTACTGAAGGTGTTACTTTACTCTATGTTGATCTCCTCAGTACTTTGGATATTCAGTCAGGACTTTTGCTGCTAATTTTGCAGAGCTCAGCTCAAAGTACTGCTTTGCATTGGGGACATGGATTACCCAAATGGGAATCTCTCTGTTCTTATGCTATGAAGAGGAAGAGGATGAGGACGTGGAAGATGCTAGATTGGAGGCTGCTAAGAGTGAGGCATCATAGATATATAAAAGATAGATAGATAGATAGATGGATGAACTTCATTTGCTAACCTCTAGTCCTGGAGTTGCAGGTTTTATGGAGTTCTGAAACATATCAATTCACCAATTTCCTTGAGGATCCTAATATGTATCTGCCCAGGATTCTCCCATTAGATTCTCCTCGATATGCTGATATGGGATGTTATGATACCCCCCGGTTAGCACATAAATGTTCCATGGTCCCAGGTGAGTTCAGCTAACTCAGCACAGATCAAGAAGCAAACCTGGGATCTACCTGGTCTATATGAACCATTGTAAACAATTTTACAACACCAAGTTATAGTCCAGCAATTTTATTTTAAATTCACAAGCTTTCGGAGGCTACCTCCTTCCTCAGGTGAACCAGTTACACCAGGGAGGACACTGTACCTTTAATGTGAACTAGACCCAGTATTTTGTGCTTTAGAAGAGTTTAGAAAGACTGTGATCATGTCTGTACAGACTCTTGGCTACACTGAGAATCCCTTTCTTTCCTTGGGATGGTAGGAGCTGAATACAACTAAGTGTAAAACATTAAGCTTCGAGTCAGTGGGGAGGGAATAAAACACATGGAAAATCCATCTGGAAAACTTAGCAGCCAGTTTTATTGTGAAGGAAAATGCAACTGCATTTGTCAAAGAATAATTGACCCTTCAGGCGACGAGAATGGGAACTGTTCAATTCAGAGCTTTGCTTTTGTGAGATCCTTGTCTCAAATCAGACCAAAAAAGACATATTTTGGAAGGAACAAAAATAAAAGTCTGGTGTACTCATGTCAAAATGTCAAACTGCAAAGTAGGTGATGCAAGACCTGAGAAGAACAGAATGACAGAGCCATCTGGCCCCTTGCTGTACTTAGTAGGTAACTTCTGCCATTAATGGCAACACTGACTTTTTCTGCCCTTTCTTCCTCACTCTCTCCAAATTTTGCAGATCCCTGTAATTAACTTTCTTTTCTTCTGGATGTTAGCCTGCAGCTGTTGTGGTCAGCTAATTAATGGCACCCATTGCTGTTGATTTACAAGTAATGACATAATGATTGCAGCCCTTGAAGATCTTAACATAAAAAAAATTCTAATCTTCCCACTGAGAGAAGAGACTATTTTTGTTTTAAAGAAAGGAGTGGGGAGAGAGGAGACTGCAGGCAACATCTGATGTCCATTAGAAAAATGTGGCACTTAAACCTTCCAAGAGTCGACAAGATGTTACTGTGGCAAATAGGTTATTAATGTACTTCAAACTCAAATCGTATTCATCTGCCAGACTGCACTGCCAATTGCTGCCCTCTTAAAAAGGTGCAGATATGTTTTTTTTCCTTTCCGAATGTACTGTGGAGCAAGTTTTAGTCACTGAAGCTGTAGTTTCTGGAGTTTGTGCCATTTTTACACTATTTTACTTTTATGTTCCTTCATATAAATTGCCACTATTTTATTATTGCTCTCGGAAGAGTTTATTAATATGTCATGTCACTCCTACCCAATCAGGAGTGCTGTTTTCTGAACCAACTCCAGTCCCCCAGGGGGCTGCCCAATGCTGCTCTTAACCAGTGTTCTGTTTCCATGGCAACTCTCACAATCCACACGTGCATTCCAGACCACAAAATATCACTATTTGACATATTTTAGAATGTTCTCAAGCCCGTTAATTTTTAATTAAACCATTACTACACCCCCAAAATGTTTCACTGATGCCTTGCCATTATACAGCTCAGACAACTTGTGACAGCACTCAGCACAGGCCTAATGTGGAAGTGTGAATTTGAAAGTGTCCTGTAAGTAGTATGGGCCAATGGCTGGGAAATAGAGGTGAGAGTCATAACAACCCCAATTTGTTTACCCTTCCCACAACAAATGTAATGAACTTTTCATAAACAGTTCATTCGCCCCAGCCCCACCCCAAATTCCAGTTCCATGTCACTCTTACTCGAGTGGCCATTCTTCATGTCTGGACCTTAAGTATCAGCAGGCCATCACAGCAATCCTCACCTGGGACTGAAGTTCCCTTTTTCCACAAATTTTATGAAGAAGTAGATGTGAGTAAAAAGCAATATTTCACCAGTTCATACTCACCTCTAAAGTTTTGTTAAAATTGCTGGACAGGAGTTTCATTTCCCCACTGCTCCCCAATGTCCAGACACCATATTTTCCAGCAGGGGTCACTGAAGTCATTGCCTTCCACAGATATTGTAGCTCCCTTATTGCTGTTGCCTGACTAAGATCAGCTAACAGCACGGACCAGGAAACAAACCTGGGAACTTTCTGGTGTGTATAGCCCAGTACCACATTGGGCACTGAATTTCCCAGTTGAGTTTTTGTTGAGCTCTCTGTGCTTTAATGGTTAATTCCCCATCTCTCCTGTGGGCAGTGACTCCTCCTGGAACATAGCTCCATGGGCATCAGGAGGCCTATATTACCTCACCCAAATGGTCATGTGTAGGTCCAGACTGTGGCTTCAGCAGACTATAATATCATGGGGGCTATTACAGCTTAGCCTCTGATCCTGTCCTCACCCAAAGTTCACGTGTACACTTTCCAGCAGGAGGCACTAGACAGCAAGCAGGAGCAAAAGCCTCACTCAGTCCCTCATAAGATCTCCAGGGTCTATATACTTATTGTAGAAGGTAATAGAGGGTTAACTTAATCTATCTTTAATGCTGGCTCACGCTCCTTTGCTCCTTTTGCTCTTCCTCCTCCTCCTCCTCCTCCAGCAAAGAGTGGAATCCCCATAGGGAAACCCATGCTGCTGTGGTTATCCCATACTGTGGGTAAGGGGTGGAAAGTTGCTGGTGACTCCCTGACTCTGGCTGTTTGAATGCAGCTCAGCAGCTCTCCAAAAGAAGAAAAAACTCCAAAATATGCAGGCAATCCTTGCAAATGGACAAATATTTTCCAGGCAGTAAACACCTTTAAATTGATCACTTTCACTGAACAGGTCACCACATGAGAAGGCTAATGAGGGTGTAACTGGCAGGAATTCTGACACATTATGCCATGCCATGCAGCCCCTCCCACCCAGACCAGAAATTTTAACAAGAAGAAAACTGAGTGTAACATTGGCGATATGGCTCTCACCCAAAAATTAAATCCTCAAAATGTTGTTGTGTCAGTATTGCACTACTACCTCACCAAAATCAGCAAGAATTTTCATCTTCATTTTGTTTGAACAAAATTATCTCCATTCTGTATGCAGAAACAAAATGCTCAGTGAAGAAATGGTAGAATCCCCTTATTGTTCCGTTTGTGAGGAATATTGTCAGAATTACCATTAAATCTGGTGCATACGCTGCACCTTAATGCAGGTTTTTATGACCTGTGAACCTGGAAGCATGAGTTGGTCAATTTCCTGTCCCACTCTACAGAGTGCTGGCGTGACTTTTACATTGGTCCACTCAGATTTTGCGAACAACAACTACTTACACAGAACCTTTAATGTAAAACAAAGTCTCCCAAGACCTGACACAGATAGGCATACATAAAACGAACTCCGAGCCAGGAAAGGAGAGATTGGGAGGAGTGACTAAAAGCACGGTGAAAGAGATGGGTTTTTCAAGCTTCTAAAGGAGGAGAGGTTACGGAGGGAGTTTCAGACAGTAGGGGGGTGATTTTAACCCCCAAGAACAGGTGGGTTGGGGGCTGGTGGGAGTTGAAAATAGTTGTTTTTTTGGGTCGCAACTGCAAAATTCTCGGACTTTGCATTCCCAGTGGGAAGCCTGTACTTTTAAGCGCCCAAGTTAAACTTGGAAATAAAGCCGGGCCCCATGCAGAGCACTTAGACAATCCTACAGCCTTTTTATTGCTTACCATACATGCCCATACTCCAGCAGGGCACACATTCAAGCTGCAACTTACAACTGAAACTTTTGACACATAGACATTGTGAAAGGGTTTCATACCAAAACTCCTTCTACCACAACCCAGCTTCAGGATGCATAGACATTCATGAACACACATGCTGGGCTGTAGCTGGGCACCTGGGAGTCACTGTATGTGCTCTTGCAACTTTCCTTAACAGTACTTCTCTGTTTGTGGGACAAGTTGACTCGTAACAGGAAGGAAGAAATGTAGACAGGTGGGCACCCAAGCTTTAGGTCTTTGATAGCTTTTGAGGAGGCCGTGCCGATCGTTATTGGCATTGAGAGCATAGAGGGATTGGGAGAGAGTGAAACCAGAGGCTTCCCTTGTTATGTTTTCTCCCCTATGCACATGTATACACTGAAGCATAACACATGACACACAGTATTGCCATGTAAGCATTGCTTACAGAAGTGTCTTGCTTTGTAATGTATGTTGCTTTTCTCTTTTTGTAGACTTGCCATAGAAGCCAGCCTGCAGTCCAAGAGCCACAGAAGCTAGGAGCACCTATCAGTACCCTGCATCACCTCTGCAACACTACCTGTTACGAGCCAACTCAAAGGATTTAGATAATGAGCTTGAAGAGGTGGCACTGACTGATTCACAGTGCACATGCGAGGAGGAGCAAGTGAGGGAGTGAAGGAGTGGGAACCTACTGGGCCAACTCAGGTCCTTCCTTAGCTGCGGAGATTAGGGATCGGGATCTGACAGAGCCCGCTTACAAAAGATTACTGTCTGAGCACAGTCATCTGCTCCATCCATTTGAGTGTGAAGAGCACCCTACAAGGTGTGACCATGGTCTACTAACTACATCTGTACAAATGTGCAGGATGGCCGCACTGTTCTGCAGTCTACCATGGAGTGTGTGGCAACTCAAAGAACAACTACAGTGGAGCCCACCTCCCTTCAGTGCCACACCTCCTAAACCCAATTAGATTATCTCTTATGATCACTCAAATCACTACTATAGAGGCCTTGAACTCAAATCTACAACATGCTCTCTTGTCCCACTTCAAATGCTAGGGGATCAGACTGAGTGCTCTGAGGCAGGGATGTACTGACCCCATTGCATCCCCAAGGTCTGCTCCCACGGAGATCAAGGACATACTGAGAGGGTGGCCGGCAGCAGGAATAAGGCTGAATTAGGCACAGGTTAGGCTGTTGTCTCTCAAGGCAATGCCACATCCAGACCACTCCCCCAACTTGTCCTATATTTTAGGAAATCCAGCAATAATGGACTAACTGAACTGTCTGTCACGCTGCTGCTGCTGCTGCTATTTAGTGAGAAAAGTGTTTGAAAGTGTTTCTCCTGCTGGATAATCCATGTTACCCATTTACTACAAATTGGTTTACACCGCAGGTGGTTCCCCGTGGTGGCCTGGAAGGAGCCACAGATAGAAAAGCTGAGGTTGGCAGTGACCTTCACTGCCACTGACTGTGCCACCCCTATGGTGGAGATTGGCAGCATGTCCCCTTGCAGCAGATGGCATAGCTCTGTAACTGCTGATGCACCGCCTGCAGAGGCAGTTTCTTTCTGCCATTTACACAAGGCTATGGCTGGGCCTGTAGATGTGATCCCTAGGTTAACAACAGGGGTGAAGAGTTCATCTCTGGTATCATTGGTCATCCCATTTTTGGTCATCTTCATCCTCTTTAATCAAATCTAGGAAGAGAGGTGCACTGAATCCGATTCCCTATAGCTTGCAATTCATAAAGAAAAAAAATGAGAGAGTAATACAGTACATTTCAAGAAAAAACTTCCTGACAGGCAACATTACTGCTGGCCTACAACACCGATTTTAAATGGGTAGAATTAGCACTGGCCAGGACTTCTGCCGGGAATGCAGCAAGTGAAAAGCAGCATAGCAAAGCTTTCATTTACCATCTGTTATGCATGAATAATGAAGCCCTCAAGAGCTAAGAACACTTATTTAGTGGGTTCTGTGTTACAGGTGGGAACCCAGCAACTTCAGCAAACCAATGGGCCAGGTCTTGCTATAAAAATAATGACGTGTTAACGATGCACACTGTTATTAATGTGCAAATCGGCCAGCAAGGTCAGGGGATGAAGAGATACGCCATGAGTTGCAAATCTCCAGAAACTTGCTGGTTGATTTACGTCACTCTGCCGTTCACTTTGCACAAAGGGCATCGTGCCCTTAGCCTCCCCGTTATTTTTTAAAACTTGTTGGATTTGCAAATTAATTGCCCATTAAACTCGCCGGTGAAAGTTAAGTCTGGTAATTAACAGCGAATGTACCCTTTTAACGACTTGATAATTGTTAATGCAATGCCAATCAACCTCTCTAGCCCAGAAATTGAACAATTTAAACTGTGCAGTCTCAGTCCTTCAGGTGGTAAACTGTTCTTAGAGATTTTTAAAATGTCAAATTTTTAATTTTTAATTTTTTTCTTACTTTTCCTTTCTGTCTTTTTTTTCTCTCTCTTAATCCAATTTTTCTTTTCCTCTCTTTATTTTTCCTTTCGTTCCTGATTTGACTCTAATTTACCCAATTTCCTTCTCTGCCGTTCCCTCTGTTTTTTTCTCAATCTCATTGGTTAAGGAGATGCACTGTTGGTCCCATCGTTCACGAAGGTCCCAGATGCCCCGTTGCCCTCACCAGTTAGGGCGCAAAACATTTTCGAGCTGAAGGATACAGAAAAAAGTCTAATGGGGCACGCCGAGAGATGCCCCACTCCACCAAGATCTGGTCCATTATCTTCAACTCATATGAGTATTGCCAGCGGAACTGTTTCCCTCAAGTGAAACTTTTACCCTCTTATCTCCAGGCTTACCTTTCTCAACATGTTATATTTCTGGGGACTTTCCATGTCTTTATCAGTCCCCAGTACTATGTATAATGTTCTTTTCATTTAAACTTTCTCCAGGAGAAAAAGAAATTAAGTAGCTTTCCTCTCTGAGGTGCTCCTTTCATTTCATTCATTCCATTGTCCCTTTCCTTCCAACTTGTTCCCTTTATCTCATAGAAACATAGAAAATAGGAGCAGGAGTAGGCCATTCAGCCCTTCGAGCCTGTTCCGCCATTCAACAAGATCATAGCTGATCTTCTATCTCAACGCCATTTTCCTGCACCATCCCCATTATCCCTTGATGCCTTTAATATCTAGAAATCTATCGATCTCTGTTTTGAATGTTCGCAATGACTGAGCCTCCACAGCCCTCTGGGGTAGAGAATTCCAAAGATTCACCGCCCTCTGAGTGAAGAAATTTCTCCTCATCTCAGTCCTAAATGGCCTACCCCTTATTTTGAGACTGTGACCCCTGGTTCTAGACTCCCCAGCCAGGGGAAACATTCTCCCTGCCCCTACCCTGTCGAGCCCTGTAAGAATTTTGTATGTTTCAATGAGATCACCTCTCATTCTTCTAAACTCTAGAAAACACAGGCCAAGTCGACCCAATCTCTCCTCATACGACAATCCCGCCTTCCCAGAAATCAGTCTGGTGAACCTCCGTTGCACTCTCTCTATGGCAAGTATATCCTTTCTTAGGTAAGGAGACCAAACTTGAACACAATACTCCATATGCGGTTTCACCAAGGCCCTATATAATTGCAGTAAGACATCTTTACTCCTGCACTCAAATCCTCATGTAATAAAGGCCAACATACCATTTGCCTTCCTAATTGCTTGCTGCACCTGCATGTTAGCTTTCAGTGATTCATGTACAAGGACACTCAGGTCCCTTTGAACATCAACATTTCCCCAATCTCTCACCATTTAAAAAATACTTTGCATTTCTGTTTTTCCTACCTGACTTCACATTTTTCCACATTATATTCCATCTGCAGCAAGGGTCACCAATACCCACTACCGCACAATGCCCACTCACTTAGCCTGTCTATATCCCCTTGGAGCCTCTTTGCATCCTCCTCACAACTCACAATCTCACCTAATTTTGTGTCATCAGCGAAGTTAGAAATATTACATTTGGTCCCCTCATCCAAATCATTGATATATATTGTGAATAGCTGGGGCCCAAGCACAGATCCCTGCAGAAACCCACTAGTTAAAGTTTGCCAACCTGAAAAAGACCCGTTTATTCCTACTCTCTGTTTTGGTCTGTTAACCAATTCTTAATCCATGCCAGTATATTACCCCCAATTCCATGTGCTCTAACTTTGTTCACCAACCTCCTGAGTGGGACATTATCGAAAGCCTTCTGAAAATCCAACTACACCACATCCACTGGTTCCCCCTTATCTATTCTACTAGTTACATCCTCAAAGAACTCCAATAGGTTTGTCAAACATGATTTCCCTTCATAAATCCATGTTGACTCTGCCAAATCCTATTATTATTTTCTAAATGTCCTGTTATCACATCCTATATAATAGATTCTTTAAGGTTGGATAGCATGTATGATTTCAGCCCCAAAACATTTAAATAATTCACTTGTCTTTATTTCTTTTGTATGGCACATTTATCCAATTACATGTGCTTGGATTTTCTGGCAAGCATGTGGTGAGAAAGGCAGAAGCTGAGTTGATCGCAGGTTGTTTCTGTCTACACCCTCCAAGTTCATTGTTCATATTCAACCATGGCGAATGGCAGAAGGGAGGGTCATCGGACCTGAGCTTGGTCACATCTTCATCTGACAGTACCTGACAGAAAGGATGCATGTACACATAACCTTAAAAGCTACATTTAATCTGTGGCTGAAAGTAAAACCTGCTCAATGACCACTGCAGCAAGTGTCACCAATACCCACTACTGCACAATGACCACTGCAGCAAGGGTTACCAATACCCACTACTGCACAATGACCACTGCAGCAAGGGTCACCAATACCCACTACTGCACAATGACCACTGCAGCAAGGGTCACCAATACCCACTACTGCACAATGACCACTGCAGCAAGGGTCACCAATACCCACTACTGCACAATGACCACTGCAGCAAGGGTCACCAATACCCACTACTGCACAATGACCACTGCAGCAAGGGTCACCAATACCCACTACTGCACAATGACCACTGCAGCAAGGGTCACCAATACCCACTACTGTTCAATGACCTCTGCAGCAAGGGTCACCAATACCCACTACTGCACAATGACCACTGCAGCAAGGGTCACCAATACCCACTACCGTACAATGACCACTGCAGCAAGGGTCACCAATACCCACTACTGCACAATGACCACTGCAGCAAGGGTCACCAATACCCACTACTGCACAATGACCACTGCAGCAAGGGTCACCAATACCCACTACTGCACAATGACCACTGCAGCAAGGGTCACCAATACCCACTACTGCTCAATGACCACTGCAGCAAGGGTCACCAATACCCACTACTGCACAATGACCACTGCAGCAAGGGTCACCAATACCCACTACTGCACAATGACCACTGCAGCAAGGGTCACCAATACCCACTACTGCACAATGACCACTGCAGCAAGGGTCACCAATACCCACTACTGTTCAATGACCTCTGCAGCAAGGGTCACCAATACCCACTACTGCACAATGACCACTGCAGCAAGGGTCACCAATACCCACTACTGCACAATGACCACTGCAGCAAGGGTCACCAATACCCACTACTGCTCAATGACCACTGCAGCAAGGGTCACCAATAACCACTACTGCACAATGACCACTGCAGCAAGGGTCACCAATACCCACTACTGCACAATGACCACTGCAGCAAGGGTCACCAATACCCACTACTGCACAATGACCACTGCAGCAAGGGTCACCAATACCCACTACTGTTCAATGACCTCTGCAGCAAGGGTCACCAATACCCACTACTGTTCAATGACCACTGCAGCAAAGGTCACCAATACCCACTACTGCACAATGACCACTGCAGCAAGTTGAGCCTCCACTGAACGCCTCAGCTAAAACCAGAGGCTTATGAAGCCCGTTATAAGAACATAAGAAATAGGAGCAGGAGTAGGCCAATCGGCCCCTCGAGCCTGCTCCGCCATTCAATAAGATCATGGCTGATCTGATCCTAACCTCAAATCTAAATTCATGTCCAATTTCCTGCCCGCTCCCCGTAACCCCTAATTCCCTTTACTTCTAGGAAACTGTCTATTTCTGTTTTAAATTTATTTAATGATGTCGCTTCCACAGCTTCCTGGGGCAGCAAATTCCACAGACCTACTACCGTCTGAGTGAAGAAGTTTCTCCTCATCTCAGTTTTGAAGGAGCAGCCCCTTATTCTAAGATTATGCCCCCTAGTTCTAGTTTCACCCATCCTTGGGAACATCCTTACCGCATCCACCCGATCAAGCCCCTTCACAATCTTATATGTTTCAATAAGATCGCCTCTCATTCTTCTGAACTCCAATGAGTGGAGTCCCAATCTACTCAACCTCTCCTCATATGTCCACCCTCTCATCCCCGGGATTAACCGAGTGAACCTTCTTTGTACTGCCTCGAGAGCAAGTATGTCTTTTCTTAAGTATGGAGACCAAAACTGTATGCAGTATTCCAGGTGCGGTCTCACCAATACCTTATATAACTGCAGCAATACCTCCCTGTTTTTATATTCTATCCCCCTTAGCAATAAAAGCCAACATTCCGTTGGCCTTCTTGATCACCTGCTGCACCTGCATACTAAAATATCTTATCTCATATTTTAAAAATGTAGAAATTAAACTTTTGATTCACTAAATATCTCTCTATTTTTGATTGAGGTGACTTAGTGATTAATTTACATAATCCTACCAAATGTAACCCCCCTCCCTGAAACAAATTACTCACCTCTGCCTCATTTTCACACCCTGATTCCAGTCATTTTTCAGCCAATGTTTATAGAATTGTCATCTGAATGGTATAAAATGCATTAGTACCGGATACAATGATTTTTCACCCCAGTGATGGCACGCCAGGAAGTATTGAGAGAATAGAAGCTGCTGAAGACTCAATAGCATCTTTTCTCAGTGAGACAAAACTGTTAGTTCTGCTAGTAACAGACCTGCCAACTGTCTGTAGCAAAATTAATGTTAAAAACAGAATTTGGAAATTCTGCCAGGTTTCCTGATCAGTATTGAATCATTCCATTGCTGGAAAATGAATGTTTGTGTATGGTGGGTGAGAACAAGATTGGGATTGGCCATCACTCCCCATGGTGAAATTGTCTGCTAAGATTAAATGGCCTGGATTTTCCTCCCATTGGTGGGTTTGTGGCCTGCCAATGTGTAATTACCGCTTTTCCTCCCATTAGCCATTTAGAGTGGTTTCCTGGCCAGAAACCGCCCTTCATTAGCTTATTACCTCTGGGAGGGAAGAAAATACAGTTCTGGTACAACCTTTAAAAGGCTGCAGTCAGTTAAAGGGGGATCTTGCCAAACTTATAACAAAGCTGGCCTACTACAACTAGCACGATGTTGGGGAGGAGCTCAGAGAGGTGAAGGGCCAGCAAGCCTCGCTCTTTGCCTCCGAGGCCTCAAAGCTCATCTTCCGGTCCAGAGTGTGCTCAGTGGAGCAGGACAAGACGTGCTCGTGTTTCTTCTTCCAGAAGGTGCACAGAGAGAGCTCTGTGATCAGTAGCCTGAAGGAAGGAGACGTCTCGGAGACGGCTTCACGGGCCAACATACTGAGGATCAGCAAGTCCTTTTATGCCGGGCTGTATGACACGAAGCCCACAGACAGCACGGCCTCCCACTCCTTCCTGTCCTTTATCACGGAGGTCTTAGAGGACAGTAAGCAGGAGTGCATTGTAAGGGGTTTTGTTTCCGGGGCTTATTGTAGGTCAGCCAGTTATGTTTTCCTGAGCTGCCCTGCCCGCTGTGCAGTTTCGAATCGCTTTCCTCTTCCTGATTCTGAGCTCAGGACTTATCGAGTGGTAATAAGGACAGACGAACAGACCAGTGGATTGGTGCAAGGAAAACCAATGTTTATTAATAAGAAAACTAAAACTACAAGGTAAACAGTATAATACAGAAGATAAAAAGGAATCGCTATAGATACAATACAGTCTTACACTTAACAGGGTGGAAGAAACGGACACATCGAGGGAAAATTCTAAAATCACAATTTTAGCAATACCCCTTTAACTCCCACCCTTACACCTAGCTAGGTTGTCTTGTGACGGCCAGAAAAAAAATAATGCTCACTGGTGAAACAGATGAAAAGGCCTGGCCCCTGTGTCCTGCTGCTGCCGTCGACACGTGGTTGCGATGTTTACTGGACGGCCTTCCTTCTTGGTTGCTAGCAGGCAAGCAGGACGCCGGGCTGAGGCGAAGAGAGAGAGAGAGAGGTTCTGGGGCGCCCAAGTTATACCCTCCCGGTTATTTTTGCGTCTCATCAGTTTGCTCCATTGTCCAATTTGGGCGCGAAAACATAAGACAATAGGGCCCCGATCTTGGCCCATTTACATTAATGGCCGGTACCTGTACTGATCTGTTCCATAACTGTTTTCCATTGTTCCGAATGTTCCTTCATGGGCTATCTTTAGACCTGGGATTACTCCTGCTCGAATTTTGATTGTGTAAGCCGGCAACGTTGATGGCTTGCCTCAGGGCGTGAATGCAACTGCATTGTTCAAAGAGCCCTGTCTGAAACACGGAGCCTGCCAAGCTGTCCGAGAATCCAATTTCAAATGCTGCAGGCCCTTGGCCATGTGTCTGACTGCAGCCATTTTGAGAGACTCTGGATTTTTTAAAAACACAGTCACACCAGGGTTTCTTTAATAACTCCAATAAATCTTTGGTGGGGGGGGGGGGACATGTGAAATTTTGCGAATCCCTTCAGCATGGATCGGCTGCTGACTTTGGACGAGCTGACAAATGCCGTCCAGTCCTTCGAGAAAAGCAGAACTCCCAGAAGCGATGAGCAGTGCTCGGCTCTGTGGCACTGTACTTCTGGCAGGCAGCATGTCAGAGTCCATGAGGAAAGGCATCATCACCCTCATCCACCAGCGGATGGGGGAGAAGGAAGAAATCAGAAATTGGCGACCATTTCCTTGCTAAATGTCGACTACAAGGTTCTGTCTAAGGTCATCGCCAACAGGCTCAAGTCTGCTCTGGAGCTGGGGATCCACCCGGATCAGGCCTGTACTGTATTCGGCAGGAAGATCTCTGATAGCCTTGTGCAGGACAGGGGGGGTGAACACCTGCCTCATCAGCTTGAACCAGGAGAAGGCCTTTAACAAAATATCCCACACGTACATGATGGACATGCTCTCCAAAATGGGGTCAGACAGGGATCTCGTCTCTCTGCGGTCTTGTTCGTATGTTGTATCCAGTCATTTGCCATGTCCCATCAAGAAGGACACAGGTAACGGGGGAGTGAGATCCCAGGCAGCAGAGGCTGTCAGGTTAAGGCCTCCCTGTACATGGATGATGTCACCATCTTTTACTCCAATCAGCACTCGGTCCACAGACTAATGGCATCTACGGCCGTTACGAGCTGGTCTCGGGGGCCAAAGTTAACCCACAGTAAGAGCAAGGCCATGTTCTTTGGCAGGTGGGAGACCCGATCCTTTGTCCTTTCACCGTCAGGTCCGACTACCTGAAGGTAATCTGGAATGCACTGCCCGAGGGGGTGGTGGAGGCAGATTCAATCATGGCCTTCAAAAAGGAACTGGATAAGTACTTGAAAGGAAAAAATTTGCAGGGCTACAGGGATAGGGCGGGGAGTGGGACTAGCTGGATTGCCCTTGCATAGAGCCAGGGCGGACTCGATGGGCCGAATGGCCTCCTTCCGTGCTGTAACCTGTCTATGATTCTATGATTCTAGGTGCTGGGGATCTGGTTCAGGGACCACAGGTCTGCACCAAGAACTGGAAGGAACAGTTCACCAAGGCCAAACAGAAGCTTGGTATGTGGGAGGGGGTGGAGGGGGGTGGGGAAGCATTCCCTGTCCGTGGTCGGCAGGAGCCTGGTGATAAGGTGTGAGGTGCTCGCGGTATTGCTCTACGTGGCCAAGGTCTGGCCCGTTCCCCGCCGCTCCGCCGCCACAGTCACCAAGTTATCTTCCATTTTGTCTGGAGGTCCAAGGTGGACCGTATCCACAGGGACACCATGTGCAAGCCCCCCAACAAAGGTGGGGGGGGGGGGAGGGGGGAGAGGGCTTCCTCAATGCCACCCTGATCCTGATGGCCACCTTTGTGTGTGGCTGCCTCAGGATGTGTGCAGATAAGGTATGAAATCACCAAGTGTCACTACGTGCTGAGTTTCTACCTGTTCACCACACTGAGAAGGCTGGGTCTGACCACACTGGCCGAGCAGACATAGGACGCCCCGTCCAGCTGAATCCTACTCCACCATCTGTCCCAGGTGGAGAAGTTCCTGAAGGGGAACTCTTTCGACCACAAGGCAGTCAGACAGAGGTCGGCATGGAACGTTCTGGGGGTCCTGCAGCGAAGGAAGAGAGTGAATCCGATCGGACTGTTCCCCGACCAGGCGGTCAAAGCCATTTGGCAGAACATCTCGTCGCCTGAACTGGCACCAGGATGCAGTTTGGATGGTGGTGAGAAGGGCCTTTCCAGTGTGGTCTTTCCTACATGCACGGCATCTCTGCGCCACTGCGAGCTGCCCTCGAGGCTGCAGCAGGGACGAGACTGTTGTCCATCTCCTGGTGGACTGCTCCTTCGTTGCAAGCGAGCTGACAGCAGAAGGTTGGTGAAGGCAGGGCAAAGCTCATCAGAACTCTTCTTGGCTTCACTTGATTGCTCAAAGTATTGCAATGCGCTTATAGTCAGCAACTAATTCTGTAAGGGACAATGTCTGCACAGCTAAACAAATTACTCTGTCTTTCACCTCATGGGAGGGGAGGGGGGAGCGCCTTGCAGGAAGAGCCAGGCCACTCTGATGACCACCCAGGCAGTTCCAGAGAAACAGCTGCTGAAACTCCCAGGCCTGCCATTCCTGGCACATCCTCACCAACTCTGTCATGGCATCTTACCTGTGCAAGCACCAGCCTCACCCCCTTTACACCATTTACATGGGGTGATAAGCACTTGTGGAGGGCTTTCAAGGGGACTGGTAATTTTTTCAGAGAAGACTTCAGGTGAAGTTTTTTTCGGGGCAGATTTGAGGCAGTAGCCTTAAAGAACCCATTCTGCTCTTTTTGCCACCCTAAAATGGCCAGTACTTAAAGGGGAATCCTCCCATAGTCTCCTCACACATGAAGAATGATCATTTTGGGGGAGGTAACAGAGACCCAGTGGTACGTACAGAACTATAGTCCAGCATTGATGGCCATATTCGAGCTATTTCATTGGCTGTAAAGTACTTTGGGACATCCTTGGGTCATGAACGGCGCTATATAAATGCAAGTCTTTCTTTCTTCTTTCTTTCCAGCCTAGGCTCAGTGATAGCATTCCTATCCGAGTCAGAAGATCATGGGTCCAAGGCCCTCTCCAGGATTACAGCATATAATCCAAGCTGACACTTCAGTGCAGGACTAATGGAGTACTATGTTGCCAGATGGGTCGTCTTTCAGATGACATGTTAAACTGAGGCAATGTCCACCACCTCTCATGGCACTTCTTGAAACAGAGCAGCGGAATTCCCGAGTATCCCAACATTTATCCCTCAATCAACACCACCAAATATAGATTACCTAGTCGTTCATTCCAATGCTAGGGTTTTGCTGCGTTTGTCTATGAAGGAACAGTGACTACACCTCAAACAGAATTCATTTGCTGTAAAGTGCTTTGGGGGATAAAAGCAGCTCGACAAACTCAACTGGGACAAAACAAAATATCTCATTAGTGAATTCCAAGCATTCTTTCGCTCAAATACTGGAAGCTAGGTTAATTTACAATATCGCTGAAGAACATTCAAGCATTTACATTTAGTTAACCTTTTGTACCATATTTTCCACTTTTGACACTTGGAAGGGTCATTTTTTTAAAAATTCGTTCATGGGATGTGGGCGTCGCTGCCGAGGCCGGCATTTATTGCCCATCCCTAATTGCCCGTGAGAAGGTGGTGGTGAGCTGCCTTCTTGAACCGCTGCAGTCCGTGTGGTGAAGGTTCTCCCACAGTGCTGTTAGGAAGGGAGTTCCAGGATTTTGACCCAGCGACGATGAAGGAACGACGATATATTTCCAAGTCGGGATGGTGTGTGACTTGGAAGGGAACGTGCAGGTGGTGTTGTTCCCATGTGCCTGCTGCTCTTGTCCTTCTAGGTGGTAGAGGTCACAGGTTTGGGAGGTGCTGTTGAAGAAGCCTTGGCGAGTTGCTGCAGTGCATCCTGTGGATGGTACACACTGCAGCCACTGTGCGCCAGTGGTGAAGGGAGTGAATGTTTACGGTGGTGGATGGGGTGCCAATCAAGCGGGCTGCTTTGTCCTGGATGGTGTCGAGCTTCTTGAGTGTTGTTGGAGCTGCACTCATCCAAGCAAGTGGAGAGTATTCCATCACACTCCTGACTTGTGCCTTGTAGATGGTGGAAAGGCTTTGGGGAGTCAGGAGGTGAGTCACTCGCAGCAGAATACCCAGCCTCTGACCTGCTCTTGTAGCCACAGTATTTATATGGCTGGTCCAGTTAAGTTTCTGGTTAATGGTGACCCCCAGGATGTTAATGGTGGGGGATTCAGCAATGGTAATGCCGTTGAATGTCAAGGGGAGGTGGTTAGACTCTCTTGTTGGAGATGGTCATTGCCTGGCACTTGTCTGGCACGAATGTTACTTGCCACTTATGAGCCCAAGCCTGGATGTTGTCCAGGTCTTGCTGCATGCACGCACGGACTGTTTCATTATTTGAGAGGTTGCGAATGGAACTGAACACTGTGCAATCATCAGTAAACATCCCCATTTCTGACCTTATGATGGAGGGAAGGTCATTGATGAAGCAGCTGAAAATGGTTGGGCCTAGGACACTGCCCTGAGGAACTCCTACAGCAATATCCTGGGGCTGAGATGATTGGCCTCCAACAACCACTACCATCTTCCTTTGTGCTAGGTATGACTCCAGCCACTGGAGAGTTTTCCCCCTGATTCCCATTGACTTCAATTTTACTAGGGCTCCTTGGTGCCACACTCGGTCAAATGCTGCCTTGATGTCAAGGGCAGTCACTCTCACCTCACCTCTGGAATTCAATTCTTTTGTCCATGTTTGGACCAAGGCTGTAATAAGATCTGGAGCCGAGTGGTCCTGGCGGAACCCAAACTGAGCATCGGTGAGCAGGTTATTTGATAGCACTGTTGACGACACCTTCCATCACTTTGCTGATGATTGAGAGTAGACTGATGGGGCGATAATTGGCCTGATTGGATTTGTCCTGTTTTTGTGGACAGGACATACCTGGGCAATTTTCCACATTGTCGGGTAGATGCCAGTGTTGTAGCTATACTGGAACAGCTTGGCTAGAGGCGCAGGTAGTTCTGGAGCACAAGTCTTCAGCACTACAGCTGGGATGTTGTCGGGGCCCATAGCCTTTGCACTCAGCCGTTTCTTGATATCACGTGGAGTGAATCGAATTGGCTGAAGACTGGCTTCTGTGATGGTGGGGATATCGGGAGGAGGCCGAGATGGATCATCCACTCGACACTTCTGGCTGAAGATGGTTGCAAACGCTTCAGCCTTGTCTTTTGCACTCACGTGTTGGGCTCCGCCATCAAGAGGATGGGGATGTTTACAGATCCTCCTCCTCCAGTTAGTTGTTTAATTGTCCACCAACATTCACGACTGGATATAGCAGGACTGCAGAGCTTTGATCTGATCCGTTGGTTGTGGAATCGCTTAGCTCTGTCTATATCATGTTGCTTTCACTGTTTAGCATGTATGTAGACCTGAGTTGTAGCTTCACCAGGTTGGCACCTCATTTTTAGGTATTCCTGGTGCTGCTCCTGGCATGCTCTTCTACACTCCTCATTGAACCAGGGTTGATTCCCTGGCTTGTTGGCAATGGTGGAGTGGGGAATATGCCAGGCCATGAGGTTACAGATTGTGCTGGAATAAAATTTTGCTGCTGCTGATGGCCCACAGCGCCTCATGGATGCCCAGTTTTGAGCTGCTAGATCTGTTCTGAATCTATCCCATTTAGCACGGTGGTAGTGCCACACAACACGTTGGATGGTGTCCTCAGTGCGAAGACGGGACTTCGTCTTCACGAGGGCTGTGCGGTGGTCCCTCCTACCAATACTGTCATGGACAGATGCATTTGCGACAGGTGGATTGGTGAGGACGAGGTCAAGTAAGTTTTTCCCTCGTGTTGGTTCGCTCACCGCCTGCCGCAGGCCCAGCCTGGCAGCTATGCCCTTCAGGACTCGGCCAGCTCGGTCAGTAGTGGTGCTACTGAGCCACTCTTGGTGATGGACATTGAAGTCCCCCACCCAGAGTACATTCTGTGCCCTTGCTACCCTCAGTGCTTCTCAACAGGGAGGAGGACTGATTCATCAGCTGAGGGAGGGCAATCGGTGGTAATCAGCAGGAGGTTTCCTTGCCCATGTTTGACCTGATGCCATGAGATTTCATGGGGTCCAGAGTCAATGTTGAGGACTCCCAGGGCCACTCATTCCTGACTGTATATCACTGTACCGCCACCTCTGGTGGGACAGGACATAGCCAGGGATGGTGATGGAAGAGTCTGAGATGTTGGCTGAAAGGTATGATTCTGTGAGTATGGCTATGTCAGGCTGTTGCTTGACTAGTCTGTGGGACAGCTCTCCCAATTTTGGCACAAGTCCCCAGATGTTAGTGAGGAGGACTTTGCAGGGTTGACTGGGCTTGGTTTGCCTTTAGTCGTGTCCAGTGCCTAATGGTCCTTCTGGTTTTATTCTTATTATGACTTTTTTTAGTGAGATTTTACAACTGAGTGGCTTGCTAGGCCATTTCGGAGGGCAATTAAGAATCAACCACATTGCTGTGGGTCTGGAGACACATATAGGCCAGACCAGGTAAGGACAGCAGGTTTCCTCCCCTAAAGGGCATTAGTGAACCAGATGGATTTTTACGACAATCCATTAGTTTCATGGCCACCATTACTAATACTGGTATTTTAATTCCAGATTTTTATTTAATTAACTGAATTTAATTAATTGAATTTAAATTCCCCAGCTGCCATGGTGGGATTTAAACTCATGACTCCGGATTATTAGTCCAGGCCTACTGGATTAGTACTCCAGTAACATAACCACTATGCTACCGTTCCTAACTTGCCAGGCAGGAACCCCACTGGATCAGATGGAACACTGATTTTACACCCTGCCCAATATTACTCCAATGGCTTCAATGGAGAGTAAAATCAGGAGGGGTGAACAACCAGTGTTGCACCCGATCCTGTCAGTTTCCCGACGGGCGGGTTAGGTTAAAATTGTCCTCTTGGTGTCCTCATCAATCACTTGCAGGTGGGTTATAGCACAGGCCTGATGTAAAACTCCAATTACCCTACTCTGGCGATGAGCACATTACCCCTCAGCCCCACCAGGGCAACTTGTACTGAACCTGTGTGAATTTTCCCACTTTGCACAGCAGCCATCTCTACAATTGTCTACGTGCCTATAATTCCAGAGCCGTTTTATCAATCCATAATGAAAATGTGGATTAAAGGTTACCTTTTTTTTAAGTGTTTTCTTTCACATAACCACTACTTTCATTAGTAAATGAACCATGGCAGACGCATAGAGGAAATGTTTTCACAGACCATCCGACAAACTATTGGGAGTCACATATTTACCCATTGGCCCTTAGACAAACGTTTCAACTGTAATAACCAATGCATATTACTCAGTTAATGTGAGATTTTAACGGAATGGTGCATTTAGTCCCAGCAGCTGCAGACACTTCAGAGCAAACTAACTCCTTTCACAAAGCTCTGAACACAATCTGTTTAAAACAAATTAACTTGTTTGCAAATCCTATTAGGGAGAATTCATTTCAACAATGTGGTGTTAACAGAAGCAGTGTTGCTGCAATGGCTGTTTTACATTTCAATCGGTCGCCCCTTTGTTTTAACTTTTTCTTTGGGCTTTACATAAGAGGCACGCCAATTATAACATTCTTTTCAAACATAGTGCAACTCAAAAAATTCAATGATCTTTAATTTATTTAATGAATAATTCATTCCTTTTAAAAGTATATACTCTACAAGTTTCATTTTTGAGAGAGGAAGGGAAGAAAAGAGATTTTTGTGCTCATCAAGCTGGAGAATAGAATGCATTACACCTGTATCCAGGGTTAGAAAATACATAACAGAAATGTTCCACATCAGTGGCACAAGGTCCCCAAAGGGCTTGTCCACTGAAGACTAGTCCTAAGAAAATGTCTATGATTTAAGGCGGTGAATCTAGTGGTAATGTTCAGTATCAACCCAAAAGACCTCGAGCATATAAGGAAGACAGAGTGGCTGAAAGGACAGCAAACTTAGCTTCTAGCTTTAATGGGGTGCAAGAAGCAGGTTCAAGACCCAGTTGGTATGTGTTTAGAAGTAAAGACTATACCACAGTTTCACAGTCCAAAGCAACAAAGTGTATAATTTGAGGCACAGTGACAGGTGTGGCCATGTTAAATAGCATCCCAAAAGAGCCTAAAGTAGAACAGTTGAAAGGATAGCAAGCTTCCTGCTCTTAGGTCATGGAGGAATTAGGTTCAAATCTAATGAAAGAAATATACAGTATAAGAGGCATTTTTATGGTCCAAAGAAATACACAATTTAAAGTACAGTGAATGGAATGGTGATATTGAGTTATACTCAAAGATAGCTGAAGTAAGGAAGATAGAGTGATTAACAGGACAAGTTTATTTTCCTGTCTTACGGCTTTACAGAAGCCACGTTCAAACCCAGTTGGGGGATTTATACAAAGTGTCGAGTGTGTCGTATTTTCAAAGCAAAGTCTTATCATTTACGGCACAATGAAGGGAATGCAAATGTTGGGCACCAACCAAAACAATAGCAATTATGGAAAACAGAGTGGCCCAAAGGATTGAAAGTTCCAGCCTTATTGTTGTGTAGGAACCAGGTTCAAATCCAGTTAATGAGATTACCAAAATTGTAGAATTAGTTTTAATTTATTCTCAGGATATGGGAGATGCTGGCAAGGTCAAATTTGTTGCCAATCTGTAGTTGCCCTGAGAAGGTGATGAGCTTTCTCCTTGAACCAGTGCAGTTCTTGTGGTGTTGGTGCTGCCCTGATAGTTTAGGTAGGGAATTCCAGGATCTTGACCCAATAATGATGAAGGAACAGCGATATATGTCCAAGTTAGGGAGGTGTATAACTTGGAAGGGAACTTGGACGGGATGGTGTTGACATGATATTGCTGATCTTTCTTGGTAATAGAGGTCGTGAGGGTGGGAGATCCTGTCGAAGTAATCATGTCGAGTCATTACAGTGCATTTTGTAGACAGTACATTATACAGCCAGGATGTTGTTAGGGCCCATGGCCTGACCAGTAGGGGAGTCACTGCTTTCTATTTGAGATCAGAACAGGTGGTGAGGCCAAGCATGTCAATAGATAAAACAAGAGAGAAAGCAAAGGTAAGAGGTGGCTGCTGACCGCTGGGATATGAAGGAATAGTCTTCATAGTGTTGATCATTAAAGGGCATGGAGACGATTGATATTTAGTGATTAAACCACTGTGTACCAGTATCACTGAGTCAGGCAGCACATGGAGCTTTTTGTAGTCATCTGCGTGGTCTCACTGCTTTTGATGACCGTGTGTCAGCAAACGCAGCCTTTGTTATATACATGTGGATTGCATTAGAAAACTGTGACTGTTACTGAAAGCTAAGAAATTGGCTAGGAACTAACAAACATTCTGGGAAAAAATGTACAGGGATCATGTGAGACACAGTCATAGTTACAAAATGCAGCATAGAATGATGTTTTCAGTAACTCCAAGTTACTGACTGGGTTTAATTTATAATTTAACCGGAATGAACTCCAGCACTTGAGTTAAGATGCCAGAATATTCCCAAAATCCTTCAGCAACAGGTTTGCTATCCTGCTTTTACTCTCTTTAAAACCATGGCTACAGGTACTTTGGTAAGTTAATTTAAATCTTTCTGTTCAGTCTTATCCTATTGCTTTTCTGTTTCTTAGGAAATTTCTTAGGAAAAAATGCTAAAAGCAACAACACGATCTATTTTAAATTATGTACTGTTTCTTAGTAAATATATCTAAAAATAAAATACATTATAAGGCACCCATGAAACTTTATTACCACTTTTACTTTAATGGGGAGTTATAGTTCTCTTTCATGCTCATGAATTAAACGCAATAATATTGTCATAAATATAATGCCCAGTATTTATTACGATGTTTTTGCAATGCAAGGTGTGGGGGGGTGGGGGGAGAGAGAAAGAGAGAGAGCAAGACATCATCTGGTGCTGGAACGGAAGATCGGTGGGGGGAGAGGGGAAGATCAGGAGAAGGCAGGGGAGTGAAGAAGGGAAGATCGGGGGGACATCAGGGAGGGTGAAGTGGGGGAGATCGGGGGGAGAGGGGAAGATCGGGGTGTGAAGAGGGGAAGATCGGGGGGACATCGGGGGGGTGAAGAGGGGAAGATCGGGGGAAGAGGGGAAGATCGGGGGGGAAGAGGGGGAGATCGGGGGGAGAGGGGAAGATCGGGGTGTGAAGAGGGGAAGATCGGGGGACATGGGGGGGTGAAGAGGGGAAGATCGGGGGAAGAGGGGAAGATCGGGGGGGTGAAGAGGGGAAGATTGGGCGGATATCGGGGGGGTGAATAGGGGGAGATTGGGGGGAGAGGGGAAGATCGGAGGGGTGAAGAGGGGACAATCGGGGGACATGGGGGGTTGAAGGCGGAGATCAGGGGGAAAGGGGAAGATCGGGGGGTAAAGAGGGGAAGATCGGGGGAAGAGGGGAAGATTGGGGGAAATGGGGGGGTGAAGAGGGGGAGATCGGAGAGGGAGACATCGGATATTGGAGCGGGGTGGACATGTAGGTTGATTTTCTGTTTTAACTTCGTGCAATGGTTTTTTAATTAATTTATTTAGTTTCTTGTTCCCTGATCCTGCCTTTCTCGCCTGGTTTCACCAGGCGTGAATCAGAAGCGGTGGGCAAGCTGCTCAGGTAAGCTAAAAATCGTTTCAACTACCTAATATGTCACAAGTAAAGTATCTTAAATACCTCAGGTACATTTGGCTCTTTAACTATCATCCCGCCAGCTTTAATTGCCGGCGGGATTTCCGGATTTGGGACACCCGCACGCACACAGGTGCGTCTGTGGGGAATTCGGAAGTTGGCAGGTTGGAGCTGGCTTCCGAACCCAAACAGGATTTCCCCGATTTTCGGAGCCCCCCCACCCCCAACGCATCCGCAATTTCCCGGGAAAATCGAGCCCAGTGAATCTATATTATGCTGCATGTACCTACATGTAGGCGGACTATGTTTTAATCATTAGAAATTAGAATAAGGCTATCACTCAGCAATAATGAGAGGTTATACTCTCTAGGGGTTATAGAACATAAACTAGCAAATGGTGGTGAGTTACCACAGCCATGTAACCCAAATGATTTGCTGTCCATAGGTCATTACTAACTTGACATGTATTTATGTATTTTGTTTATAATACATATCCTTATGTATTGCTAAAAAGGTGGCTTTTCTCTCATCATTTTAAAGAATGTGGTTTTCCAAATGCAAATAGATGACTAGCAGGTCAACGACACTGTAGATCAGACTGATCACAGGGCAATCTGTGACTACAGGACTCAGTGTTCATATTAAGGGGATCTCCATCAATGGACACCAGAATGAATAACAGTAAGCAGGCAGGAACAACAAAGAGATCATCAGGAATCAGAGCGGGTCCCAGCCTAAGGAAACATGGACTTGTGCAAGAGAAGAACAAGAGTGTGAGGGGTTGAATATGCACATTACTGCTGCAACGTAATTTGGGATTTGTAAACCACTAAACATAAATCACTGCTGTTAAGCATGTGGTTTAAAATGTGATATTTTTAACTATAAACTGTGAACTGTTACTTGCTTTTTGATGTCACAGCACTTACCACAAGTAAGTAAGACGAAACATATTAACTGCCTTTGATGTATAAAAAGCAAACCAGCAACGGGGGAAGATTTCTTTTGTGTTATTTGCGATGAAATCATAAACATGTTTTTTATACACACACTTTTACAATTTTACTACAGATAGTGAACAGACAAAATCTTCTCACAAAGTTACTACTTTTTCATTATTACTGTTCAAGACAGCCAGTGGCTTAGGATATCATGTGTTAGATGATCACAGTGTTAGGATGTGGATTTGCAACTTTCCGCTAGTGAACTTACTGTATTTCGTTTGTTTGGAAGACAGCAAGCAAGGTGGTTGTGTAAACTGAAGCTCCAGAGTGACAAAGGGACATGATGAAGACCATAAGGCCAGGAAACTACAGAAGCTGCTTAGAATGCATTTTCCGGATTATCTTTGCAATTGTCAACATGGGGGGGGGGGTGGTAACTGAAATCTTGCAAAATTATGAAGAATGAGATACTAATTGGGTCGCCGATAACACCCTTGTTTGTTCCTGGGTATGCTGTGGTTTGGAGCCCTGGCCCTATATCCTCTCCCTTTCCTTTCTCCTCTTGCTCTTCAGAAAATTTAAGGATTCAGTTCTGCTAAATAATCACTGTTCTTGGGCTCAGATTTGGACCCCATGGACAGCCCTAGCTGGGCAAGCATCAGCCTTATGGAGCAGATGTTTAGAAATAGCCAGAACCTTGATAAAATTAGCCATACATTGGGGTAAGCTTGCAAAGGTGAATACATGGAATGGAAGAAATCCTTTAGATGCTTGAGAGATTCCTTGACTAACGTCTTGTGAGATCTATGTTACTGACTGTAAGACAGTTTGCTGAGACTCAGTTTGGAGTTGGCTTGGACTAGTAGATTTGGGACAGTTGCTTTCTATGATACTGAAAGCTGTGTTAACGGAGGAGACATAATTGTTTAAGCGGCTGTCAGGGACGTGACTGGTTGGTGACTGACACTGGAGGACATTCTGTTGGACCGGGTGCCGGACAGAACCTTAAAGTCTCCCTGCACTTGGCATCCTATTTGATCATGAGCTAAGCTACCAATCCCATATCCTCTCCACTGCCCACCTCAAATCTGTGTTCTCTGGACACCAACCCTCCTTCAAGTGGAAACAGTTTCAATCTACTTTAACAAAACCCCTCATAATTTTGAACATCTTATTAAATCTCCCCTTAACATTCTCTGCTCTAAAGAAAACAATCCCAGCTTCTCTGGTCTCTCCACATAGCTGAATTCCCTCATCACTGGTACCATTCTGGTAAATCTCCTCTGCACCCTCTCCAAGGCCTTGACATCCTTCCTGAGGTGTGGTGCCCAGAACTGGACACAATACTGTAGCCGAGGTCTAACCTGTGATTTATAAGGTTTAGCATAACTTCCTTGCTTTTGTACTCCATGCCTCTATTAATAAAGCCAAGGATCCCTTATGTTTTTTAACAGCTTTACCAACTTGTCCTGCTACCTTCAAAGGTCTCTCTGTTCCTGCACCTCCTTTAAAATTGTACCATTTAATTTATTCGCCTCTCCTCATTCTTCCTACCAAAATGAATCACTTCACACTTCTCTGCATTAAATTTCATCTGCCATGTGTCTGCCCATTTCACCAGTCCGTCTATGTCTTCCTGAAGTCTGCTGCTATCCTCCTCACTGATTACTACATTTTCAAGCATTGTGTTATCCACAAACATTGAAATTATGTCCCCTATACCTAAGTCCAGGTCATTAATATATATCAAAGAGCAGTGATCCTAATACTGACCCCTGGGAGACACCACTGTATACATCCCTGGTCTGAAAAAAAACGTTCACTACTACTCTCTGCTTTCTGTCCCCTAGCCAATTTTGTATCCACGCTGCCACTGTCCCTTTAATCTCACAGGCTTTAATTTTGCTAACAAGTCTATTGTGTGGTACTTTATCAAACGCCTTCTGAAAGTTCATATACACAACATCAACTGCACTACCCTCATCAACACTCTCCATTATTTCATCAAAGAACTCAATCAAGTTAGTCAAACATGATTTGCCTTTAACAAATCCCTGTTGGCTGTCATTTATTAACCCATGCTCTTCCAAGTGACAATTAATTTTGTCTCGGATTATTGTCTCTAGAAGTTTCCCACCACCAACGTTAGGTGACTGGCCTGTAGCTACCTGGTTAATCTCTCTCCCCTTTTTTGAACAGGGTGTATTATTTACAACCCTCCAGTCCTCAGGCACCACTCCCATATCCAAGGAGGATTGAAAGATTGTGGCCAGAGCCTCTGCAATTTCCACCCTTACTTCTCTCAGCAACCTAGGATGCATCCCATCCGGACCGGGTGACTTTTCTACTTTGAGTGCTGCCAACCGTTTTAGTCTCTCCTCTTTCTCTATTTATAGCCTATCTCTTTTAATATCTAATGAATATTTTAAGTAAGTACTGTTACTGGCAATGACTTAACCATGACAAAGATATATACCCTAATTATACTTAACCACAGCTGACAGACAAATCCTCTGGCTATTTAGGTTCTATAAACAGTACTTGAATGAGATATGTTGACAATCACAACAAATTACTGTCACTTCTATTATGTTGTAGGGTGGCCTTAAAACAACAGCAGTCCATATCCGACATGCTACCAGCTCAAATCGAAACCAATCTACTAATGAGACAGACAGCAAGGAGTCCACAGTAAGGATTCTTAAGAAGGTGCAATTCTGAAAGAAACTAATTTTGGAACAGGAATTACATTTTGTAAATTTTAAAAGCGGATGAATCATTGGGTTTGTCTCCAGCTTGGATGTTTAAAACACATATAAGCTGACTAAGTTCAAGCTGTGGTTAGAGAGATCACTTCTAGGAATCTCAACAGTTGAGTGACACATCAATGCAACGACCTCAATAAATTCCACACCTCATCTGAGGTCTGACAATCTGTAATCCCGTACAGTGTTGAAAAGGGTGGCAAATTCAGACAATCGGCATTGATTGGCTGATCAGAGATCTAAACTGATTGGGGGTAATTTGAACTTTTGGACAAAAATTCAGGGTGATAGCGAATTGGCAGCTCGTTTTACATTTCAATTACTTCAATGGAAAAGAGAATCGTGTGAGGTGTAAAAAGAGGCTGCTGATTCACTATCATCACCTGCCAATAAAAGTTAAAATTACCCCCATTGTCCTCAGCCAGTTTGAATAATTCTAACCATGTTGCTGGGAGTAAAACATTAAAATGTCTGTGGGTATTCCCCAGATGCCAATTTGATTGTCTTCAGAACTATGCTTACAAATAATTTTGGTGACCTTGAATTAAGTTTTAAAAACTTGATACCACTCTTTCGATATATGATTGTACTCAGTAAGAAATATGAATGCACTGTGTAATTACATATGCAATATGGGACACTGCTGCTTTAAGATATTAAATTAATTTTTAGAACAGATCAAAATCACATTGCTCCAGGTGTCTCAGTGACAGTGAGATAGAAGTAATACATTTTCAGTTTTGGTACCTAGGTTCAAGTTCATCACAGACACACACACTGTTGTGTTCAAAGACTCACTCCAGTCACCAACAGACAAAAACAAATTAATATAAATCAGTTGGTCTCATTCTTAAGGATAGTTATGTGAAAAATGGAAATTAGATGTGCAATAAAGCATGTTCTGAATATCAGAATAAGGAACATTATTGGGGCAGTGTAAAGAGAGTTCTGATCTGCAACTAACATGGCATGCAACTAATTTGGGAATACTTGAAGCCCAATTGGGCCCAAGATTTCAAGTGGGCCTGTTTTTCCTTTCCATTTGCGTTTCCTGTACTTTTCAGGAGTAGGGATAATGATTCTGTTAAAAAAATTATTTTGCATATAGTCTCAGGATCCAGCACTCCCACATCAGATATAATAATTGTTAGTTGCAATTTAGAGCTCCAATACACTTTAATCTTAAATTTAGTACACCCCATAGAAATTTCATATCCTACAACAGTCAAAGATCCAGATTTCATCAGTCTTAGACTAAGTGGACTACATTCAGTGTTACAGAGTGCCAATCCGAGCAGCTAAACATTTACACTGGATCACAGCCAAGGTCTTCTCTAGTGGCCGTCTCAGAGCCCCATGCAATTCTCTCCTTGGAGTTATTAAACATCTCTGCAATGTGGATGATGAAATGTGTAATTTTAATCTGGCCATTTCGGCAATCCAGGCTCCAAATCAACTTTTCTCAAACCAAAACCAGTGCTGATATTTTTGTCAGGTTGAGATTCCTTTGGTTTGTTTGTTTCTCTGAGTTGGGACCGTGGGCATCTGTAGCAGTTTCCCTGCCTTGTGGGCTAAATTTAAACTGAATTGATGGGGTTACTGAAGCATTATAGGTTCATCTTAAAAAATATATATTTTTTGTCATGAAATTGTGGAACATATAGAATTGCAGATTACCCATTAGGAGGATGATTGTCCAAGCATGGGCTGGTGACGGGACAGCTCCGTTATAATATTTTAGTGTAGCGGAAGTCACGTCATTTTCTACCAATTCCATCAGAAGCACACCTCTTTTTAAATATCTATATAAATTGGGCAGCCAAGTTTATTAGGCTGTATGGTCAATATGAAAGGGGCTGCCAGCAATTTGCAGGTGTGATTTAAAAAGTTTTCTCACTTTAGCTGAAATGTTTTTTGTTGTTGTCAAGTAACAGGGGTTTTGGTGCACTGACCTTTGAAACTAACCTACTCCTTGGGACAATGAGTGTTCCTATGAGAATCCCTCTTTATTTGTGTTACTTGAATAAAGAAGAGGAGGAATGCAGGGACATCAGGCAAGCTACAATACAACACAGGAGGACCATGCCTACCCACCATTATGCTGCCAAACAAATATACAAACAAGGGTGGATGTACCTGGATTCCTGAGAGATGCAATGCATTGGAGGCTACGATTCATAAGAAGGCAGTGACAAAGGCAGGTGCTGCAAGCTGACATGCCATGCAAACTCCAGGGCAGGCACAGAACTGCAGGTTACTGGAGCCCTGATTGTTTTGCATTAGACTCATTCTAAGGGAATATCAGTCAATCTGCAGTCCACATATGTGTAAAGCAATTGACTGATGCAGTGTCTACCAGAACAACTTCATAACTTTCCCAATGGACAACAGAAAACAACAGGAGAGGGCCCTGACTATTTTGAAATTGCACGAGTTCCTGAAGTCCAGTGTGTCATAGATTGCACACCTGTAAACTACATCCTCCTGCATATAATAGTGGAGTATTATGAACTACAGCAACATCCACTCAATCAATGCCCAGTTCATCTATGATCATTTGTACAGTCACGTAGGTCAATGCCCACTTTTACGGTTGCAATTATGTTGCCTTTATTTTACAACAATCCACCTGCCTCCGTTATTCAACCCTGAAATAAAGTGCAAAGTTGGCTTCTTGGAAATGAAGGCTACTCTCTGCATTCCTAGCTTGTAAAACCTGAAGAGCATTCACATACACCTGCCGAACACAGGTATAATGAGGAACTTGCATCAAAAAAAGCCATCATCAAACATATCATAGGGATGGATGGCTGGATGGAGGGATGTAAAGAGGAGCTCATGGATTACTTTGTCACTAAGATTGAGACCATCCGTTCAGCTGCCTCTGCTGCTTCCCTCCCTCCCCTTAGCCCACCAAGCCAAACTTCCCCTATGGTTTCCCCCTGCCACAGCCCTGAACTTGCATCTTTCTCTTGTTTCTCTCCTATCTTCACTCATGCCCTCTCTGAGCTCATCTTGACCATGAGACCTACCTCCTGCTCCCTCGACCCTATTCCCACCAAACTGTCGACCACCCAACTTTCCTTCCTGGCCCCCATGTTAGTTGATATTGTTAACGGTTCCCTCTCCTCAGGTACTGTCCCCCTCCCTTTCAAATCTGCCATCATCACCCACCTCCTCAAAAAAAACCACTCTTGACCCCTCTGTCCTTGCAAACTACCACCTTATCGCCAACCTCCCTTTCCTCTCCAAAGTCCTTAAACTAGTTGTCGCCTCCCAAATCCGTGCAAATCTTTCCCGCAACTCCATGTTTGAATCCCTCCATTCAGGTTTCTGCCCCTGCCACAGTACTGAAACGGTCCTTATTGAAGTCACAAATGATATCCTACTTGACTCTGACCATGGTAAGCTATCCCTCCTTATCCTTCTCGACCTGTCTGCAGCTTTTGACACGGTTGATCACACTATCCTCCTCCAATGCCTCTCTCCATCATCCAGCCGGGTGGGACTGCCCTCACCCGGTTCCATTCTTATCTATCCAGTCGTAATCAGAGAATCACCTGCAATGGCTTCTCTTCCCACTCCTGCACGGTTACCTCTGGATCCCCCAAGGATCTATGCTTGGCCCCCTCCTATTTCTCAACTACATGCTGTCCATCAGAGTCATCATCCGAAAACACATCATCGGGTTCCACATGTACATTGACGGCACCCAGCTCTACCTCACCACCACCTCTCTCGACCCCTCCACTGTCTCTCATTTGTCACACTGCTTGTCCAACATCCAGTACTAGATGAGCAAAAATTTCCTTTAACTAAATATTAGGAAGACCAAAGCCATTGTCTTAGGTCCCTGTCACAAACTCCGTTCCCTAGCCACCAACTCCATCCCTCTCCCTGGCCACTGTCTGAGGCAACCTTGGCATCCTATTTGAACCTGAGATGAGCTTCCGACCACATATGCGCTCTAACACTAAGACCACCTACTTCCACCTCCATAACATCACTCCTGCCTCAGCTCATCTGGTGCTGAAACCCTCATCCATGCCGCTGTTACCTCTAGACTTGACTATTCCAATGGTCTCCAGACCGGCCCGCCATCTTCCATCCTCCATAAACTTGAGCTCATCCAAAACTCTGCTGCCTGTATTTTAACTCATACCAAGTCCTGTTCATCCATCACCCCTGTGCTCGCTGACCTACATTGGCTCCTGGACAGGGAAAGCCTCGATTTTAAAATTATCATCCTTATTTTCAAATTCCTTCATGGCCTCGCCCCTCCCTATCTCTGTAACCTCCTCCATCCTTACAACCCTTAGAGATCTCTGCACTCCTCCAATTCTTGCCTCTTGCGCATCCCCGATTTTAATCGCTCCACCATTGGCAGCTGTGCCTTCAGCTGCCTAGGCCCTAAGCTCTGTAATTCCCTCCCTAAACCTACCGGCCTCTCTACCTCTCTCTCCTCCTTTAAGACGCTCCTTAAAACCTACCTCTTTGACCAAGCTTTTGGTCACCTGTCCTAATATCTCCTTATGTGTCTCACTGTCAAATTTTGTTTGAAAATGCTCCTATGAAGCGCTTTGGAACATTTTACGATGCTAAAGGTGCTATATAAATGTAAGTTGTTGTTACATATGAAAAGTAAAAAAAAACTTGTATTTATATAGCACCTTTCATTACCTCGGGATGTCCCAAAGTGCTCTACAGAAAATGAAGTACTTGTTAAGTGTTGTAATGTAGGATATGCGGCAGCCAATTTGCACAAAGCAAGCTCCCATAAACAGCAATGTGATCATGACCAGATAATCTGTTTGTGATGTTGGTTGACGGATAAATATTGCTAGGATACTGGGGAAAACGCCCCTGCTCTTCTTCGAAATAATGTCAGCCTAGATTATGTGCTCAAGCCGCTGGAGCGGGACTCTAGAGTACATAATTTATATTCATATATACTCCATTACGTACTATACTTCGTCCTCATTTCATATAATCCATATTTTTTCATTACATAATATTCTCTCCTATATACACTTAATTAGTTATACTACCAAGAAACTCCCATTCTCTTGTTCGCGGTTGAATTCGTCAAACACCATTTCCCCGTCAATAGTTGTACCAGATTTCCCATTAGGAAGCTCCACCCCTCATGATCTAGGAGTATATTTCTTGGGTTGTATTATTCAGAGTTATGTTGTGTTGCAGTAACATTGTACTAGAATTTATGTAGGATTCCCTCTATGTCTACCATATTCGAAAATTTCATTTCCACACCGTTCACCTGAGGAAGGAGGAAGCCTCCGAAAGCTTGTGGAATTTAAAATAAATCTGGTGGACTATAACTTGGTGTTGTAAAATTGTTTACAATTATCAATTTAAATGTGGAAGTATCACACTCAGGACCCAACTGCACAGGCAATCTCTTATCAAATTTAACACTTAAACATGTATTGATGCAGTAATATTAGGCATGTATTACAGACTATAAGACACTCTTACAAAAACAAATGGTTGGACAGTATCCAGTAGGGAGCAGCTAACCGGTTGCAGACCAGTGATTGAACCTGGGACCTTCCAGGTCTGTATGGTTCAGTTTCTCACTGTATAAACCTGCGGAGGTGCTGAAAGTATTTTTACATTCTTCTAACATATATATGGTACAGTCCATGGGATGCACAAATAGTGAACCAGAGTCCAAAGCTAGTGCACTTGCATCTTTTATTGTTGCTTTTTTCTGATAATTTATGCACTAGGAAACATCAGGGATTGTTCCCAAAAATGCATTTCCATGGTTGGCCTGGTCTCAATAGGGTGGTTAAAGAACTCATTGTTAGGTGCAACTCAAGGCTGGGATACCAAATGGCCTTGGACGTTAAACAGATGCTTTCTTAGATTAGTGGACCTCACCAAAATCCTGCTCTATGCTTTGACAATGTGAATCAGGAGAAAGGACAGTGAAAATATTTTAGAAGGTGACATATGCTATGGTACACCTAGTCTGAAGGACCAGTTTGTCCAGGTTTGAACTCCTACAGATGGTGGCACAAGCGAAATAAAAGCAACCAACGATGTAATTAGAAATGAATCCTGGGTTGTAATACATCACTTTCCCCCACAAGAGTAAGGTGAAGATAGATTTGCTGCAAGTAGAAAGGTCACAGCACCTTCTGCTGGCTGCTCAAAGATGGTGCAATAATAAAAAAATAAGTTTCTCTACATCCTAGATTAGTTCTCTTTTTAACCAGTTAAAAATAAGAAATTTGAAGCAACACTAAGATGCCAAAGTGTGTGTGTGTATAATAAATATATACGTATGTATGTATGAATAAAACCTTGTAAATAGAATCTGCATTAGCAACCTGCTGTTAAGAGAGACCTGATGCTGAATGTTTTATTTACTCTCTTTTTCTCTTTTCAATTAAGCTTCACTTCCCGGTATTTCTAAAAATACCTGACTAAAATAAATACTGAATAATACTGTTCCCACTTACTACACTCTGAATATACTTGAATGACATTTTGTCCTTAATAGCACACCACCAACCAGATAAAATGACGGAGTTTTTCAGAGCTTTACAAGTTTCCTATTACATTGTTGTGCCCAGTAACATGACTATATAACTTTTGCCAATTGTATATATTTCTATGTTCTACTTTAAAAAAAAGTTTTTAAGAAATTTTTTTTTAAAAAGTTGCATTGCAATATACCTAAAATTAACCAAAGGCAGAAAACCCTTTTACAAGTTTCAACTGCAACACAATCTTTCCTTGTGGGTGGCCAAAATGACGACTATGGAACTAGATTTTCACAGGAGGTTGTTCCAGTAACTGAACCTGGCTGAAAAGGCCATTTAAAAACAAACACACCCATTCATTTATGAAGCTGCCATTTTCTAATGGGCCATTTATTTTTTTAGTGGTTGCCTGATGCAGCAAGATTACCATCTGGGGTAACCCTGTAAAATAAGTGACCCAGTGCCAATGCCATTGAAAGTAACCTTGGGAGGGAGTTTTTCGAATGTCTCCCACAGTTGGCGGTTGCCAGTAGCAAAGGTAAACTGTTGTCACCGCAGCACTTGAATTGGGTATAACATCTTGGGTCTGGCCATGGGAGAGCTGGCCTATAAGTTGTTGGCCAGTATAGAGCTTCCTCCCCACCATCAGAGAAAGGCTGCTGCTGGAATGATAGTCATGCCTTTGACTTCCAAGTGACTTGAGCGTACACAGTTGTTCCATTATTAAGCGCCTCAGGATGTTTTTCTACATTAAAGGCACTATGTAAATGTAAGTTGTTATTGTGGCTTAATCTACCCCGCAATATAAATGAGGCACATTCAGCACATGGATTGGGTATTATCCCACTGGGAAGGGTTCCGTAATATAAATGGGTTATTCGTTTTCTTTGATCTCAAACACGAAATGGGAGGGACCGACCATCTAGAGTATGTGTGCCTTAAACAGATTCTTACTCACCAGCCTTAGGACAACTACTAGGCAGGTCGGTTGTTACTGGCATTGTTTGCTCTACCACCCCCTTCCCCCACCAATAGCTTTTAAGAATTCAGCATAAATACCATCCATAACTGCTGACCTACCATTAACTAGATGATGCAGCACAAAGTCCACTTCCTCCCACTGAACTAGTTAAGGCTTACGATCTGTACAGGATATTCCACCAACTGATCCAAGCTCCATTGCAGGCAGCCCTTTGGTCTGTTGGGTCAGATGCCAATTCAATACATTTTCTCCAGATCTTGAGGATATTCTCACGGGTCTGTCAGAGATTGCTGGACTTGTCAATCATTGGCACTAAACCAGAGGGATCCCTTTGACCGTGATAGGCAACAGATTTTAGGCAACAGAATAAACTGCTAGATCCTGATCTGTTATTCTATTCTAGTAAGTACTTGTCAGGAGTGTGATTCCACTTGCTGGCTTTTACCTCTCAAGCAAAAAATACTAGGGCTCTGCAAAGTCCTCTCCCAGTAATGAAGTAGGCTTGTCACAGAATTGTCAACATTTGTAATTTCATTAACTAGTTATAGATTTTGTACTATTGTTTTAATGATTCACCAGGATAGAAAAGAAAGAAATTAGTGTCAGCAACATTGCTGTCATTACAATTTTACAGAGAATTCAGGGTTGCAATTTGAAAATAGAGGCAAGCTTTGACTTGAGGCAAGCTGAAGCAGTCTACATAGCCTATCAATTATCTTCCTTACCGTCCGAATATAGAACTCACCAAGTTAGTCTGACTCAGATTGATTGGAAGCATGCTCCCAGGACTATATTACATTGTCCTTTGTAGATAACGCTGGCAGAAGTCAGGCCCCAAAGTTATGATTTAGCAGCAGATACCGTGTGACTATCAGTATAGGTGATGGGCTTCCTGCAGTAATTACTTCTCTGCCACAGCGAATGTCAACAGGAGAAAAATAGCTGAACATTATACTTAGAGGGTGGTCTGCCAAGGCACAGTATAGGAAATACTTGTGGATCTGGAATGAAACGTCTGCTAAATGAATAAGTAGTTTTGATTGTCAAGTTGCATTACATTACAATATGTGATGCATAAAATGAATAGTATTTAAAATATCCATTCATTTTATACCTGATCAAATCACTGAATATATGAGATGCAGCACTAACACTTCCACTCTTCATAGGTCAGAGAGAGAACAAAGAGAATTCTGACAGCACTTTTTTCCTACAAGTGATCCATATCCCTTTGATGAGCCTTTGTGTAAGGAGTGATTAGCTTAACAGCTAATACAAACAGGGCATTCGGTAAAGCCGCACATTTTATTTCACTCCACTACAAAAATTATTTTTTTAACTATGTTACAGTGTCCAACATTTACAAAAATATACAATAGTGACAGTTAACAATGTATTAAACGCCTGAAGCTGTGTAAAGCATTTCATTTCATTTCGAACAAAACTATCATGCCAATGAATGATCTAAGCTCACATTACTGCAAACTAGCGATCACCAGCAATCTAGTGGAGAATATTGGCTGCAAAGTGTACCAAAGCTTCCTCTACTCCTTTAGAGCTGCAGTGCCCCTTTCTGTTGATCTGTTTAATTCCCAAGTCTTAGCTCAAGTTGGGTTTGTCTTCTATTCACCTTAAATGTATTGAAAACCGACAATCATTCTAGTACAAGTCTTGTGAGGTAATAAACAGATTGCCACTATCATTAATTCACCTCTAGAGACATGCCAGTTGTAGTTTCCATGTGAATAGAACAATTTTGTGAAATGGCAGATTTGTACTAATTTGTGATACTGTACCAATTTGGAACTAAGTACAGTTGTTCAGTGATGAACAAGAGTATCCAACTGTGTTGTAGGAATCACTAATGGGGTCATAGCTAATTTTTTGAGGGGAGGGAGATGGCAGAGGAATGGCTCAATTTTGAAATCTAAAATTGTTATTTTAACCTGAAAACTGCTGATACTGAAGACTAAACAAAAACTATTTAAAATGTGCTATTTTCACAAAACATAAGAACTCCAGATTAAAGCAATGGAAATGCTGATGTTTTTAATGTTTCCTCCAATGTTCTTTATCATCATTGACCCTAAATAATTAGAACAATTTTTCAAACTTACATCTTGATCTAGTTTAAAAAGAGATAATTAGACTAATCATTTTTGAAGTTTAATTTGGTTTCTCCCCTCTCCTGAGGATGCAAGCACCTGCCCAAGTTGTCATTTCTCATGTATGCGTTTAAACAAGGAGCGTCAGAATAATCCTTTTCTTAGCCTACACCTACACATTCACACCTTCCAGCAAGAGTCACTAGATGGCAATCAAGACTGGGAATCCAGGCTGATTTTCTTCCTCCCTAGCCAGGGGAACTGAGACCAATTGCGTGCCCAAGCTGAGATCAGCTAATTTAGCTCAAACCTGTAGTTCACTTAGGCCCTTCTGTGGCTTAATGGCCAACATCTTTACCCACTAGGACCGGTCATCAGAGGAGCTTGCAGCTTAAATTTCCTGATCAAATTTAAGGAAGATCATTCAAAAGAAGCCTGTTAAAGGAGCTACTGCAGCTTTAAATCAGGTCATGAAAGTAAGCTGTTGCTGCAATTTTGGATAATCTTAAAAGGTACAGGGAAAGCAGAAAAAAAGTACATCACAGCATAATGAGCCATTCAGTGGGATAATATAGATAAATATTAATCCAAAATAAAAATTCTTGGCAAATAATTGTGGTTAAAATATTGTACAGCTCATTTTAAACTGCAATTTTACTCCAATGAGAAAAGAAATAAAAATACAAGAAATACAACCTAACATAACAAGTGCTACACAAATACTTTAAGTACGTTTACACAAAAATGAACATGCCACGTACAATAGACTTTGCGATGCACAGGACAAATGGCATAATCTCAGAATATATATATTTAAAAAACTGGAGTCTGAAAAGGGGTTTAGTTCCTTCGTATTATCAACAATTTTTAAAAACCTGTGAAGTAAAGTAATTTTAAAGATGCAAAGATAAATGGACGTTTTAATACTACTGGATCTCAAGCCACTTCATGATTGAAATGAATGCTCCACATTTGACCTGAGGTTTGCCTGTACAAATGAGGCCAAAATTGCTGGAAAGATTATTTTATTAGTTCTCAGATGGCACAAATGTTGTTCCAGGGCAATGGTAAACCCAGAAGTTTGGTCAATTAAACTAAAGGTGAATTGTAAAAAGTGTGCCACTGTCACAAGGAATGCACACAAACTCAAAGCAAGTCAGCCTTATTGAAAGTGCTCATCTTTCCAGGGTGGAAGCATCTTTTTGCATTAAAATGCAAGGGTCAGGTCACAGCGCTACTTTTAAAAAAATTTATTGATTTTGTTTTGATTTTCAAAGTTGTACTCTTGCCGTTGGCTTGGAATGTGTGAGGGCAAAGACAACCTTCTGCAACATTTTTATGCCGCTCAACCATGTTATAGATTCAGTCAGCCTAATAATGTAGAAATTAGCCTTCTTTTTGCATGTACAAAATTGCTGCTTTGCCCTGGATGAAACCAGCTTGTAACGATGCAATTCTATTTCAGGGGGTGCTGGTAACCTTGATGATAACATTGGACCATGAGTCAAGAGTATCCAATTGTAAAATATTATCTCTACTAAAGTATTAGTTAATTTGCAATGGGGTATATGTTGATCATAAAAGAAAACAAGAATCAAAACCATAATGTACAAATGATTATCCTTTCCAAAGGCTCTCAGGAGTTGACTAATAAAGTTCATTAAACCTCAATGTTACAATCTATGATGCAGTAGCTTGTGAAATGCTGGGCAGCGTAGGATTTAATGGGTTATGGGCATTTAACAGGTTAGATAACAGAAAGCACTTGAAAACAAATAGTAGGGTGGTTACATGTGTGCGTACTAAAGATAATTTTTTTTAAATTGGAAAACTAGTTCATCAACAATAAATTTAATAAAAAGAAAAAGTCAAATCCCAGGCGCTACACCCATTTGATTCCCTAAAACTCGTATCCCATCCAAAATAACCCTTCGTTAGCAGGGAAAAGGAAGACATGTAGCCACTGTGCAGGTTTTCATGACAAGTGGCAGGAGGTGGTGTGGAATGTAAAGGATTCATGTGGTTATTATTGAAACAGCATTTTTAGTTATGTTCTCATTCAAAAGTAAAATAAACTTGTGGATTTTCATTTAGAAGTGTACCATTTCAGTACCTGATTTAGCCTTTAGCTTCATCATAATCCTCACTCCTCAACAACCTCATACCTATTACACAAATTGACTGCAGCTGAGGGCTCCAGTGGTCAGATATTGCTTTTAAAGTTAAAGAAGTGGCTACGAATACATTGTGTCTCCTGACATCAGTGCACACTCAAGGCTCTGTAAACCAAGTGGTAATATTTCACTAATTATAGCTCCCAAACAGCACTTAGTATTTCATTATGTTCTTTGGTATAGTTAATGATGGACAATGGTTTCATCCAGTGAGCATTCAAGTAGGCCTGTGCTTTGTGGTGTAAGTGGGCAGCAATCTGTTTTACTATTTAATGAAGCTGTGTACGTGTCAACGCCAGTGCAATAGAACTATTTTCATTCAGCATTCCTGAATTTAACAAGTGCATCACAGAAACATGAATTCTATGTTCTCATCAGTCCGTGGCTAAGAGCAGAGAGTGTTTGCCTATGCTTGTGATATTTAGCAGGCAATAATAGATGCTTATTTAGTAATCCATTATGGCTCTATAGCTAATTGTGTTTAGTGTCTTAATAGAGGATAATAGGTACTGCCCGGTGATCTAATTGAAATGGTGATGTGACATTGTAAATCACAACAACAAAGCTCTGTCAACCTGAATCTGAGCACGAAGATCGAATTATTAGCTTCAATTCACCAAGTATTATCATCTATTGTTTTACAGACGCAAGGCATTAACAGTGCTGCATTTCCATTATTGGTACAATTATATTGATTTTATGTTAGGACTTGAAGATATATTGAATCTGTGACAGTCACTGATGTATTACCAAAGCTTAACCTGTAAATTACAGGAACATTCACTGCCTTATGTTACAGTACAACGTATGACACAGCAAAGGATCACTGATACCCAATTACTTTCTTTAAAAAGACTTTCATATCCATATATGAAAAAAAATAAAATAATATACTTTCAGGTGGCCTAGCCTATCAGCACAGGTGTGGTGTCTAGTGCCATGGGCAATGACCAGGCTGTTGGATTGCTCTTATGCCTTGGTGATGAGTGATGTGGTGCTTCTTTTGCTGCAGAGATCACTGCAGCTAGTTGAAAACATTCAGAAATTTGTAGGATCATCAAGAATAACAATCAGTCAAAGCACAAAGGGGGTGAAATTCCTCCCATCAATAATTTTATCATCTTATTTTGTATTCACATTGACTATTTTGCTAAAATTGTCAGCAGAAATTTCAGCCCAAAGAAGTTAAGCAAAGAAGAAAACAGTACAAATCCTGCTTTCAGAGATGCAAGCTTTTATAAACAGTGTTTTTATTTTATGTACTCATTCATTTTCTTTAAACTGTGCAAGATAATAAGCTCTCTAATGGAATGCAACTGATTGAGAGATAGGAATGCAAAGAAATGCATTTTTACCCATGTACACGTAATTGGTCAAACTGCTTTCCTACAAGGTCCCTCCTCCCCATCATTTCTTCACCCTATTAGCTGAACTGCATGAATGATTTCTGTGCCAACTGTGCAACAGCCCCTCCTCCATCACGTTCTTGAGGAGAAGTTAATACTTGAAATCATCTTCTGGATCTTCTCTTCATTTTTCAGTATGTTTGCCTTGACAGCACAATTCTTATCCTGCTGGTCCTTGATCAGTTGCTCCAGTTCAATGAGTTCTGTCTTTAATGGCTCCACAGCAGTGTCTGTAACGCTGCAAGGACAAAAAATAAATCAAGGGATTCAAGTTTGTAATGTGGTTATTACTACCATAAAAACTGAAAAACAGTTAGCTTTTCACAGTTAAGGTTATGAATAAAGTATATGTAGCAGTTTTACTGTGAGCTCCAGATTACCAATTCTCATATATAGTCTACTTCTCTTAATTCAAGTTACCTGACAATTCAACAGTTTTTAGCAATAAGTTCCCAAATTGCTGCATTATTTATGTTGCTTAATTTAAATTATTAGATAATTCATTTTTTTAGTGCAATAACTTTGAATTATCAAGAGTGGACTGATTGTATGTGCTACTGAAGCAAACATAAGCTCCCAGTGTCCATCATGCCAGAGCAGAGAGCTGCTGAGTGGCCCTTTCACTTATGAGGATATCCTCTGCCTGATGGTGTCTCTTGTTCCCTGAATGGAAAGTTAGAGAAAAAGAGAGGGGGCAGTATTGAATCCCTGATCTGTAAGCACCCATTAATGTTGTGAAAATGTGGAATGCATGCTCCACAGCATCACAAGTGCAAAGTCAGTTTGGGTGCTTATTTGGGAAGCAATGGCATTAACGAATATGGAGAAATGGAAGGAAATTGGGATTAAAAAGATAAAAAGCCACCATACTTAACAAAACATTGCAGCTCAATGGGCCAAATGGTTTACCACTGTTCCTATATGGGTCACAGACACAGATACATATGAGCAGCAAGACTGCTAAGGGTCAAAGGTGTGCAAGTCAGAGGCAGCAATGTTCAAACTGTAGTACTCCAGTCAGACCATACCTTGGGCACCACGTCTCATCACCACGTGTAGTCCTGGTCACCGAGACCAAAACTCTGAAGGCAGTTTAGAGAAGTCATTTTAATGATCCCTAGGCCCAGATATTTACTCATACCCAGGAAGAGAGCAGGGGAGAGGATTTTCAGACGGGATTTTGACGGTAGGATGTCTCTAAAATTTTTTCAATAGATGTTGCGCCCGACAGCCAGCCAGATTGATAGGCCGGGAGCCTGTTGGGCGGGAAAGCATCTGGAGAGCAATCAGGGTCTTCGGGGTTTAGATGGAGCGGGGGTGCGGCAATTGCAAGGGGAGGTGGGGGAAGTCGGACGTCACGCGGTGGGGGGGAAAGTCGGACGTCAAGCGGCGGGGTAGATGAGTGGGACATCGTGGGTGGCGGGGAGAGATAAGTCGGACATCGTTGGGGGGGGGGGGCGGGGGATGGGCTTGGTCAATTGCGGGGTAATTAAAAGATAAGCTTGATTGGCGGTGGGAAAGCTCCTCCTGGCCCACAAGCAGTGCAATAAAAGCACTTCCCTCATGGATCCAGCCCATTTCGCCTCCTTTTACCTGCCAGGAATCCCGTGGCCCAGGAATCCCAGCCTCCATGGGACAAAAATTAAAATTTAGCTAAAATAAAGGCCCGCAGCCTCCTTTAAACATTTTACTGACCTACCTGCCTTCTGAGAGTAGGTTGATCGCCCACCCTGCAACACCACCTCCGTTAAAACCGAAAGTGGGCCGGTTTGAAAAACTAAAACATTTTACCTCCCACTCACCCCAACCCATCTGTTCTTGGGGGTTAAAACTCCCCCCTAGTGTCAGAAGACTGAGTTATGAATAGAGAATGGAGAAATGTACTTTTTAGGCAGACAGTGACTGGGAGGTAACCTTATAGAGTATGTAAGAGATCGCAAACTGTATAGAAAAGGTAGATCCTGAAAACAACTTCAAACTTAATCATGACAGCAGGACAAGGGAATAAACAAGGGAGTACAGCTTCAAACTTTGTGATCTATGAGGGAAGTGGGCCACAATTGGCGCCAATTTATACTATGAGTAACAAGTGTAAATTAGAAGTATAAAAGTTTGGATTCCATTAGCAATCTAACTGAAAAGGAAAAGTATGTTAGAATAGAACCACTATGATTCTGTTGTTAACAATCTATTAAAGTTTTTGTATTTTAAAACAGTTACCATTTTTAAAGGCTAAGTAAGCAAATATGTTATTGATCTCTGACATAAGTCAGAGCTGGTTTCCCCTCCCTCCCCAGTAATCACAAATACAGAACTTTATGGATGTGGTGGGGGGGGGGGGGGAGGGTGAAGAGGAGAAGATTCCTGTGATCTTTCATCTAATGGAGCAGATGCAAGTTCAGTGACATAAAGGATACAGGTATTGTTGCATTTGTAACAATGGGATTAGGGCATTTTTCTATTATTCCTGAGTACGTGTTAAACTGAGTTCAGCTATTTCTCTTGGTCAGTTCCTGGATGTCATCCACATTGACTGATGATTTTCATTTCAATGAAATAGAAAAATAAATAGAAAAATAAATCATTCTTTGTAAGCAACATTCAAATTAAAATATGGACTAAACTGTATAAAGAGGGTGAATTAGTACAATAAACAAAATGAATTTGTTTTGAAATAGCCTCGAAGTCAACAGAAAGGATATTGTTCAGTTAAAAGCCGCATAGCACCACTAGGGGGCCTTTTTTTCTACTTTCTAGTTGTATACCAACCAACTTTTGACAGTATTCAGTTCAATGTTGAAGTCACAGCAAGTCTTTTTGTTCTAAGCTGCAAGAAACATTATGCAACTATACGTAGAGTATTCCCCTTCAAAAGAAATTCAACCTCCATGTACCGTGGGAACTTCTGTCCTCCCATGGAGGAAAATTACCAGAGCTCTGCCCTTTTATGAAAACTCATGCCCTGTGCAGTGGGGATCTCCCCCTCCATTCTAACACAGCATTGATCTGCTTTCTGGAGAAGGCTGCACTAAGACCTAAGGGAGAGAGCATTAAAACAACACTAACAATAAATTGTTTTTAAAAGAAAAGTCACAGTAAAACTGCTCCAAAGCATGCAAAGTCAGAAAAGAACGAGGGGTAGGCTTGGAGGGAGCCTTGTGGTGGAGAATGAATGTTCTCAAAGAACGAGGAGGATTCTACTCAAGGTAAGTAACCAACATTTTTCCTTTCATTCATTCATTATTTGTATTAATGAAAGTATACCAAAGCAGTACAGAACTGACTCTGAGGGCTGGTTTCTTCAGCCCAGTTTGGATTACAGCAGTGTCAAAGCACAGTATTCTGAGTTGTCAAGTCAAGATCTTCTTTATGATGAAAGCATGTAGACTCCTCCAGGCAACTATACTGAATATGCCTTTGAAAGAAACCTTGCCAAGAAAAGGAAATGTATTTTCTATTTCCTTCGGTGTCCCATGCAGTGGTTGCTCAGCATAAAATTTCAAGAACTGTGCAGCCCATTTCAAGCAGTGCCAAAGGCTACACTTAAAACAGAAACTTGGTTGCCTGTTTGTGACCGGAATCATATGGTCATTCAGCTGGTGCGGACATCAAGCGATGACCAAATGAAACGGTTCGACCAATTTGTGATCAATGCTGGGGGAGATCGTATGGGACAGGATGCCTCCTCATGCTTTCTTTCTGACAGTACAAGCTGATACAGAATGTGGCTCAACTATCTTTAAAGGGTTGATTTTGTCACTGTTCCGATGGTGACTCAATTTACTGTTTGACCTTTAGGTTGAGGAGCTTCACTATGCTTGATTCTCAAATCTGCCTTCTGTTGGGGTGAATTATGCTTGCATATTCTTGGCCCAAATCCATCCCACAGCTGATCACATTGACCTGTGTTCAAAATAGGTTTCACACAGAAAAGACATGGAAGATAATGAGAGGCATGATTGTGAAAGAACCATGGCACTCAATATTAATTGAAGACAAGTGCTAGCACTGAAACAGCCATATGGCTGCAAATGACCCGAACCAAATTGGTTGAAGAGAGCCTGATTAGACTATGATCCAATATGCAGTCAAATGTTACACAAACTAGTTTTCAAACTCTACTAAAAAAAAATGCAAAAATATTAAAATTAAAAACTTTTTCCTTATACCCTAAGGCTTTTAAAAATATTTGAAACCATCATGTTACAAAATAAAACCAATAAAATGGTGAAAGAACTTTTCCTAGTATGGGAGACAACAGATCTCACCTTCTGCCAAAAGATGGGAGGAAAAGAACTGACAGGTTACTTCAGATCAAGACTATGATACAGCAGAATAAGGGAAAAATCACTGGTCGCCACTGATTTTTTTTTTAACAGAAAGGCACACTGTTTCTAGTAATTTCCTTATGTGGCATATTGGCAATTTCTATTTATATGTAGAGAGTAAACAAATGAAGAAGAAACTGTTTTGTCAAATGATGTTTGACCCTGTTACATCCATTTCTCCAACATCATAACTTTAAATCTGGATTTCTGTAATTACACTCCACTCTTATAATTGGTCAGTGGAACCAACATATTTTCCACTTAATCATGTGCAGTCTATACTGAGTATCCCAGAACCTAGTAGAGAATGCAAGACAAAAGCTTTGAAGGCATTGGCTTACCATCCTTATAATGAGAGCTTGGTGTACTGAAACTTGTTGTTAACTACCCAAATACTTCATAACTCACAGCATCATACTTGCCTGTGCATCATCATCACTTGATGTCGTTCTGCCCTGTGGAAGCTTCAGAAAGTTATTACACTCATCTGTGAATGCTGATGTAGTAATCATTAATGTTTTCTAAAAATACTAAAATTTCTGCAGCAGCAGCTATGACCATATGGATTACAACTTAAATTAAAAAGGAAAGTGTAAGCCATCATGACTCTACAGTTAAATGCACTGCATGTTTTTGTGGTACCGAGCCATACAGACCAGATAGGTTTGATCTCTGGTCTGGAGTGAGTCAATCAATCTCTGCCAGGGTCAGTTACAGGAGGTACTACAACCAGCGTCAGTATGCCCAGGAAAAAAAAAAATCCTGTTTCTAATCATTATCCAGAGACCCTTGTGGGAAGTGTACATGCGAAGAGGTCGCCACAGCTCGAGCCTGAGGCTTTAAGATTGAGCATGATCTTGAACAGAAGTATGGAAGCACGTGATTCATGCCTGTCTGACATGATGCCTGCTGATTTTGAATTAGATCTATTAAAATAGTTTGGGTGATCTCCAAGTGTTATAAATGCTTCTGATTGGGCATACCAAGTCCACGCCTCCGACTAGGCCAGGCTGTGCCAGAAAATGTTTAGTGACATTACCAGGTAAGCCACAGAGAGAGAACATAGGAATATTGGAACTGGAGTAGGCCATTCAAGCTCCTCGAGCCTGTTCTGCCATTCAATGAGATCATGGCTGATCTGTATCCTAACTCCATCCACCTGCCTTGGCTCCATATCCCTAAATATCTTTGGCTAACAAAAATCTATCAATCTCAGATTTAAAATTATTAATTGAGCTAGCATCAACTGATTTTTGTGAGAGAATTCCACACTTCTAACAACCTTTGCATGAAGAAGTGTTTCCTAACTTCTCTCCTGAATGGCCTTCAATTCCATGAGCTTTAATTTTAGCTAACAGTCTCTTATGTGGAACCTTATCAAATGTCTTCTTGAAGTCCATATAAACTATACCCATAAACGTTCCCCTGTCTACTACTTTAGTTACTTCCTCAAAAAAATCAATTAGGTTCGTTAGACATGACCTACCCTTTTTACCAATACATGATGGCTCTCTCTAATCAGCTTAAATTTCTCTAAGTGCTCAATCACGCTGTCCTTAATTATAGATTCCAATAACTTCCCCACAACAGATGTTAGACTAACAAGTCTATAATTTCCTGGTTTCTCGCTCTCACTTTTCTTAAATAGTGGAGTTATATTTGCAATTTTCCAATCTAAAAGGGACAATTCCTGAATCGAGAGCGCTTTGGAAGATTTGGCTAAAGCATCTGCAATTTGCTCACCTACTTCCTTTAAAACCCTGGGGTAGAAACCATAAGGTCCTGGGGATTTCTCGGTCTTCAATGCCATTATTTTTTCTAATACTGTTTTCTTGCTTACGCTAACTTTGATGAGTTCCAGTCCTTGATTCATTATTAGTTTCCCTGAAATGTCAAGTATATTATTCTCTTCCTCTACTGTGAAGACAGACTCAAAATAATTATTCAGTAAGTCTGCCATTTCCTTATTTTCATTTGCAATATTACCTGCATCTGTTTTTAAAGGGCCAACATTACCCTAGACCTTGACCTAATATAATTGTAAAAACTTTGTGTGTTAATCTTGATATCCCTCGATAATTTCTTTTCATATTCCCTTTTTGCAACACTTACTGTCTTTTTTGTCTTCCTTTGCTGTTCTTTATATCTCTCCCAGTCCCCTGAATCTACACTATTCTTTGCACTTTTGTATGCTCGTTCCTTTAGTTTTATGTTATCTCTCACCTCTTGTCAACCATGGCTGCTTTATTTGGTAAGTAGAATTCTTGCCCCTTAGGGTTATATACTGGTTCTGTATTAAGCAAAATTTGTTTCTGAACACCTCACACTGTTCATCTGTAGTTTTACCTGATAACAGTTTTGACCAATTTTGCTGGCATCAGTCTCAGTCTCATCCCGTTAAAGTTAGCCTTACCAAAATCTAGAATCTTAGTAACTGTGTTAAGTTTCTCCTTTTCAAACCTAACATTGAATTAATATTATGATCACTGTTAGTTAATAATCTAACAGTAAGCAAACATTTATCTAAGTCCGGATCATTACTCATTACTAAATCTAGTATGGCCTGCCCTCTTGTTGGTTCTAGAACATATTGCTCCAAAAAACTATCTTGAATGCACTCAAGAAATTCACTACCTTTCTGACTTGAGCTATTCTGCTCTTCCCAATCTGTATGAAAATTAAAGTCTCCCATTAAAACAACTCTGCTTTTGGTGCAAGCCTCTCTAATCTCTGAATCAATACATTCTGCCACTTCACTGCTGCTATCAGGAGGATGCCGACAACTCCCATTACAGATTTATGTCCTCTCCTATTCCTCAAGAAGGTATGAATGTTCCAAGAATGCATTATACTAAGACTATTTGTCACTTACAAAGAATTCCTCTTAAGATTGCCACCTCCTTGACTTTGCCATCTTCTATGGTCTCCCATTGTCACGATCACAGGCAAGACCATTTCCGACTAGTTCCTTCTGTCCGTCACCACCCACATCCCTCTATCCACTTCCAACCCTTCTGCCTCCGTTCCTGGAACAAACTTTCCCTCAAGTCACTTACCAACTCCCAAATGCCTAGCCTCTGGCCCTCCATTTGCCTTAATACCTTTACAGCTGTTAATCTGTTCATCCGCTCCCTTACGCCGACGGAAGATAGTAATATAGACAAATCTCCAGGACCTGATGGTTTCCACCCCATGGTATTGAAAGAAATAGGTGAGGAAATTGCAGTTGCATTAGTCATAATTTTCCAAAGCTTTCTGTACATAACTCACAAAAAAAAGAACTGCATTTATATAGCGCCTTTCACGACCGCAAGATGACCCAAAGCGCTTTACAACCAATGAAGTACTTTTGAAGTGTAGTTATTGCAAGAAATGCAGCAGCCAATTTGCACACAGCAAGGTCCCACAAACAGGCATGAGATAATGATCAGATAATCGCAGGGATGCAGACTTGAGCGTATCTGGCCCACAACTGGTTAAGCCAACCACCACCAGATCTGATTCGATCACATCAAGCTCTATTCCTCACTCTCCTCTGCCAAAACCATTAGTTCAGGGTCACCCTGGAGGTGAGAGATAACCCCCAGCATCTTTTCTCCATCACTAACCGTTTCCTTAAACCCTCTCCCCACCAGCCCTCCAATTCCAACAAATATGAGCAACTCATGGACTACTTTGTCAATAAGAGTGAGACCATACGTTCAGCTGTCTCTGGTGTCCCTCTCCCTTCCCCTGGCCTAGCACTGAACCCACATCTTGCTCTAGCTGCTCATCTATCTTTCCTCACGCTCTCTCTGAACTCATCTTGTCCATGAGATCCATCTCCGGCTCCCTCAAACCCATTCCCACTAAACTGCTGACCTTCTCTTCCAGGTCCCCATGCTAGCTGGTATTGTAAATGTTCCCCTTTCCTCAAGTAGTGTACCCCTCCCTTTCATAACTCCATCATCACCCCATCCTCAAAAAGCTAACCATCGACCCCTCGGTCATTACAAACTACTGCCTCATCTCCAACCTCCCTTCTCTCTCCAAGGTCCTTGAACGTGTTGTTCCCTCCCAAATCCATGCGCAACTCCATGTTTGAATCCCTTTATTTGGGTTTCCGACCCTCCCACAGCACCAAAAATGCCCGAATCAAAGTCACAAATTATGCCCTTTGTGCTATGACCATGGAACATTATCCCTCATTGACCTCTCTGTAGCCTTTGACAAAGTTGACCAAACCACCCTCCTCCAATGCTTTTCATCTGATGTCCAGTTCGGTGGGACTGCCCTCACTTAGTTCCACTCTTACTTTCCGATTTTAGCCAGAGAATCTCCAGCAATGGCTTCTCTTCCCACCCCTACATCGTTACTGCTACTTGCGGTCCCTAGGCGATATTATCCGCAGATATGGGATAATAGCTTCCACGTGAATAATGAAGCTAACCAAACTCTATCTCTCCATCACCTCTCTCAATCCCTCCACTGCCCATGTATTGCTGGACTGCTTTTTCGACATCCAGTCTTGGACGAACCGCAATTTCCTTCAGCTAAACATTGGGAAGACCAAAATCATAGTCTCCGGTCCCTGCCACAAACTATGCACCCTTGTCACTAATTCCATTTCCCTTCATGGCTATCATCTCCATTTGAATTAGAATCTTTGCAAATTCACCATCCTATTTGACCCCGAGCTGAATTTCTGACCCCATTTCCCCTGCATTACAAAGATCGCCAACTTCCACTTCTGTACTATCATCCACATCCACTCCTGCCTCATCCCATCTGCTGTTGAAACCATCATCCATGTCTTTGTCACCACCAGACGCGACTATTCCAATGTTCTCCTGGCCAGCCTTCTATCCTCCATCCTCAAACTTCAATTCACCCTAAACTCTGCTGCCCATATCCTATCCAGCACGTTTCACTCACTTAACATCGAAGCCCTCGCCGGCCTACAATAGCTTCAAGTCCCCCAACACCTCCAATTTAAAATTCTCATCTACAATCACTTTGTGGCCTCATCCTTCCCTATCTCTGTAACCTTCTCCAGCTCAGTTGTCAGCTGTGGCTCAGTTGGTAGCACTCCGAGTCAGAAGATTTTGGGTTCAAGTCCCACTTCAGAGACTTGAGCACAAAATCTAGGTCGACAGTCCAGTACTGAGGGATTGCTGCAGTCGGAGGTGTCGTCTTTCGGATGAGATGTTTAGCGGAGGCCCCATCTGCCCTCAGGTGGATGTAAAAGATCCCATGCAACTATTTTGAAGAAGAGAGTTCTCCCCAGTGTCCTGGCCAATATTTATCCCTCAACCAACAACACTAAAACAGATTATCTGGTCAATATCACATTGCTGTTTGTGGGACTTTGCTGTGTGCAAATTTTCATCCTGTATGGTTTCTCTTCCCAGGATTTGCTGCACCTCTTCCTTTTGCTGCACATGGGAGCTTCCATGATGAAGTCTCTTGGCAAGGCAAATTATGCAGTACACAACACATGACCACAGTATTCAAGACCCTAGCCAGACTATATTGCCGAATGCCTAAGATTGATCCAGGCACCTGAAGCCAATGAGCCAGTGGTATGCTCAATAACTACTCCAGTTCTTCATTAGACCAGTGCTCAGCTCATATCCTTGGACACCACACAATGTAATGAGTCATCGCTGCAAAGGATAGCCTTGATCTCCCAGGAGCTAACCAGAGACTGGTATTGTTTGTAGTGGTGTCCCACAGGGATCTCTGTTGAGGCCTCAACTATTCACTGTATTTATTAACGACTTAGATGACGGGACAGAGAGCTACATATCCAAGTTTGCCAATGACACAAAGATAGGAAGCACTGTATGCAGTGTAGATGGAAGCATAACATTACAGAGAGCTATTAATAGATTAAGTGAGTGGGCAAAACTGTGGCAAATGGATTTCAGTGTAGGCAGGTGTGAAGTCATCCACTTTGGACCTAAAAAGGATAGATCAGAGTACTTTCTAAATGGAGAAAAGTTCAAAACAGTGGGATCCAAAAAGACTTAAAGTTCCATGTACATAGATCATTAAAATGTCATGGACAGGTACAGAAAATAATCAAAAAAGCTAACGGAATGCTGACCTTTATATCTAGAGGACTAAAATACAAGGAGGTAGAAGTTATGCTACAGCTATACAAAGCCCTGGTTAGACCACACCTGGAGTATTGTGTTCAGTTCTGGGCACAGCACCTTAGGAAGGATATATTGGTTTTGGATTTACTAGAATGATACCTGGATTCCAAGGGTTAAATTACGAGGAGAGTGTACGCAACTAGGGTTGTATTCCCTGGAATTTAGAAGATTAAGGGGTGATTTGATCGAAATTTTCAAGATATTATGGGGAACTGAGAGTAGATAGAGAGAAATTATTTCCGCTGGTTGGGGAGCATAGGACTAGGGGACATAGCCTAAAAATTAGAGCCAGGACATTCAGGAGTGAAATTAGGAAACACTTCTACACGCAAAGGTGGTAGAAGTTTGGAACTCTCTTCCACAAACAGCAGTTGATACTAGCTCAATTGTTAATTTTAAATCTGAGATTGATAGATTTTTGTTAACCAAAGGTATTATGGGATATGGGGCTAAGGTGGGTATATGGAGTTAGGTCACCGATCAGCCATGATCTCACTGAATGGCGGAACAGGCTTGAGGGGCTAAATGGCCTACTCCGGTTCCTATGTATCAAATAGTGATGATGTGGAGATGCCGGTGATGGACTGGGGTTGACAATTGTAAACAATTTTACAACACCAAGTTATAGTCCAACAATTTTATTTGAAATTCACAAGCTTTCGGAGGCTTCCTCCTTCCTCAGGTGAATGTTGTGGAAACAACATTTCCACAACATTCACCTGAGGAAGGAGGAAGCCTCCGAAAGCTTGTGAATTTCAAATAAAATTGTTGGACTATAACTTGGTGTTGTAAAATTGTTTTCAAATAGTGATGGCATGGAGGATTGCCTCAAAATGGAGGTCTCATGGCAAGTTTCAAGGAAGAAGGCATTCACTTGCATATGATACTGCTGGTTGCGAATAAGCTGCAGATCAAGAGTGGAATTCCTGTTGATGTTGAGCAAGGAAGGACGGGCAATGTGGGTACAATCTATGCCTTTCAAGAATCCTGTCTCTTTAAAACAGTAGTGTACTGTAATGCTGCTGCCAATTGCCCATGGGAAAGGAGGTCAAATTGGCAAATGTTACTGATGCCCCCAGTGGAAGCCTAAAATGACCCTGCAGCATAAAAGTTTAACAGTGGTTGTGACCTCAACAGCCACTGGCAATGTGGCGCTTGTGGTCTGCTTGCAATCTTTTGTATAACTCACTGACTGCAGGTCTGCTTGCAACCTTTTGCATAATGCAGTGACTGCTTCCTTGGCAAAGTGAAGCCTCCACATTGGTACTGTTTCTCTGACAAATGAAGGGATGTGTGCCTCTGCCTAAATATCACGTGGGGGTACCAGTGGATAAGTGCTGTACGCCTCCAGCACTGCCTGATCAGCCTGGGAAACCCATTGTGCCCTTTGTGAAATGGTGATGGAGGGGGGGAAAACAGAAATATCAGCCACACAGCAAAGGGCCCAAAGGCAGATAACAAAGTAGCTAGCAACAACAAAAAAAACACACCCCCACAAAATGAGTCAGAGATTAATTTTAAATTGAAGCCAACAAAGGCGATGCTAGCTCATTAAATTCTCTTTCGCCTTCTCCCACTACCAAGTAACAGACAAGATGAGGGACTAGTCTAAATGAGGTTAGAAATGGCCAAAAAGGCATATGGCATCATGTTTGCCTCATTTACACAAAACAGCCCAAAAACAAGCAGTGCTTCCCCCTGGCAGTGCAGGCAAAAAAAGTGGGCATAATTCTTGTGTAACAAAACTGTTCAGTTTTCCAATCAGAAAATCGAGGCTTTGCCATCCAGGCTCATGCCAGTGCAGAAGGAGATTTTCATCTGGGGTTGTGATTAAGGCATTTTGCTGGGGCAGAAGGGAGCTTTACATTGTACCTGATAGATCTAGTATTTGATCCAGAAGCACTTTTTTTTTGAAAAAAAAGGACAGTTTTATCATATGCAATGATGGGTGCAAAATAATTTTACAAAATAGAAAAATCACTATCAGATTTGGAATGATGTCTGTTTTTGTCTTCCCTTTATGTTTTGATAAAACATGCATCTTGGTTTGAAGGTAGACTCTTCTTTCTATGCCACTAAAGATGGCCAAGTTCACAAATTGTTCATAAGTAAGAAACCATCATCACTCTGCAGTTTACTGAAAATTTAATTTAATTTTGTTCCAGAATACTGTGCAAAGACATTGGAACTGATTTTCTTTTAAAAAGAACAGGTGGCATTATATATTGTCCAGCTGGTGACAGTGGTTGAAGCGAGTGGTTTCTGGAAGTATGAATAGACAGGCAGATCGTAGTGGGATATTGAAAGCCAAGTCAGATTTTTTGCAGCCGAAGCCTTGAGTGTGCCTAAAGTCCTGTGGTGTCAGCCCTTGGCTCAGAAGTAGCACTGTGGCCGCTGAGTCAGGAGGTCGTGGGTACCAGCCACACTCAAGGGAATTGAGCACATAATCTGGGCTGACACTTCAGTGCAGTACTGAGAGAGTGCTGCACCGTCAGAGGTGCCGTCTTTCAGATAAGACATTAAGCAGAGGTCCTGTCTGTCTTCTCAGGTGGATGTAAAAGATTCCATGCCACTATTTACCCTGGTCAACATTTATCCTTCAACCAACACCACTAAAACAGTTTAATTGGTCATTTATTTCATTGCTGTTTGTCGACCTTGCTGTGTGCAAATTGACTGCTGCATTTCCCCACATTACAACAGTGTTTACACTAGTCGGTGAGCTACCTGCTCTGGAAAGTGCATTTGACATGCTTGTTCAAACACTGTGTGCAGAAGACTGGTAGAACTGCTGGAATATTCAGGCCTTTAAGATGGGTAATTTTGAAATATGTGGGCTAAGCAAAAATGGCTTTTTAAAAAAAAAGTTAATCTGTTCTCCTGATTTCCCTTTCCCAGACTATGCATCAACTGCTAAGAGATGTACAAGAATACTCCAATGGTTATTCTCTCTCAAATTGTATTTCCCCAGGCAGACGTAGCTGGGCTCCAGTGGGCAATCCTCAGAGTGATCTGGCTGACATCAGGAATCAGCTGTGTGGGGTTCACGGTCTCAAACCCATATGCCCTAATTGTGGTACTGTACCACTACACTGCCCAATGGAAATAAAATATACAACTGAAGAAATAGGCTTGTCAACATATGATGTTACAAGGTACTAAATGAACATTATTGTGGAATCCGTACCATTTATGATAGATTAAGAGAGTCAAATATTCAGACACTCGAGAAACCAAAGATTAAAAGATGAATTAGCACCAGCCAAGTAACTTCAGGCAACAGCTACTTTCAATAAAAACAAAGCTGATAATGGAAACTTCGACAGTCAATATGTAGCTAAGCAAAAACGGCTTTTTTGCTTAGCCACATATGGCAGCATATCATTGGGCTGCATTGCAATTCAAATTCCTATTTCCTTGCAAGTGAATTGTTTATAGCAGATCACACTCACTGGCAAAAAAGAATTCCAAGTGTTGAGAATGAAAGGATGTTTATGAAAGGCAGAATGAAAATGTGCACAGCACAGTCAGCAAACCTAAAAGAAAACAGAGACTTAGAATACCGCCAGTGTAGTCAACCCTGGTGAAAAATATTGCTGTCTGCTTGGGCTGCACCTCCTTTCTACTTTTCAATTTAGTGAATGTTATTACCTTCTGCTGTTTGGTGTTCAATAACAAAAGTAGCTGGAATAGGGAAAAGCTGTTGAAAGCCACCAAGCATCAAATGTAGCAGGAAAGCAGAGAAACAACAGAGGAAGACACATTGGTGTTACTTGCAATCTGGCAAGTTGCATTATTTTTTTTAGCCTAACCTGAAGCTAGAAACTCACCTCTTGTCTAGTCAGTGAGTGGAACTTTCCAACCCTGACTGGTGGCTTAATAAATATGATCCTAAATTTAGCCAACTTCGAGATATTTTACACATCACTAATAAATACTCAAATCCCAAATCAAGTTAAGATTCAAGAATTTCAGACTGGACTTTTTGTTTGTTTACCTCATTCCTTCACAAATGTATTAAGTCAGATTTTTCTGTTAGGTATAAACTAAAATGACAAGAGCATATTTTCTTTCACAAAAGTTTGATAGAAGTGCCATATAAAAGGCTTGACATCAAGACTGAAGCTCATGGAATAAAGGGGGCAGTAGCAGCATGGATACAAAATTGGCTAAGTAAATTGGCTAAGTAACAGGAAGCAGAGAGTAGAGGTGAACGGTTGTTTTTCGGACTGGAGGAAGGTGTACAGTGGTGTTCCCCAGGGGTCAGTGCTGGGGCCACTGCTTTTCTTGATATATATTAATGACTTGGACTTGGGAGTACAGGGCACAAGGTCAAAATTTGCAGATGGCACAAAACTTGGAAATGTGGTGAGGAGGATAGTGATAGACATCAAGAGGATACAGACAGGCTGGTGAAATGGGTGGACACGTGGCAGATGAAATTTAAAAGTGATACATTTCGGTAGGAAGAATGAGAAGAGGCAATATAAACTAGAGGGCGCAATTCTAAAAAGGGTACAGGAACAGAGAGATCTGGAGGTATATGTGCACAAATCGCTGAAGGTGGCAGGGCAGCTTGAGAAAGCAGTTAAAAAAGCATACGAGATCCCGGCCTTTATAAATAGAGGCATTGAGTACAAAAGCAAGGAAGCCATATGAACCTTTATAAAACACTGGTTCAACCACAACTGGAGTATTGTGTCCAGTTCTGGACACTGCACTTTAAGAAAGATGTAAAGGCTTTAGAGATAGTGCAGAAAAGATTTACTGGAACGATTCCAGGGATGAGGGACTTTAGTTTCGTGGATAGACTGGAGAAGCTGGGGTTGTTCTCCTTGGAACAGAGAAGATTGAGATTTGATAGAGGTATTTAAAATCATGAAGGGTCTAGACAGAATAGATAGAAACTGTTCCCATTGGCGGAAGGGTCAAGAATAGGAGGACGTAGATTTATGGTGATTGGCAAAAGAACCAAAGGTGACATGAGGAAAAACCTTTTCACACAGCGAGTGGTTAGGATCTGGAATGCACTGCCAGAGGAGGTGGTGGAGGCAGATTCAATTAAAAGGGAACTGGATAAGTACTTGAAAGGAAAAAAATTGCAGGGCTACGGGGATAGGCGGGGGAGTGGGGCTAGCTGGATTGCTCTTGCATAGAGCCGGCACGGACTCAATGGGCTGAATGGCCTCCTTCCGTGCTGTAACTTTTCTATGATTCTATGAAAAGAACAGATGCTTGCTCTGCAATTGCACTATGCATTGCATTCTCTTCCACACTTGAGATTTGCTGCATTTTAATAAAGAACTGATTGGGCTTGAAGAATGCTTCCCCTTCCATTCAGGAAAAATTAGAAGGATTGACAGTAGCACTTACCCACCACTCCATGCCATTAAACACCAAATGTCCAGGTTTCTGCATACATTTTCACAGATATTTTACAGCTCCTAACCTTTGTTCTCTTAGGAGAGATTCCGCATGCTTCTTGTTTTCCCTGCGCCACGTTGATAACTCATTCTGCATGGAATCCATGTCTTCCTGTATGTAGTCCATTATTTTTCCGAGTGGCAAGGCACTGCGACACAGGGTCTGGATGGACGTTCGTAGTTTTTCTATCTCCTTGGCCACAAGTTCCCTCTCCTTCTTTTTTGCTGTTTCAGAGATGATTGTTTTCTCCTGAAAAACAATTTTGCAGCATCATTAAATAAATGTAACACCTGCCCTCTACATCATTCCGAACTGTGTGAAATATTAACAGATTGAATTTTTTAAAAACAGAATATTAAAATTGGGGTCAATAAATCGTGAGGATGCCAAAAAAAGCTGCTTACTAATCACACCTTACAATCACACACAAAATAAAAACAGGAAATGCTGTAAATACATAATAGGTGTCCCAGGATCTGTAAAGAGACAGGTTAACACTTCAGCTGTAGATCTTTCATCAGACTTGTTCTGATGAGCAGAAGCTTTTTTGTAGTTCAGTAGTTAAATGGATAAAATAGAACACCGTACACTACTGGAGATGTACAATTGATCAGTCAATTAATCAATTTCAATAAATTTGTGCTACAATTGATACAATTTAACCACAATAAAATGAACAGATTTTGCAGCTCAAGTCTGCTATTCGAAGAATGTCTGACTATTTCCTAATAAAGTTAATTAGTTATGATGTGCAGTAGCAACAATACTACAGGTACTTCTAGTACTGTACTTAAAAAAAAGACCTCACATTCAACACTTCCCTCAATACAAGTCCTACATTACAACAGTGACTACTGTAAAGCGCTTTGTGATGTCTTGAGATCACGAAAGGCTCTATAGAAATGCAAGTTCTTTCTTTCCTTCTTGGGTTCCAAGAAAATATCATAGGAGAATGCACGTGCCACTAATAGATATACATCTATTCATCAGTATATGTACAACATGAACAATACAAAATGGGATAAAGCAACTTGTAAGATGGGTTGACAACACACGAATTCCATGTAAGCATAAGTTACTAATCCTGATGTCACTCAAATTTTATTTTCCCATGAACTACTGATTCACACCATGCACTAGAAATTTACTGTACATGTTTCCTTAAATTTGTAGGTGTGTAAATCCTTTTTTATTTCTAATAGTGAATTAGAATATAAGTGCTATGTTTCTAGATATTTGACAATTCTTCAGCCAGAAGTGCCGAGTGGATGATGCTTATCGGCCTCCTCCTGAAGTCCCCACCATCACAGATAACAGTCTTCAGCCAATTCAATTCACCCCATGTAAAAATCAAGAAACGGCTGAGTGCACTGAATACTGCAACAGCTACAGGCCCTGACAACATCCTGGCTGAAGTGCTGAAGACCTGTGCTCCAGAACTAGCTGCCTCTCTAGCCAAGCTGTTCCTGTGCAGATATAACATTGGCATCTACCGAGCAATGTGGAAAATTGCCCAGGTTTATCCTGTACAGAAAAAGGATGAATCCAACCCGGCCAATTACCACCCTCAACCATCAGCAAAGTGATGGAAGGAGCCATCAACAGTGCTATCAAGCAGCATTTACTCACCAATAACCTGCTCACCTGCTTGACATCGAGGCAGCATTCAACCGAGTGTAGCACCAAGGAGCCCTGGTAAAACTGAAGTTAATGGGAATCAGAGGGAACATTCTCCTGTGACTGGAGTCATACCTGACACAAAGGAAGACTGTTGCAGTTGTTGGAGGCTAATCATCTCAGCCATAGCACATTGCTGCAAGAGTTCCTCAGGTCAGTGTCCTAGGCCAAGCCATCTTCAGCTCTTCATCGATGACCTTCCCTCCATTATAAGATCAGAGTGGAGCTGTTCCCTGATGATTGCTCAGTGTTCAACTCCATCGCAATTCCTCAGATAATGAAGCAATCCAAGCCCACATGCAGCAAGAGCCAGACAACATCCAGGTTTGGGCTGATAAGTGGCAAGTAACACTCGCATCACACAAGTGACAGGCAATGACCATCGCCAACAAGCGAGAACCTAAATACCTCCCCTTGACATTCAATGGCATTACCACTGCCAAATCCCCCACCAACATCCGGGGAGGGTCACCACTGACTAAAAATTCAACTGGACCAGCCACACAGAGCAGGTCAGAGGCTGGGTCTTCTGTGGCGACCGGTTCACTTTCTGACTCCCCAAAGAAGCTCCACCATCTGCAAGGCACATCAGGAGTGTGCTGCAATACTCTTCTCTTGCCTGGATGGGCGCAGCTGCAATAACAAGAAGCTCAACAACATACAAAACAAAACAGTCTGCTTGATCGGCACCGCTTCCACCAGCTTATACATCCACTCCTTCCGTTACTGGCGCACCGTGGTTACAGTGTGTACAATCTACAGGATGCTAAGTCGCCAAGGCTTCTTCGGCAGCACCTCTCAAACCCACGATCTGCACCACCTTGAAGGACAAGGGCAGCAGGTGCATGGGAACATTATCAACTTGAAGTTCCCCATCAAGTTACATAAAATCCCGACTTAGACATATATTTCTGCATTGTCGCTGGGTCAAAATCTTGGAATCCCCTATGTAACAGCATTGTAGGAGGACCTTTACTACATGGTCTACATGGTTCAAGAAGGCCCACCACCTCAAGAGATATTAGGATGGGCAATAAACACTGGCCTTGCCAGTGGCGCCCATAGACCAAGAATGAGCATTAAAAAAAAAGAATTTGGTAAAGAAAGTGACTTTCAAATGTCACATTTTTAAAGCAAAGTATATTCACACAAATTAAAAACACTCCCGGACAACAGGTAGTTAATATGCTAATGAAGGCCCCTTCCCCAAAGACTAAACAATAAGCAATTTGCTAGCTTTCGGTAATTAATAAATACTTCAAATGCATTGTAATGAGAAGTTTCTGATCCTGGGCACTCGGCAGGGGTTGTCTGGCAGACCTCCCCTTCTGGCTGTGAACAGAGGAAGATTAAAAAAAAGACACAGGCAGTCGGGAGGGGTGTTTTTAAAGATAGAATGCTGGAATGACAGTCAGGTCCAGCAAAGCCACATTAGGTTTTAAACAGAAAGCTTCGAACGCAAGCTTTGGCCAAGTTCAGAAGGAGCATGCAGTGGGGTAGTTGGGAGTTACTTTGTTTAAGTCAAGCAAGATGAACTACTGATGTGGGACCGGTATTGTGTTCATTATTTTTGTATTATTATGCAAAGAGAAATTGTACTGGTTGAATTAATTGAGCCACAATTATGATCAGACTCAGTGTGTTCACTTGCTGTGAAATAAGGCAGCTTAAAAATTCGTACCTGGTCTCATCTTACCAGGTCCCCTTTTAGAAAATTGGAACAGCATGTGGGAGGTAGGGTCGGGTATGAAAGCACAAACATCCAGTTCAGATCACAAAGTGGAACCCGTTGTTACACCCTTGGGTTTTGCTATCACATAACAAGAACAACTTGCATTTATATAGAACAGAAAAAGAAAATGCTGGAAACATTTAGTAGGTCAGGTAGCATCTGTGGAGAGAACAGAGGAGCTGATGTTTCGGGTGTGGATGCTTCGTCAAAAAACCATTGTTTGCTCCACACCCGAAACATTAACCCCTCTGATCTGTTCACAGAGGCTGCCTGATCTGCTGAATGTTTCTATTATTTTCTATTTTTGTTTCAGATCTGCAGTTTTTTGCTCTTTGCACTTATCTGATTCAGTCTGAGAGCATGGTCATAGAAGAGAATGGCACTGGTGACGAGGAACGGAGTTTATGGCAAGAGCTGAAGGAAATAGTTTCAGTCTTCCAATGTTTAGCTGGTTTAAATTACGGCTCATCAAGACTGGATTTCAGACAAGCACTCTGACAACAGTGGTGGAGGTTGAGAAAAGTGATGGAGATGTGGAGCAGAGTGTCATTAGCATACATGCGGAAGCAGAACCCATGTCAAAGGGCAGCATGTAAACGAGGAAGAGGGGACAAAGGATAGACCTTTGGGGACTCCTGAGGTGATAGTGCAGGGGTGGGAACAAAAGACATTGGTATCATAGTATGTACAGCAAAGGAGGAGGCCATTCGGCCCATCATGCCTATGCCAGCTCTTTGAAAGAGCTATCCAATTAGTTCCATTCCCCTGCTCTTTCCACATAGCTCTGTAAATTTTTTCCCTTCAAGTAATTATCCAATTCACTTTTGAAAGTTACTATTGAATCTGCTGCCACCATCCTTTCAGGCAGTGCATTCCAATGCGTAAAAAAAATGTTTCCTCATGTCGCCTTTGGGTCTTTTGCCGATCACCGTAAATGTGTGTCCTCCGGTTACTGACCCTTCTGACACTGGAAACAGCTTCTCCTTATTTACTCTATCAAAACCCTTCATGATTTTGAATACCTCTATCAAATCTCCCCTTAACCGTCTCTGTTCTAAGGAGAAAAATCCCAGCTTCTCCAGTCTCTCCACATAACTGAAGTCCCTCATGCCTGGTACCATTCTCGTCAATCTCTTCTGCACTCTCTCTAAGGCCTTGACGTTCTTCCTAAAGTGTGGTGCCCAGAATTGAAAACAACACTCCAGCTGAGGCCGAATCGGTGTTTTATAAAAGGTTTAGCATAACTTCCTTGTTTTTGTACTATATGGGGTAAATTTTAAACGGGAGCCAGGAAGAGGGCGGGGGGAGGAAATTCCTGACGAGAAACCGGACATCCTTACTATTTTGACGTAAGGACGTCCTTCATTTTCTTTTTCTGTAGGTTTCCTGCCCGACAGGCCAGCCGTCAGTCAAACAGGAGAACAGCCAGGGAACAGCAGGTAAGTCTTAGATTGGGGGAGGCGGGGGTCATTGAGGGGGAAATCATCATCGGGGGGACAGGGATCGTGGGGAGGGGGGTGGTCGAGGATCATGGGGGGGGGGGGGAGGGAATTGTGGTAGGGGGAGAGGCTCGGGATCGGGGATTGTGGGCGCGGGCCCCAAGACCCCGGGGTGGTCGGACATTGGGGGGGGGGGGGTGAAGAGGAGGGCGGTCGGACGTCGGTGGGGTGGTGGGGAGGGCGGTCGGACATCAGGGAGGGGTTCGGATGTTGGGGGAAGGATGAGGGTGGTCGGACCTTGGGGGGGGAGGGGGTTGGACATGGGAGGTCGGTCGATCGATCCTCCTGGCCCACAAGCAGTGCATTGAAGGCACTTATCTGCTGCTCCGGGCCTTCTCGCCTCCTCTTATGTGGCATGAAGCAGAAGGCCCGGTAGTCCCGGACCCCAGGAGTTAAAAATAAAAAAGCCGTCAAAATGGAGGCCCATAGCGTCCTTAAAAGCTTTCACTGACCGACCTGCCTCCTGAGAGCAGGTGGGTCACCCGCCCCTCGACCCGCCTTCGTTAAAACCAGAAGTGGGCGGGTTGGGGTTGGGTTTTAGGTTTTTTTTTTACAATTTTTACTGTCCCATCCGCCCCCAACCCACCGTTCGTGGGGTTAAAATTTACCCCTGTGCCTCTATTAATAAAGCCCCAGATCCCATGCTTTTTTTTTAAAAAAGAAACAGCCATCTCAATGTCCTGCCACCTTCCACCAGATTTATGTATGTGCACCCTCAGATCTCTCTGTTCCTGCAACTACTTTAAAATTGTACCATTTAGTTTATATTGCTGTCCTCATTTTCTCTACAAAAATGTATCACTTCACAGCGTTAAATTTCATCTGCCGTTTGTCTGCCCATTTCACCAGTCTGTCTATGTCCCCCTGAAGTCTGTTACTATTCTCCACATTGTTCACTACATTTCCGAGTTTTGTGGGATCTGCAAACTTTGAAATTGTACAAGTCCAGGTCATTAATATATCTCAAAAAGAGCAGTGGTCCTAATACTGACCCCTGGGGAACACCACTGTATACTTCCTTCCAGTCTGAAAAACAATCATTCACCACCACTTTCTGCTTTCTGTCCCGTAGCCAATTTTGGATCCACACTCCCACTGTCCCTTTAATCCCATGGGCTTTAATTTGGCTAACAAGTCTATTATATGGTACTTTATCAAATACCTTTTGGAAGTCCACATACACAACATCAATTGCACCACCCTCGTCAACCCTCTCCGTTACTTCATCAAAGAACTCAATCAAATTAGTCAAACACTATTTGCCTTTAACAAATCCATGCTGACTTTCATTTATCAGCCCATACTTTTCCAAGTACCAATTAATTTTGTCCTGGATTATTGTCTCTAAAAGTTCCCCCACCACTGACGTTAGGCAGATTGGCCTGTAATTGCTGGGTTTATCCCTCTCCCCTTTTTTGAACAGGGTAGTGACATTTGCAATCCTCCAGTCCTCCAGCACCGTCCCCATGTCTAAGGAGAATTAGAAGATCGTGGCCGGAGCCTCCATAATTTCCACCCTTACTTCCCTCAGTAACCTAGGATGCATCCCACCTGGACCGGGTGACTTTTTTTACTTTGAGTACTGCCAATCTTTTAAGTACCTCCTCTTTATCTATTTTTATCCTATCCAATATCGCTACTATCTCCTTCTTTATTGCTACAAGCTCCTCTTCTCTATTGAAGACGGATGCAAAGTATTCATTTAGTACCTCAGTCATGCCCTCTGCCTCCACAATAAGATCCCACCCTTCCTTTGACTACCCTTTTACTATTTATATGTTTATAAAAGACTTTTAGGTTCCCTTTTATATTAGCCACTAATCTATTCTCATTCTCTCACTTTGGCCCTCTTTTTCCCTTTTTTAGACCTCCTCTGTACTTTCTGTATCCAGCCTGGTTCTCTACTGTATTATGAACCTTACATTCATCATGAGCCTCCTCTTTCTGTTTCATTTTAACCTCTATCTTTTTCATCCAAGGAGCTCTAGCTTTGGATATCTTTTCTTTCCCCCTCGTAGGGATTTGTCTACTCTGTACCCGAACCAAATCCTCCTTGAAGGCCTCCCATTGTTTAATTACTGTTTTGCCTGACAATTTTTGATTTCAATCCACCAGGGCAAGATCCCTTTTTAACTCACTGAAATTAGCTCTCCTCCAGTTAAGTATTTTCACATATTTTGGTAAAGATGCTCTGGTTATGATCAAATAGTTGAGTAGAACCAAGCAAAGGCAGTCCCATGGAGCTGGAAGACACAACAGAGGAGGAGGATAGTGTGGTCGACTGTCAAAAGACTGGAGGTGGGTCTCATGGACGAAGTAAGAGACAGACAGGAGTTTAGAGCTAGGTGGGCAAGGGAAAGGGTGCAGCAGCAAAGGCTGCTATATAGATGCAACATTGTACCAAGACTCTATCTAAGGCAAGATCCTAAACTTGTAATAATTAGGAATCACAGGATACCAAAGCAAGGGAATACATCACTAATACTTTCTAAATAAGCAGTAAATTATAAAATTTCAAGTGCAGCACTCAGGTGAAGATAACTAATACAAAACAAAAATAAGAACAGGTGAGGTTTTCACAATCAGAATTTAGCTGGAAAGGAAACACACCGTTTGGTAAAAGTTCAAAATATTTTGACATATTCCAGAAAATCTACTTAAAGCATAATAGAAATTCTTTTTAAAAAAGAGAACCAACAGCATTTTCTCTTTTTTTTGCTTATTAGTTGTTTCCCTCTTTTTCTGAGATCGGAGTTCAGCTTGTTAAACTAAATGCTGTGTGTATAACATTATATAAACATTTTGTATGAGTAGAATTATTCTCCTACCTTCATGAGTTTATCCTCAGAAAGCCCACGATTAATTTTTTGTGGTGTGTTTCTAGATTGAGATGCTCTACACTTTACATGCCCTGAAATTACATCATTAAAATGCAATACCACTTTTTAAACAAACGATACCAAATGACTTCTTCAGCAGTAATAGGGTTATAATTTGCCAATGGGAAGCATAAGGACTAAGGAATCTCAGTGTGCTCTTTTTAATACCTCGATCATATTACTGACGGACCTCAGTTGCACATTTTATCTCATTATGGAAAACCGCAAACCTTTGAGGATTGTCCATTCATTTTTCAAACTCATTTCATAGTCAAGAGTATATTTTGTTTAATCATTCCGATGTTAGGCCTATCTCCAGGGAGACTATTATTTGACATTTTTTGTTACACCAATCAGTACCATCAATAAAATCTTTGTAAACAGACAGCTGATATTTAGAGTTTTAGCCTGCCTCTCAGGAACTGCCTGTGCCAAGTCATGTCATTCTGTCCTTTCCCGCCCCTCCACCCCCTCCTCCACCCCCCCACCCCCCACCCTTGGCCCTGTTTCCTACACAAGCCCTGCACTGTTTACACAGCTGTGTTTGTAAACCCCAGGGAGACCTGCCAAGTGCACCCAATGCTGAAGCTGCCTCCTGCCCATTACCACACTAAGGCACACATGTTTATATCAAGAAATGAAACAAATAGCAGTGCAGACAGTATTCAGACTGAAGTTTATTCACTTGCTGTCAATTTTATAAGCAATTCAGCTCAGCGGCACGGTATTTCTTTCCTCATTTTTATACAAATATGTGGAATAGCTGTGAAGCAGTTAACGTGTAAGGGAAGTGTGTGGGTGGCTTTCTACACCGAATTCCAATGACAGACACCCGTAAAAATAAATCACGGTACATCTCTTTCTTATAACAAGGGAATAGGAATAATTCAGACCATTTATTCCCAGTCTATACTGCCTCCTTAAACCACCACTGTCCTGTCTGGACAGTAATAACTCAACCATTTATAGGCTCTCACCATGGCCTATAAGCTCTGGGTTCCAATATTTTCATTATCTTTCACGAGGCACCAAGAAAAATATTTATGTTCAATGCGGCAGAAACAGTCTGATTTCCCCATTACCTCATCCAATGAGAAAAGCACTGTTCCCATAGGTGGCAGGTGGCTAACAGACAACTATTTTCTAGAAAAAGCTTGAAAGTGTCCCAGTTTGCTTAATATTGACATATCCATATAAACATTTGATTATTAAAACTGAAACAAAATAGTCATTAACATGTTAAGGCCCAGAGAGGACTTGAAGGACAGCCACACTGTTGCAAAGTATTTTTTTACTGAATAACTTTTGACAAATTCATCTTTGACAATTTTGCAAGACAGCCCAGATTTCTCCACTTATTCTTCAGATAAGGAGCTTTGCAGTGTAATTATAATTTCTGGAAGTTTCAACCACCATCAGTTACATTAAGAATTACTTCATTTCCCTCTTGTAAGCCTATAGTGTATGGCACTACTTTCTAAATACTCTTCAGTCAGCTGTTCCGATTAAATACTATTAAAAACACAAGCCCTAATCCCATCACTAGGTGACGCAGACTATTCTGACATTCATTAGCTATCGAGAAAAACTGTACCCTTAGAAAATATATGGTCTTGAAAATCCTTCGTTGACTTCAAGAACAAGCAGAAAGATCTAAAAAAAATGGCATGAGAGGTGCCAATGAATGAGACACCTCGGGCTCGAATTTAGCAGGCCTGCGGGTTCCCAGCGGGTGGTCCTCCGGGAGCGTGGAAAACGCGGACGGCTAATCGCGTGCGTCCCCCACGGGATCGCGGGATAATTGGACCGATTAAGCCCTGCTTCCGGGTTCTCCGCTCCCCAGCTGCGTGCCGGCCGGCTGCGCATGCGCAGTACCGTCGACGCGATGTAGGAGCTCCACTTAAAGGGGCAGTCTCCCAAAGCCCCTCCTGCTGCAATCATTAGGTTTCTGACGATGGCTCAGCCAAGGGGAAAGGCTGCGCCCCGTTTTTCCGACCTAGCGCTGCAGCTGATGCTGGAGGGCGTGAGGAGGAGGAGGGACACGCTCTTCCCGGAGGATGGACGCAAGTTCCCTGCCGCCGCCACCAGAAAGGCATGGGCAGAGGTGCCGGCGGAGGTGAGCAGCAGGGGCAACACCCCAAGGACTTGGGAGCAGTGCCGCAAGCGCTTCAATGACCTGACTAGGTCTGGCAAGGTGAGTACACCAACGCACCCTCCCACAGCCCGTCCCCACCATCACGCCAAACAGATCACAACCCCTCCTGCACAGCCACCACTGCGCTCCATCAGCAATCCTCACAGCCACTCATTCACCATCCTCGCCGTGCACGCAAGTACCCACCGTCCCTGACCCCACCCGAACACTACCACACACCCCAATCCCCATGCAATGGGATGGGCACGTGGCACACGCATCCTCCCATCCATCTGCGCCACGCTCAACCCACCCACACCGATGCTCGATGCGTCTCACGATGCAATACGCACCCACTCACACATCTGTGTTTTGCCTTCACAGGAGAAGAGGAGCAAGAACAATCGCGAAAGGGCACGCACCGGAGGTGGCCCGCCGCAAGTGGTGGAGCTCATCGATGCCGAGGTGGAGACGCTCGACCTCGCCCGCACGCGACATTGCCTGTCGGTGGCTGATGGCGAGTGTGTCGCTGCCGAAACGGCCGGTAAGGGAAAGCTGACACTCAACACCCATGATCGCGAGTGACCGTATCATCACCTGCCATTAGGCGCACTGTCAAGTTGGTCCACATGCCTCATAGTGCCCTCTGTTCTCTTGCAGGTCCGTCTGTGTGTGAAGCGATCGAGGAGGGCGATTCCTCAGAGGACATGGCGGTCTCTGAGGGTGCATCGTCACATCAGAGCCAACCATCCACCAGCGCAGAGACACGCACCTCGGTGGGTCCCCCTCGCCAACTAGTTGGGGTAGCACCTGGTGAGTCACCGCGCACGAGTGAGCATGAGCAGACCCTGGTGGCAGGGGCAGCCGCGGAGGGTCCGTGACGGAGGGAGCACTCATCTCCAGGCTCTGCTCAGCCGGACCCAGATGCTGAACCCAGGGGGCCACCAGTGAAAAGGAGAGTCGTCGAGGGGCACCAGCTAATTGCTGAGGTACTGGGAGAGGTGCCGCGCGCATTGTCCACAATAGCGCAGGCGATGGAGGAGTCCAACTCCTGCATGCGGGCATTGGTGGCGCAGGCACAGGAGGGTACCGGCGACACAGTGTCGCGGGTAGGTGCGGGACTGTCTGCGGTGGAGGACAGGCTGGCCTCCCTCGAGCGTCACGCACAGCTCCAGATCGAGTCCTTGCAGGCCCTGACAACGTCTGTACGGATTCAGGGTGAGCAACATTCTGCCGCCATCAACAGGCTGACGGATACACTAGGGGTGGCCTTGCAAGGCCTCACACATGCCATCCAAACTGCCGTCCAGCAGGGTGGAAGGGGTGATGTGGGCCGAGGCCACGAGAGGGATGATAGTGACCGGGGACATGGAAGCGGGGACGCTTCTCAAGGCGCCCCCACGTCCCACCCGTCGCCCACCTCTCAACCAGTACCCGCAATGGTGCCTCCTCTCCAGGTGGCCGAGTCTGCCCCTGCCCCGGTGCAGGAGGAGCAGTCTGTGGAGGTGCCCTCACGGGCACCGAAACCCAGGGGCCGTCCGCCAAAAGCATCTACCCGGTCAAGGCGAGAACACGAGCAACCTGCCACTACCTCTGCTGGAGCCACAGGGGTAGCACCACGTAGGGGTACCCGGAAAAGAAATGCAAAGGCGTTATAATCACAAAGGGAATACACCAGGGTGTCTATTAATTTGTACATTTTTTTTTAATATCATGTCACATTGGAGATATTAAATACTCTATTCTCACCACTCCTGCCACCTCTCGTCCATTCTTCCGCGGCCTGTGCAATAGGTGCGTTCCGTGGAGGCCATCATGATGGCGAACACCTGCTGCCGCCCATTGGGCACACCGCTGTGGGTGCAGGAGTACTGGCAACAGTCTTCAGTGGAGGGGGCTGGTATGGCCGCTCGCATGTGCAGGTGAGGAGATGCGAGCGCCTCGCAGTGTCTGACTCTAGGAGAACCGTTGACGTATGAGTGCCTCCCTGGCCCGGCGACCATCCCGGTGAGTCGTGGTTCGGCGCATGGGTCGTCCACTATCCTCTGGCGCGTCCTCCTCCTCCTCCTCCTCCTCCTCCTCCTCCTCCTCGCCCTCGCCGTCCTCAATGTGGGTGGCGGGTGTGGATGGGGCCTCCTCCAGCGGCACCCCTCTCTGTTGGGCCATGTTGTGCAGGGCACAGCAGACAACTATGATTCGTCCCACTCTGATTGGTGTGTATTGCAGCGCTCCCCCAGAACGATCAAGGCACCTGAAGCGCATCTTGAGAAGCCCTATGGTCTGCTCAATTGTAGACCTGGTAGCAGTGTGGCTGTCATTGTACCGATGCTCCGGCTCGGTGATGGGGTTCCTCAGAGGTGTCATGAGCCACGTGTGTAGGGGATACCCCTTGTCGCCGAGGAGCCAGCCGTTGCCGGCGTTGGGTGCCTGCAGGATGGGCGGGACGGCGGACTCCCTGAGGACGAAGGCACCGTGGCAGCTGCCGGGGTATCTGGCGCACACGTGTAGGAATCTCTGGCGGTGGTCACAGATGAGCTGGGCGTTCATGGAGTGATACCCCTTCCTGTTGATGAACAGCCCTGGCTCATGCGGAGGTGCCCGTATTGAGATGTGGGTGCAGTCGATTACACCCTGCACCCGTGGGAAGCCGGCCATGGCATGGAATCCAACCGCCCTCTCCATCTGGCTGCGCTCGTCCATGGCGAAGTTGATGTAGTGCGAGGCCCTGCGGAACAACCCATCGGTGACCTGCCTTATGCACTTGTGTGCAGAGGACTGACAGACCCCGGTGATGTCCCCGGTGGCACCCTGGAAGGAACCGGATGCGAAGAAGTTGAGGGCAGTGGTGACTTTGACGGCGACAGGTAAGAAGATGCTGCTTGGTCCATCAGGGAGCAGCTCGTCGTTAAGGAGGCTGCAGATGTCGGCGACTACCTGGCGATTGACTCTGAGCCGACGTATGCACTGCTCCTCGGAGAGGTCCATGAAGCTGAGCCTCGCTCTGTACACCCTGTGCGGAGGGTAGTGCCTCCTGCGACGCATCTCTCTCTGCGGTTGCCCTCCCTCCTGCTGTGCAGGTGGGTGTGCCACCGCACCGTGTTGGGGGGCCCCACGTCTCCGAGGCGGACGGCGTGGACTGCGAGGCTGCTGGGGCTGGTCATGCTGTTCGTCCTCCGACGATGTCAACACACCACCCATCTGGCAGGTGTTGGTCTGAGGGGTTGTGCAGGGTAGGTGGGTGGTTCCTCGGACTGGGGCTGCGGTTTTGTGTCGGTCTGTCCTCTGGCTTGGCGGGGGGTGGTGGAGGGCAGGGGTTGCCCTATGTGACGCGGTGGCCTCCTGCGTGGGTGAGGGCTCTCCCCCGTGGAGTGCACCTTGGCACCTGCCACAGGCTGCTGGCTGCAACACGCCTGGTTGAGGAGGGACTGTTTCCCCCAGTGTGTGAAACTCACTGCCTTGAACCTAAAATCCCACACTTCCTCTTTTGACAGCTGCTTCAGCTCATTAAATGACCACAACAAGCAAGGTAAGTACACTCAAGTGGAACCCCGCTGGCTTTAATTGCCTGCGGGATTCCCACCAGCGGGGCTTGCGCGCGCAGCCCCGCACGTCAGCGCGGTACCCGGAAGTGGCCGGGATTTCGGCGCGATCCGGTCACGTGACCGGATATCGGGATTTTCGGGGCCACCCCGCTGGGAACCCGCCGGAAACACGACGCCAAAATCGAGCCCCTCATGTCTTATGTTCACAAATTCTGAATGTTGTGAAGGTAGTAAGTACCAACTCCAAACAGTGACAATGTAAAAAAATATATAATTCGTAGCAAAAATATCTATAGTACAATACTTTATGAATATTAGTTGCTAGTTACAGCATTATATTTGGTTTGTACAGGTGACTGACAGATTGAATATCTGTTCTTTTTCTAGGTATAGAGGTTCTACAAGAAATAAGTTTAAATACTCTCATCTCAGTTGCTAATCACCAGAGACCCAGAATTCAGCATAAACTGGCAATTCCGTTCAGACAAGCTAAAAGGATGGTTTGTTTTAGAACTAGAAATACCATACTGCTGCAAAGGAGGTGCTCTACTAAGGCTGGGCATAAGCCAGAATAAAGGGGCTTTTATCTGTACCTAGTCTGTAGTACACCTGAGCTGGAAGGACACGATGGCTATACCTGCTGCTGAAAGTGGAAAAATGTTCCATTTCTCAGTATTGATATCCCTCGCCTTTACAAGAATAATTTTCTTTTAAATGGATTTTCTTGCCCATATATTAGTGCCCATTGAAAAAAAAGAAATAAAACACCCCAGGAAATGAGATATTTGGCAGCTAAATGATGTACCACTACAAACTGATGTAAACACATGGTCATCGAATGCGTTGCTGGAAACTTGCAATATATATACATTATACAGAAAAGGGTAATTGCTGAAACCCCAAATTTCTATATATATATATATATATATATATATATATATATATAGAGAGAGAGAGAGAGAGAGAGAGAGAATTAAAAACTAGCCATTTAAAAATCAGATCTTTTGAGCTAAAAACGCTTAAAACTTTTTTCCATGCTTAAGATAAGCTGCTCAATATTCTAGACAGGTTAAAGTTAACCGGTGCTGCACAATAGCACTTGTTACTTTCAGCCCAGTTGCCATTTTGTATGATGCAGCTAGTGTGGAAATACTCACATATAAAGTAGCAGTCATTGTTTTGGTTAAGATGCGCAATACATAAAGGGTTAAGGAGGGCCTCCAAACTGTGGCATTTTCACTCACCAGCTACTAATTATAATGATGTTTATTTGGTCTTCAAGGAACCTTCATCAAATGCAATTTTACACATAAAATTGCCATATTAAGACACTGCTGTTGAAAATGCTTTAGTCTACAATGTGAAAGCTGCACTGAAAATGTAGCTTATAACAATATACAAGGCGTTTAGGTCACATAAAAGGTCACTCTTCAATTGAGTGCAAAACTTTGATTAGTTACAACAGAAAATAACTTTCTTCAAGTTTACAATTCCTAAGTTTATTTCATAAAATGCTAAGTACAGATTCAATTCCAACTTTTGAAAAGGCATTTACTACTTTCACAGAGTTGTATATATGAACAAAACTTTGGAAATTAACTGGGTGGTTTCTAATAGGTATCTTAAAGCAGACGAAAAAGCCTGAATAAGCATGCAAATTGAATTGGAAGTGGTCTGAAATTTTCTAACATCTTTTGTTGTTAAACTGTTTGTGATAAGTAGTTAGAAAAAATGAGTAATCATTTACAACTAACAAAAATCACATGTTGTACTCCTACATATATATGCAGGGTACATGTATTTTGGTGGGTATTTTTTCTCCTCTCCCACCTCAGTTTTGTTTTAAAATCTGAACATTCAATACAATCACACTGAAGTCATGTGCATTGTGCATTTGCCTCATCTGTGGAGTAACTAGTTTGCAACTGGTTCTAAATAGTTAAATCATGAGATGAAGGTACAAATCATTCCCCACTGTACACACCACTAGCTGATGTGGAGATGCCAGTGATGGACTGGGGTGGACAAATGTAAGGAGTCGCACAACACCAGGTTGTAGTCCAACAGCTTTATTTGAAATCAATTTCAAATAAAGCTGCTGGACTATAACCTGGTGCTGTAAGACTGATTGCATCATGTCATTGACAGTTAAGCACATTTTACTCTATGACTTTGAGTAGTAGCAGAGTAGATGTGCTTTGCTGTTTTCAGGTTAAACCGTAATCCAGAAATATTTTTTATATTGAAGGGTGGAAACTGGATAAAGCCCAAAAACCACAAGTTCTGTATAAACACATATTGCATTTCAGAATTTTTGTTCAGGAAGCAGAATGTAGTGATCCTTGTCTGTCAGCCCAACTGGTGAATGCCCTTCCACATCTGTTAATCAAAATGGTACGAGAACATCCAGTTTTACAGCATTAACCTATGTTTAACATTATATTGTATGATAAAGGGTTCTGCGTTAACTGTCACTGCTTACATATGTTTGCAGTTTTGTAAGATCTTTTGTTTTATGCATGTTTTACAGGTATTGTAGGTCAGCAATACCAAAAACTGCATAAAGACCTCACAGTAAAATAGTCCTGCGTTTGGCCCCACATTAGAAAGTGACATGTTCAAATCATTGGATGATGGATGGGAGGCAAACGTTTGCATTGATTACTAGCTTGCTACTAAGGCAGCTCTTGCAAAATATTTTCTCATGGTTATAAATCCAGCATGATATACACACTAGGCTCTTAAATTCTTTAGAATTGCAAAGTAATACAATGACAACCACAATGTCCATTTTAAATCAGAAAACCAGTATTACTTTTCTTCATTTGTGGGTGGGAAGTGGAGGCACCAGTTGGTGAAAGGTATGGGCAGTAATCATGGTGGGGATGGGGTGGGAGAAGGGAGAGAGGAGAAGAGGGATTCAGCCAAGGGTTGAAGACTGGTGGGTGGCATGCTCTTTTCAGCCACAGGTGGTGGCTAAGGGTGTGGGAAGAGATCAGGCAGAGAGACCACATCTATGGTTGGGGAGTGTGGAGCCTCAATGGGAAACCTCGTGTCGGTTTTCAGTTCACTGCATGTTACAAGAAGACAACAGACCCTCTATATGTTATTTTAAAAAACGATTGTGGTAGAAAGCAACTTGTGGTTTAGAAAGGCAACTGAACTCAATCAATTACAGCATTTTTCACTATTGTCTCCTTGTCAAATATTGAGAGCCACCTTCATTGTGTATCTTACACATAATTCCACACAAAACTAGGAATGCAATTTAAAAATGCCAGTGAAATCCTCAGGCAATCTCTAACCCAGAATGATTTGCAATTTCTCATACTTCCCACAACATATGGACATACAGAAGTGGTTAGAGCAAGTATCTGCTAACTTTAGGGGAGAAGTCTATAAATTAAATGTAACTTTATAGCTATTTACTATCCCTGAAGGAGGTCGAAGTTGTGAAAGAATTTAAAACAAAGTAAAAAGTTAAATGTTATTTACTAACGGTTTTGCATATGACTTGATAGCATCATGAAACATAAATTAAAGCAAAATGTTTGACCATCACCTAGCAAATCATTTAGTTCAGTTTAATCTTAAATAAACTGTGAGGAACCACTTGTGAAGCAGGACTACTATAAACATAGATGATACCCTTATCATACTATGATTTTCACAATCAATGGGTTCAATTTTAAACTTAAATTGCAGCTGCAATGGGGGCGGGGAGGGGGGGGGGGCTGCGAAAATTGCAGAAATGCAGAGTAGGTTCGGAAGCCAGCTCCAACCTGCCAATTTCCGAGTTTCCCACAGACGCACCTATGTGTGCATGGGCATCCCGAATCCAGAAGTCCCGCTGGCAATTAAAGCCGGCGGGATGATAGTTAAAGAACCAAATATACCTCATCGAGGTACTTCAGGCACTTTACTTGTGACATATTAGGTAGTTAAAATGATTTTTTAAACTTACCTGGGCGGCTTTCCTATGGCTTCTGATTCACGCCTGGTGAAATCAAGCGTGGAAGGCCGGATCAGGCAAAAAGAAACAATATAAATTAAATAACGGCAGCTTGGAGCAGGGTGGGGGGGGAGGTGAAGGTGCACATGGCAAGTCCGAATAAAAAAAACTTACCATTCTGACGCAATCGCAGTGTACTTGATGGTGATTAAAGTTCTTTCCAGGTTTCGGCACCGCAGCCGGCCTGATTTTAATGGGGGTGGGTGGGGGGTGGTGATGGGAGAGAGAGAGGGAGCGAGGTGTCGTCCGGCGCTGGAATGGAAGGTCCCGGGGGGGGGGGGGTGAAAAGGGAAAATCGGGGGGGGGGGGGAAAAAAGAGAAGATCGGGGGGGGGAAAGAGAGGAGAAGATCGGGGGGGGGGGGGGAAAGAGAGGAGAAGATCGGGGGGGGGGGAAAAGAGAGGAGAAGATCGGGGGGGGGAAAGAGAGGAGAAGATCGGGGGGGGAAGAGAGGAGAAGATCGGGGGGGGAAGAGAGGAGAAGATCGGGGGGGGGGAGAGAGAGGAGAAGATCGGGGGGGGGGGGGAAAGAGAGGAGAAGATCGGGGGGGGGGGGGAAAGAGAGGAGAAGATCGGGGGGGGGGGGGGAAAGAGAGGAGAAGATCGGGGGGGTGGGGGGAGAAGAGAGAGGAGAAGACCGGGGGGGGGGAGAGAGAAGACCGGGGTGGGGGGGGGGGGAAGAGAGGAGAAGACCGGGGGGGGGAAGAGAGGAGAAGACCGGGGGGGGGAAGAGAGGAGAAGACCGGGTGGGGAAGAGAGGAGAAGACCGGGGGGGGAAGAGAGGAGAAGACCGGGGGGGGAAGAGAGGAGAAGACCGGGGGGGGGAAGAGAGGAGAAGACCGGGGGGGGGAAGAGAGGAGAAGACCGGGGGGGGGAAGAGAGGAGAAGACCGGGGGGGGGGGGGAAGAGAGGAGAAGACCGGGGGGGGAAGAGAGGAGAAGACCGGGGGGGGGAAGAGAGGAGAAGACCGGGGGGGGGGAAGAGAGGAGAAGACCGGGGGGGGGAAGAGAGGAGAAGACCGGGGGGGGGGGGAAGAGAGGAGAAGACCGGGGGGGGAAGAGAGGAGAAGACCGGGGGGGGGAAGAGAGGAGAAGACCGGGGGGGGGGAAGAGAGGAGAAGACCGGGGGGGGGAAGAGAGGAGAAGACCGGGGGGGGGAAGAGAGGAGAAGACCGGGGGGGGGGAAGAGAGGAGAAGACCGGGGGGGGGAAGAGAGGAGAAGACCGGGGGGGGGGGAGAGAGGAGAAGACCGGGGGGGGAAGAGAGGAGAAGATCGGGGGGGGGAAGAGGGGAGAAGATCGGGGGGGGGAAGAGAGGAGAAGATCGGGGGGGGGGGGAAAGAGAGGAGAAGATCGGGGGGGGGGGGGGAAGAGAGGAGAAGATCGGGGGGGGAAGAGAGGAGAAGATCGGGGGGGGAAGAGAGGAGAAGATCGGGGGGGGAAGAGAGGAGAAGATCGGGGGGGGGGAAGAGAGGAGAAGATCGGGGGGGGGAAGAGAGGAGAAGATCGGGGGGGGGGGGGGGGGGAAAGAGAGGAGAAGATCGGGGGGGGGGGAAAGAGAGGAGAAGATCGGGGGGGGAAGAGAGGAGAAGATCGGGGGGGGAAGAGAGGAGAAGATCGGGGGGGGAAGAGAGGAGAAGATCGGGGGGGGGAAGAGAGGAGAAGATCGGGGGGGGGAAGAGAGGAGAAGATCGGGGGAGGGGGGGGAAAAGAGAGGAGAAGATCGGGGGAGGGGGGGGAAAAGAGAGGAGAAGATCGGGGGGGGAAGAGAGGAGAAGATCGGGGGGGGAAGAGAGGAGAAGATCAGGGGGGAAGAGAGGAGAAGATCGGGGGGGGAAGAGAGGAGAAGATCGGGGGGGGGGGAAAGAGAGGAGAAGATCGGGGGGGGGGGGGGAGAGAGAGGAGAAGACCGGGGGGGGGGGGAGAGAGAAGACCGGGGTGGGGGGGGGGGGGAAGAGAGGAGAAGACCGGGGGGGGAAGAGAGGAGAAGACCGGGGGGGGAAGAGAGGAGAAGACCGGGGGGGGGGAAGAGAGGAGAAGATCGGGGGGGGAAGAGAGGAGAAGATCGGGGGGGGGAAGAGAGGAGAAGATCGGGGGGGGGGAAGAGAGAAGACCGGGGGGGGAAGTGAGGAGAAGACCGGGGGGGGAAGTGAGGAGAAGACCGGGGGGGGAAGTGAGGAGAAGACCGGGGGGGGAAGAGAGGAGAAGATCGGGGGGGGGGGGGGGGGAGAGGAGAAGACCGGGGGTTGGAAGAGAGGAGAAGATCGGGGGGGGAAGAGAGGAGAAGATCGGGGGGGGAAGAGAGGAGAAGATCGGGGGGGGAAGAGAGGAGAAGACCGGGGGGGGGGGGGGGGGGGAAGAGAGGAGAAGACCGGGGGGGGAAGAGAGGAGAAGACCGGGGGGGGGGGGGGCGGGGGGGGGGGGGGAGAGAGGAGAAGACCGGGGGGGGGAAGAGAGGAGAAGACCGGGGGGGGAAGAGAGGAGAAGACCGGGGGGGGGAAGAGAGGAGAAGACCGGGGGGGGAAGAGAGGAGAAGACCGGGGGGGGGGGGAAGAGAGGAGAAGATCGGGGGGGGGGGGGGGAAAGAGAGGAGAAGACCGGGGGGGGGAAGTGAGGAGAAGACCGGGGGGGAAGAGAGGAGAAGATCAGGGGGGGGGGGGGGGGAGAGGAGAAGACCGGGGGGGGGAAGAGAGGAGAAGATCGGGGGGGGAAGAGAGGAGAAGATCGGGGGGGGAAGAGAGGAGAAGATCGGGGGGGGAAGAGAGGAGAAGATCGGGGGGGGGGAGAAGAGAGGAGAAGATCGGGGGGGGAAAAGAGAGAAGATCAGGGGGGGGAAAAGAGAGGAGAATATTGGGAGGGAGAGAGAAGATCGGGGGGAGGGGAAGAGAAGGAGATCGGGGGAGGGGAAGAGAAGGAGATCGGAGGGGGGAAGAGGAGAAGATCGGGGGGGGGGAGAAGAGAGGAGAAGATCGGGGGGGGAAAAGAGAGGAGAAGATCAGGGGGAGGAAAAGAGAGGAGAATATTGGGAGGGAGAGAGGAGAAGAACGGGGGGAGGGGAAGAGAAGGAGATCGGGGGGGGGAAGAGGAGAAGATCGGGGGGGGGGGGGGGAAGAGGAGAAGATCGGGGGGGGTGGGGGGTGGGGAGAGGAGAATCATAGAAATCATAGGAAATTTACGGCACAGAAGGAGGCCTTTTGGCCCATCATGCCCACGCCGGCTGAGATACGAGTCACCCAGCCTAATCCCACTTTCCCACATTTGGTCCGTAGCCCTGCAGATCACGGCTCTTCAAGTGCACATCCAGGTATTTTTTTTAAATGAGTTGATGGTTTCTGCCTCTAACACCCTCTCAGGCAGTGAGTTCCAGACCCCCACCACCCTCTGGGTTTAACAGTTTTTCCTCACTTCCGCTCTAATCCTTCTACCAATCACTTTAAATCTACGCCCCCTGGAGAGGGGGACATCAGGGTGGGGGGGGGGGGGGGGGGGGAGGGAAGAGGGGTTAAGCCCTTAAGTACCTCAGGTACATTTGGTTCTTTAACTATCATCCCGCCAGCTTTAATTGCCGGCGGGACTTCCGGATTCGGGACATCCGTGCGCACTCAGGTGCGTCTTTGGAAAACTCGGAAGTCGGCAGGTTGGAACCGGCTTCCAAACCCACTCTGTATTTCTGCAATTTTCGCAGCTGCCCCGCACCCACAATTTAAGTTTAAAATTGAGCCCCATCTGTTCAGATAGATGTAAAAGATCCCATTACAATAATCAAGAAGTGCAGGAGAGTTCTCCCGGTATCACAGCCAACACTTATCCCTCATCCAACACCAACAAAAACAGATTAACTGGCCACATCTCACTGTTGTTTGTGGGACCTTAAAGTGTGCAAACTGGCTGCCATGTCTGCCTTCATAAGAATAGTCATTGCGCTGTGAAGCACTTTGGGACAGCCTGATGAATATGAAAGGTGCTGTTTAAAAACTTTTTCTTCTGTCTTTTTCCCCCAGTGGCCCTCAACAAAAGAGATGGATTAGCAGCATAGCAACAATGTATTAACTCCAGTCTAACAGCTGAAGCCAAGAATGCCAGAATGCAATGTGCATCACGACGCATACTGAAATGACACAATCTCTTCCTACCAGCATTTAACGCGTACTCATCTGAATTATACCCACTGTACACAATGGGCTCTTGTAAGTATGAACCACTACTGAGCACGTGTACAGTGACATTCTGATTCAGAAGAATCCAGAGCACTTAAAGTGAGCATTTGAGGAAATAATGCAGCCCAAATACTGTGGACAAATCAACTGACATCACCAGATAATGTGCAATGCGTGCCTCGCAGGCCCTAGTGCTGGTTATCCAGGGCACCCACGATATTATCGGTCCCAATGAGTTTAACCTTGATGCCACACATTGATATGATACACTTCACAGGCATGATCTGCAACACCATTGTTGTACCTTTTTTTTTTAAATGAAATTTATTCCAAAGAATAGTGAATTTACACCTTTTCTATAGTAATGTACACTTACAGAAATCTAATTTATTGTACATAACATTTTGTAAAAGAAATTACCTATTTATGATAAAACACTTACACATTTTGAGTACTTGAAGTTAGTTATCCAGTTTAACACTGTAGCCTTTCCAGACGGAATAAAGACAAATTTTCCAATGATATTCTTGTGCTCATGCTGGACACACGCGCGCACACACACTAAATGCGCTTCAGCAAAATGCTATTTTTAAATATTACATACAGTGGGAAAAATTTATACTGTATTTTCTTGATATAGTGCTTTTAATTTAAATTCTTTCCTAAGGAACTGTCCAATGATCATATTACCTTTTCCCATCCATCCCAAGTCTGGCTAGCCTTTCTCTTCAAGCTGTGCATCTTGTTCTGACCTCCAGCCAGGTCCTCCAAGTAGTCGACACTATACTGACTCTTGGAGTGACATATTACATATTTGGGGGCCACTTTCTCTCATCAAAAATGTACTTGCATTCCTCCAAAACAAAGCTCACCAGGATGTAAAATGCTTGGTCAGTAAACGGGCTATTGTCTGTTGTTGAGTCATTTTCCTCCAAAATTGCGTACTCCACAACTGGATTAATGAGCTTTGACATTTATATTAGTTAAGAGGCTTATTAGTTGCTCGAGAAGTGTTATAGGTACATTGTGAATGCTTGCTATTTTTCCACTACTGCTAACAAAATTGCATTTCAAAACTGCATTCCCGGGTTTTCATTAGCAGGTAATAAATTATGATGAAAAAACAGCATTTCTCTTTTTTGTTGAAAAGAGGAGAAAATCTAGCCCGTTATCCATACTTCAAACTTACCAATATTAACATGAAGCATATTACTGGGAAACTCTAGCACTATATATGCAAACCCAGATTAGTTTTACTGGTTGTCAAAAACATCTATATAGATTTCTCCCTATTTCCAATCAAATGAGAAACCAAATTGAGACAATGAAATATTTCAAGTAGAATTGAGAAACACAATGAGATTTAGATTTGTTTCGTTTAGAAAAAGGCCTGTGGTGCCATTATATTATAACAGACTAATTTTATTCAATTCTATTTTACATTGAACCCTTTCAAATCAGGAAGGAAACAATTACAACTACCTTTAGCAGCTGACTACCCCAAAAAAATACACTAAATTCTCCGAGTGTGTAATGATTTTTAATGAGGACCAGTTGTTTCCAGCCACTGATCTACAGAGCAATCTCACCCCTGATCAATGCACTTTTAAATGTTTCCTTGTGTTTGCTTGGATAGCAGCTGACAATGCTGGACAATTAGCCCAGAGTACTGATGAGCAGAGTCAACTCAATGTAGGCAAACATTCAATTGCTGAATGGTTAAGTTGTGAAAAATTGAAAAGGAAAAACTTCATTGCTCATTCACACTGTGATTAATCCCTCACCATTACAAGTAAATTAAAAATAAAGTTATACAAACTGTGAGCGCTGATAACATCTTTGGACCACTCAAATAATGAAGCAGTCCAAACCCACATGCAGCAAGACCTGGACAACATACAGGCTTGGGCTCATAAGTGGCAAGTAACACTCGCGCCAGACAAGTGCCGGGCAATGACCATCTCCAACAAGAGAGAGTCTAACCACCTCCCCTTGACATTCAACGGCATTACCATTGCCGAATCCCCCACCATCAACATCCTGGGGGTCACCATTGACCAGAAACTTAACTGGACCAGCCATATAAATTCTGTGGCTACAAAAGCAGGTCAGAGGCTGGGTATTCTGTGGCGAGTGACTCAACTTCTGACTCCCCGAAGCCTTTTCACCATCTACAAGGCACAAGTCAGGAGTGTGATGGAATACTCTCCACTTGCCTGGATGAGTGCAGCTCCAACAACACTCAAGAAGCTCAACACCATCCAGGACAAAGCAGCCCGCTTGATTGGCACCCCATCCACCGCCCTAAACATTCACTCCCTTCACCACTGGGGCACAGTGGCTGCAGTGTGTACCATTCACAGGATGCACTGAAGCAACTCGCCAAGATTTCTTCCACAGCACCTCCCAAACCCGCGACCTCTACCACCTAGAAGGTCAAGAGCAGCAGGCACATGGGAACAACACCACCTGCACGTTCCCCTCCAAGTCACACACCTTCCCGACTTGGAAATATATCGCCGTTCCTTCATCGTCGCTGGGTCAAAATCCTGCAACTCCCTTCCCAACAGCACTGTGGGAGAACCTTCACCACACGGACTGCATCGGTTCAAGGAGGTGGCTCACCACCACCTTCGTAAGGGCAATTAGGGATGGGCAATAAATGACGGCCTCGCAGCGACGCCCACATCCCATGAACGAATGAAAAAAAGAGAATGGGTATTAGAGAAGTAACTGAGCATGGCAGTGGGAAGGAGGGAGCTAAAGCATCAATAGATACACCTATTAACTTGGTGATTCTCACAACCTCTCACTCGATGAGTGGGATGAGAGGGTTGTTCTATGAAGAGAGGTTGAATAGAACAGGCCTATACTCTCTGGAGTTTAGAAGAATGAGAGGTGATCTCATTGAAATATATAAGATTATGAGGGATCTTGACAGGTAGGTGCTGAGAGATTGTTTCCCCTGTCTACAGAGTGTAGAACTAGGTGGCATAATCGCAGGATACGGGGTCGGCCATTCAAGACTGAGATGGGAAGGAATTTCTTCACGCAGAGGGTTGTGAATCTTTGGAATTCTCTACCCCAGAGGGCTGTGGATGCTAAGTCATTGAATATATTCAAGGCTGAGACGGATACATTTTTGGACTCTGGGGGAATCAAGGGATATGGGGATTGGGCGGGAAAGTGAAGTTGAAGTCAAAGATCTGATTGAATGGCGGAGCAGGCTCAAGGGCCGCATGGCCTACTCAAACTCCTGTTTCTTATGTTCTCTCGATTAATTCAGCATCTTTGCACTGCTGAATTTGGTAACTGCCCATGAGGCAATTAGCATCGCCAGTTTTTAAAGAGAGAAGAGTAACCAATTCACCAACTCTGATCTTTAAAAAGGGGGCATACGCACGTATGAAAAAGGGCAGCAAAAGATCAGCTGGTGCATCGAGTCTACTCACACATTAAACCCATCCCGCCGTTTCCCCCTCTCCTCTGTTGTCCCATCCCATTCCCCCCCTCCCCTCCCCAGCCACACAATCTCCTGGGACAAACAAAAAGGAGAAAAGACCATGAGCCAATCTAGGAAAAACTCTGGGAAATTCCTCTCTGACCCCCACCCAAAAGTAATCAAGCAAGCTCCAGGAGTTTGCAGTGACTGGTACCATTATTCCTATCAACCTACCTACCTCTAGAACTCAAGATGTCTTCCACTCTTAGGAATTCATCCATATCCCCTTTGAGTACTTGCAGAAAATCAATACTCAATGCACATACTGGAAACGTATTTTAGAGGTCACAACTCCCTGTGCAAAAAACAACTTTTTGGCATATCTGTCCTAACTCTATGCTTTTGTAACTTGTACTAATGCCCCCCAGTTCTCGCCTGCCTATCTAGCTCAAGTAACCTATTCATGCGGACAGAATCTAATCCCTTCATAATTTAAGGACCTCAATCACATCACCTCGAAGTCCACGCTTTTCCAAGGTAAGAAGTTCCAGATCTCCAAACCTGTACTGATAACTAAGAACCTTAAACTAGGTATCAATCAAGGGGCTCTCCTCTGAACCTTTTTCAGGGCCTCAATACTCCATCATGTGAGGGCGCAAAAACTTGGCACTATTCCAATGTGGCCAGACCAAGACCAATAATATATGATTGGAATTGCCCCTGTCTAAATGCTACCCTTCTCAATATTAAAAGCAATCTACCAGACACAGGGCTATCCTGTGTCCAAATCTGTCTGCAATCAATTTTCTTTATCTAAGTTCCTCACACCTGCACATAGCTTCGTATCATCTGCAAACTTGTGGATTGTTTCTCCAATGCCTTCATCACCATCTTTACTAATGATCTGGAAGAGCCATGGCCCCAACACCAATCCCTGTGGAACTCCTCTAGTGATGGTCCCCAGGCAGAGCTGCTACCATTAAAAACTACCTTGGTTGCAAATGCAACCAATTCTTTATTAGGCCTATCATTCTGCCCACCAATCCACAAGATGCAACCTTCCTCAGCAGCCATTTGTTCGGAACTTTAACAAAGGATTTTTGAAAGCCCAGATACACTATCCCACCGTCTTTGCAACCTCTTCGAAACATTCAATCAAGTTGGTGAAACACGACTTTTCCAGGACCCATCCTGAGATTCCCTAATAGTCCCTGCTCTATTAAGATGTTCGTATAACACATCTGTAATAATCCCTTTGAGCAACTTGCCTTGATGTTAAATTAATGGCCTAGTTCTGACTTATTTCCCATTTTAAATATAAGCACCAAATAGGCTTATCTCCAGTCCCTGGGAACAATTCCAGACCTCAGGGAGTAGTTAAATATATGAGCAAGTGGCCCACATCACACAGACCCATTTCTTTAGGTACCCTAGGGTGAATACCATCAGGGCCAGCAGCCTGATCTGCTTTAAGAGTTCCAATGTGGCAAAGATAATTTACATAATTTACACATTTAATTTTAGCATGAACACTATGCTGTAATATTGGTGGTTAAATATCATCATCAGAAGTGAAGACTGATGAAAAGTAACCATGAAAACCTCAGCCATACTTGGAACTGTATCCAAACCTGCCCTGCTGAATGCCTCAATGACTTTATACATTCCTTAGTGGCCTTCTGCCTCCTAACATCGTGTCCATTTCCCCCAAATCCTGCTCCAGTGTTCATTTCCCAACTCCTGTTATGGTATCAGTTCCGTTCTTCCCCGCCCAACCTTCTCCCAAGTCCTTTGCTTCTTTAACCATTGAAGTTCAGCTTTGAAAGTTAAATATCACAGCATTAAAATGGTCTTAGGGCATCTTAAAGGACCTAGATTATCCTGGTTTTTGGCTCCTTTAATCCGTAAAAATATTTTAGCTGTAGCTTTGAATTAAAAAAAGTGAACACCTCATTCCCTTCTTTAACAAGAGCATCATCTAGAGGATAATCTGTGCATTACATGATTCCACTGGGTAAATGTGAAAACCTACAAACTTCAACCTTTTTCAAATACAGCATCCTCCTCTACACAGACAGGATCAAAAGCTAGCATTGCATCTGCAACACTGTCACTTATGCAGAGCCAGTTATATCAAGAAGGTCCCCTTACATCATTTTAAATATATTTAATCAAAGCAAATAGGTTTACTATGAACATCTGCTACAAAATATTGACAGTTAGTAAAACCAACTATCGTTGCATTAACTCCCTCCCTTTATTCCAGTCATCAAAACAATGGAGAAGTGCATTTAAGAAGGAAAGTGCTAGGCATCAGAGTATTCTGCCCTAGGAAGTTAGGCACAATACATGAGAGAAAACCTGACAATGCAATCTCAGAGGACCATCTCTTCCTACATGGCTTACTTTCTCTAAACAAACACAATTCTGGTTATCTCAGAATGCAAGAAGATTTGGATCAGATTTGTGGTACAGAACACATTACCAGAGACCAAACACAAAAGTCATTTGTCCTACATAGATCTATATCTACTTGCTTTTGGCTAGAAAGAATTCAGACATAAGATTTAATTTCTCTATTAAGATAAGCTACAATAGTACAAAGGGCACATTAAAGAACATTAATGACAAAAAAATGTACACACACAAAAGCCAATAGTTCATTAACTAAAATGGACTGGCTTTAATATCAGTTTAAAAAAATGCAGTTTTTTTTTTAAAACCATAACATTGGGTATATGAGTCACATGATAGCATCTATTTTTGGATCTTACAAACTTAGTTGAGTGACTTTATAACAGTACAATCCAGCCAGCAAAACCAAAATCTGACTTAGATATTTATTTGCCAGTTATTTATGGCTATGTGGTCAAGTTGATACAGGGGAAGGAGAGCTAAATCTACAATAGTCACAATTTTTACCTTAATTTAAAGATAGGAGTGTTTCAACACTGATATCATAGAATTTTACTAATAAAGCAACTATAAAATAGGAAGAGGCACATACACTGGATATTATGAACACTTTTGTCAAATGTTTGCTAACATTTGAGGAAACTACAGTAGAGACTAAAGTTAGCACTGTCCAGAAAAAATAAATCCTTGTAAGAGCTCCTGTTCTTGTGCTGTAAACAAAGCATATCCCTCCCCACACAAACATAAACTGTTGCATCCTTCCAGAGGCTGGAACTCAACAATTCATGTGTTTTTTTTAAAAAGAAAAAAATTGAATAAAACTATACAAATGCAGTGAACTACACAGTTAACATTTAAACCTAAATCACAAAATAAGAAAAGATGAACAGACTGGAGACGGTTTCTAAATCAGAAGATTTGAAAATTTTCCATCTAAACCATCATATGGAGCTTGTCGTACTTCATTATAAAATGGTCGGACATTGATGTATTAAGTTACAAAATAGTTGGAACAACTATAGTATAAAAGTTGTGGTTCCTGTAATTTTTCCTTACCTGATCTTTGGGTTTTGCAGCAGACTTCGAAGATTCATAATCCTTCTTTGTTTCTAAAATTTTCTTGACTAGCCCACCTGTGACAAAAATAGATTTGTCTCTATGTGTGTGCTGACAGAGTGAAATTTGCACTGTGTATAAAATTCTTTCAACTGTTTTCAGAATTTTTTTCTAGGGTTAGCGAACAGAAAAATTGGCTACCACTTTTTGCAGCCAGTACCAGCATCTTACACTCAATTCAAATGCAACAACTGGTAGCACCTTTAACATAGTAAAACATCCGAAGGCACTTCACGGGAGCGTAATCAAACAAAGTAAAATGACCCAGAGGCAGCATTGGGTGTAATACAAAGCTCTCTTGGAAAATCACTCCCTACTGTATCATTTCCATTTTCCATGGCAGACACTCTTGAGTCTGCTAATTTACAGGATATTTTCTGGTGTAGATTCATACCCAGTGGGAACTTGGATGAAACTGGCCAAAGTCACTTTGCTGAAGACATAGACGGTCAGTAGCCATAATCTATAAAGTTCTGATGTGACTCAAATCTGGGACCCCGAGATGAAAGAACAACATGCTGACTAACTGCACTATACAACCCTCAAAATTTTTCCTCCCTTCCACTTAAAAGTAAGCTACATATATCTTTAGATACTCCAAGGTAAAACTCTATTATTGGTCTTGCCCGAGTAAGTTTTATTTTTTTTAAAACAAAGTCTAAGTTTTAAAAAAAACACGACTCACCACGAAGTGGCCAGCCTTCCAATTGGGATTGCCATCTACATGGCACTTGCAAGACTGGGAATCAGAAAAATTACATTTTGGTTTTAGAACCCAGGGCCTCTCTCCCTTACAACTGCTCATCAGTTTCAGTAAGCTACAATTTGATCAAAAACAAATCCTAACAATCTTGTCAGGGGAAGTGCTTAGTGGAGCCAATTGTTGCTAGTCTACTGTCACATACCCACTCAAAAACAGCATTGACAAAGGCCTTGGAGCAAGTTGCCCATTCAAATTCTCAGCTGCAGCTAATGCAAGATCAAAGTAGGGGAAGGGAGAAAATAACTTTTAACAAAAAAAAATCACTGTTACTAGACAGGCTTTACTCCCTCCAGTAATTTGTTTCTCAAGCTTATCTAAAACAGAATTTGTGAACTTTCAAGGGGAAGTATATTCAAGTTTTGAATTGCCACATATTGTAAACTGTTAGAAAGCAGATTTCTACATGTACTGATCTTTCCTAATCACTCCATAATCTTACTTTTACCCCTTAAAACTGTTGATCACAGGAAGCTTGGGACCAGATCTTCTCTGAAGAATTCCCTCTTCTCCCACCCCAAAAATGTCATCACTGGAGCAGAATTTCATGATGATCCTAGGCAAAATACCTGTTCCCAGGCAGCTATGACTAGCAGATTTAAAACATAAGCATGGTAAGAGGGGAGTAATAACAGAAAGCAACAGATGTCATGATCAGTTTTTCTGAGAATAAGTTAAAATTCAGAAAAGTAAAATTTTCCTTTCAAGTAGTAAAAGCAACTAAAGATCTCTCTGCTATATTTACATCAGTTTTATTCAGTTTAAAATTAAGAAAATAGCAGATACAGCAATAATCACATCAAGAGGGGGGCATACATTTCCTTCTGAAATCTACGAGGGAGATTTAAGAACATAAGAAATGGGAGCAGGATCAGGCCATGCAGCCCCTCGAGCATGCTCCGCCATTCAATAAGATCATGGCTGATCTTCAACCTCAACTCCACTTTCCTGCCCGATCCCCATATCCCTCGATTCCCCTAGAGTCTAAAAATCTATCCATCTCAGCCTTGAACATATATTCAATGACTCAGCCCTCTGGGGTAGAGAATTCCGCATATTCACAACCCTCTGAGTGAAGAGTTTAGGCCCATTCTACACAATCTTTCCTCATAGGACAACCTTCTCATCCCAGGAATCAACCTAGTGAACCTTTGTTGCACCCCCTCTAAGGCAACTATATCCTTCCTTAGGTAAGGAGAGCAAAACTGTGCACAGTATTCCAGGTGTGGTCTCACCAAAGCCCTGTACAATTGCAGCAAGACTTCCTTACTCTTGTACTCCAATCCCCTTGCAATAAAGGCTAACATACCATTTGTCTTCCTAATTGCTTGCTGTACCTGCATGTTAACGTTCTGTGATTCGTGTGCAAAGACACCCAAATCCCTCTGGACACCAACATTTAATTTCACCATTTAAAAAATATTCTGTTCTTCTATTCTTCCTACCAAAGTGAATAACCTCACATTTCCCCACATTATTATCCATCTGCCACCTTCTTGCCCACTCACTTAACCTGCCTATACCCTTCTGCAGACTCTTTGCATCCCCCTCACAGCTTACTTTCCCACCTAGCTTTGTATCGTCAGCAAACTTGGATACATTACATGCTGTCCCTTAATCTAAATTATTAATATAAATTGTAAATAGCTGAGGCCCAAGCACTGATCCTTGTGGCACCCCAATAGTTACAACCTGCCACCCTGAAAATGACCCGTTTATTCCTACTCTCTGTTTTCCGTCCGTTAACCAATTCTCTATCCATGCTAATATTTTACCCTCAATCCCATGAGCCCTAATCTAGTGTAACAACCTCTTGTGTGGCATCTTATCGAATGCCTTTTGAAAATCCAAATAAACAACATCCACTGGTTCCCCTTTATCGACCCTGCTAGTTACACCTTCAAAAAACTCATAATAGATTTGTCAAACACTATTTCCCTTTCATAAAACCGTGTTGACTCTGCCTAAATCATATTATGATTTTCTAGGTGCCCTGTTACTACATCCTTAATAATAGATTCTAGCATTTTCCCTACTACTGATGTCAGGCTAACGTGCCTATAGTTCTGTTTTCTCTCTCCCTCATTTCTTGCATAGTGGGTTTACATTTGCTACCTTCCAATCCACGGTAACCGTTCTAGAATCTAAGGAATTCTGGAAGATCAAAACCAATGCATCCACTATCTCTGCAGTCACCTCTTTTAGAACCCTAGGATGTAGGCCATCAGGTCCAGGGATTTATCGGCTTTTAGTCCCATTCGTTTCTCCATTACTTTTTCCTCTACTGATAATAATGACTTCAAGTTCCTCACTGTCATTAGCCCCTTGGTTCCCCTCTATTTTCCGTATGCTTTTTGTGTCTTCTACTGTGAAGACAGATATAAAATAATTGTTTAATGTTTCTGCCATTTCCTTATTTCCCGTTATAATTTCTCCTGTCTCTGCCTCTAAGGGTCCCACGTTTACTTTTGCTAATCTCTGCCTTTTTATATACTTGTAGAATCTCTTACATTCTGTTTTTATATTTCTTGCTAGTTTAATCTTAAATTCAATTTTCTCCTTCTTAATCAATTTCTTAGTTATCCTTTGCTGATTTCTAAAACTCTCCCAATCCTCAGGCTTAGTACTCTTTTTAGCAACATTGTAAGCTTCTTCTTTTAATCTAATACTCTGCTTAACTTCTCTAGTTACTCACGGTTAGATCACTTTTCCTATGGAGTTCTTATTCCTCAAGAGTATGTATATTCGTTAGGAATTATGAATTATTTCTTTAAATGCTCGCCATTGCTTATCTACCATCATATCTTTTAATCTAATTTCCCAATCTACCTTAGCCAACTCGCTCCTCATATCTACATTATTGGCCTTGTTTAAATTTAAGACCTTAATTTCGGACTTAACGACATCACTCTCAAACTCAATATGAAGTTCTATCATATTATGATCACTCTTGCCCAGAGGATCCTTTATTATAAGATTACTAATTAATCCTGTCTCATTACACAATACTAGATCTAAAATAGCCTGTTCCCCAGTTGGTTCCTCAACACATTGTTCTAGAAAACCGTCTTGGATGCATTCCATGAACTCATCCTCCAAACTACTTTTGCCAAATCTGATTTGCCCAGTCTATATGAAGATTAAAGTCCCCCATGATTATTGCATTATCTTTGTTACATGCTCCTCTAATTTCCTGATTTATACCCTGTTCAACACCGCAACTACTGTTAGGGGGCCTATAAACTACTCCCACCAGTGTTTTCTGACCCTTGTTATTTCTTAGCTCCACCCATACTGATTCTATGTCCTGATTTTCTGAGCTAAGATCCTATCTCATTACTGCCTTTCTCTCATGCTTTATTATCAGGGCTACCCCCGCCCCCACTCCTTTTCCATTTTGCTTATCTTTTCTAACAGTCAAGTACCCTGGAATATTTATTTCCCAACCTTGGTCACCCTGCAACCATGTCTCAGTAATGGCTATTAGATCATTGATTCATCTATCTTGTTATGAATGCTTTGTGCATTCAGATACAGCGCCTTTAATTTTAACTTTTCACTTTTTTTCCCTGATGTGACTTTAGTCACTAATGCCCTATTACCTTTGTTAGGAACTTTGTTTAGTAAAGATTTTCTGATTTCCCCACATGACAAATTATGGATCAACGTGGGTCTGGTGGAAGCTGGACACTTTCTCACACAGGGAAGCTAAGGTAAACAGGAACATATACTCTTACATCCATGCATCCTAACGGCATCTTGCTACCCTGTATGTTTGGAACGATGCATGCATTTAACATGGAATAATTAGCACTCTATATGAAAACAGATGCCAAAAAATATTAGCAGTTTTCTTTTTGTTGCAGAAAATCCCCTCTGGCCTGCTACCAAAACTCTGGGGCTTAGATATTTCACACATTTCTAACCCAACTCACTTGTGACCATTCAAAAAAAACTGGGAAGTACTACACAAGTAACAGATGTTTTGACAATTCAACTGCAGTATTATTTTCTGGTCTTCATCCGTCTGGTAGTGAAAACTAGTCACAACCATAGAATAATGGCCTTCAATATCTGGAATTTCAACTCAAAAACATTTAAGCTGGAAGGCTGGCAAAAATGTTACAATCCACAATTAATGCAATAATATCTACTGGGCTTTTCCACATCAATAGTGTAAGTGTCATTGTTACCAAGCTGTTCTTTACCAATGTCACCCAAATTAGTGATTACATGCATTCTACATTAGCACTGAACATTACACAACATTACACAAAGGATTAAGTAACAACACAAAGGGGCAAAGAAGTCAAATTATCACATTAAGGAACATGTATTAGCTACACGTACCATGGTCTTCACTGTCATGCAGTTCCACTGCTATAACCTAGAGAAAAGCACAAGGAAAAATATCCAATTAAGCATTTCAACACTCTAGACCAAATGGTAAAGTGTCATCTTACCAATAGCTTTGGAGATTATTAGTATATTTTCAAATAAAGTACACAATCCTGTCCAATCTCTACTGTGTTGCCATATCTGCCCAGCATTGTAAAAAAAATGCTTTTCCAGTTTGAAGTTTAAAAAGTTAGAGGCAGCAATCCCAGGATCAAAGTGGATCGCTGTGCCATTGATGAAAGATAATATTTTAAAAGCTCCCTCTAAAAATGGAATATTTTCAGACATTCCTTCAGTTAAGTGAATTACCAAAACCTGGAAAGCTCCACCTTATTAATACCATATCCAGTATGGATATGGTATTAATAAATAATGATACTAATATTATTTTCCAGCAGCTCAGGTCAAGCCTTACTAAAAGATATTAATTCCAACAGTGAGATACATAGATACACATTATATACGTTCTATAACTCTTCCTAAAGTGTATGAAAATGCTGATAATGAAAAACAGCAATAATCTCTATCAGAGGTATATGTGGGATCCTCAGAACACTCACCAAACATTAACGGGCTGATTTTAACTTGTGGCAGGAGTTGTGCAAGCCGGGGCCAAGATAGATGGCAAACCGTCCGGCCATCCACACCATGAGAGCCAGAAGATTTTAACTCCCGTGGAAGCCCCATCAGTCTCCCACCGAAACTCATCGGGAAATGCCAGCTGGCCAATAGTTGAGTAGCATTTTGGGTGGCAGGAGGCCGCCACCAGGGGCCTGAAGGAACGGTCCCTGACAATCCGGTAAGCGGCTGGGGGAGGTGGGGAAGGTTCGGGAGGACCTCGTGGTTGAGGGCAGGAGAGGCCCAACGTTTTCTTGTGGGGCCCAGACTCCTAGCTCACAAGGAACAAAAAAAATTAACACACCTTTTCGGGCTTCTTCTGGCTCCGTCTCCTTTTGCTGCCAGGTTGGCCAGGAAACCATGATGGCCTCCCCACTTAAACCTCAGGACCCCAATGATGTAAGCAGAGCCCTTTATGCATATTCAAAGAAGAACCCCACTGCCTTCTGGCAGGTGCACTCTTGTTTGCCCAAAGGAGCAGGTTAAAATTGCAAACGACGGGAAGGCAGCGGGATCGGTGGGGATATGTTGCTGTGGCCATTTTAACTGCTTCCCAGTTTCCGCTGGGCTGGCAGGGTAAAAATCAGCCCTTAAGAGACTAAGTATATGAGGAGAACTAAAAGTGATTGTAAAGAGTCAATAATTGGGGCACATTAATAAATTAGTCAAATTTCGGTTTATTTCATAGGAGTTCAGATTTTCATCAGTGCTTTGGGATCGCATTCTGCGATTCTGCTAATTTTTCCGTGAAAACTACAAATCAATGGCCTTAATAATAACCAGTGTTAAAATATTCTACAGCCTTTTTCAGGCAACAAGGTTTCTTAAAAAAAACGAGATCAAACTAATGTTGTAAGACGTAATCACACCCGCAATAATAATAATGATATGCCAACTATTTTGGTGTATGCTAATAGGAACGGAAGTTCGTATAAAAGTAAACGTGTGGGCAAATGATTTGTGTGTTCAGGAGTTACTTTTTTGCTCTCACCTTACCTAGGCCGGTCCCTTTTATTATCGGTCTTTTCCACTTATTAGCAAGTTGAACTAAGGTGAGTATATGTGTGTGCTGGCTATTCCTCTAAAATGAATTATGATATGGGGGTAGAAATATTATAAGAAAAAAAATAAACATTAGGTTGTAGAGGTGCAGAAAATAAGACAAAACAATTTACTTAGTTGACCATTAGTATCTGTCCAGGTGTTTATAAAAAGTATTTCTTTTGGTTATCCTTGGGTATATTTAAACTCAGAGCTGGGCGGGGGAAATTGTAAACAAAAATAATAATGTTCAGATATAGTCTTCTGGAAATTGTCCAGATTTTCTTTTCTATTCTCTGGCTGCAGCTGTGGGATTTTCCTTTGCTTGTGGTCAGATTTTAGATGTGTGTTCAATTTCATTCTTTCCCTTTCCTTGCTTGCTGATATATTTTCTCTGTTGCTGCCTTTCCCTCCCAACTCTTCAACAGACGATTCTTAGAATGCCTACTTTTTCTTTGAGTGCTGCCTTCATCATTCCCTCATCATTAGCTCATTTTCACTCATGCTAATTTGAAATGGTAATAAGTGTACATGCTGCTTCATAGCTATTTCAGTAAGCCTGTAACTTGTGCAGCTGATTTTATACTACTTTTAAAAAGTGAGGCATAAGACCACCTCTCCCAGCACATGCGCATGAAATACCTTCGTTACTTCTCAACGGTGTTTTCCTTACTATTTGCGTACAATAAAGTATAATTTATTGGCAGTATAGAGGAAAAATCAGAGACACACTGTTCCCTCAAGACATTTTATGTTGCACATGAGTCAAATGATTCTTCCCCCTTCCCATAGTGTTTACATTCCACCCTTGGACTCCCTTTCCTTCTTTCCCAGACATCAGCAGGAACCTCTCTGGCTGCTAGCCAACTAGCACATGAATGGCCTCTCTTCGAAGTTAATATTGAGTACTGTTCAAGGTCTCTAGGTCATTAGAATTTGTTTCATTAATTGCCCTTGAATTAGGAACACTGCAAGTTTAATTTTCAAATAAAACTAATATTCTCTTAAGTATTACCTTAGTATTATTGTTCTTTTAAAAGTTCACCGTTACCACAGATCTATATAAAATGTGTGATATATAAATATATATATAGGAACCTTTCCCAATATTATGTGCCTTTATGTCCTACATAATTATTATCTTTATTACACTTTCATCATCTCATCATCTATTGCACTCTGTGTACAGACCTCTCAACAGTAAAAAAAAAAGTCAAACCAGGCAAACAGGTTGACAAGAGTAGGCACATATCCTTTCACCTCTGGAATCTGGGATTGAATCCAGCTTGGACTGATGAGATGAAAGTTTTATCTTTCTGCTTGTCATAGGAATTCTAAGTGAAACGAGGATAGGCAGCGTCAATCCCGTTCTTTTAGCATGCGGGCCCACACCACAAAACAGTCTAAACTGCCAATTTCAATCAGATGGTGTAGAACGGTGGCTAGTGTGGGAAATTGAAATATTACATTGGTACAGTAGAGGTCGTTTTCTAAGGGCTGGGTTAGAACACATCTATGTGACAGAGGAGAGGGAGCTTTACTCTGTATCTGGCCATTCTATACTTGAGCTGCAAGCATTCAAACCTGACAGTGAGGTTCAAAAGTAGTTAACAGCTCCTCACCTTATGAACAGGAATAGGCCATTCTGTTAGATCATGGATGATCTGTATCACAACTACATTTACCTTGATGAGCAAGTTAAGATTGATAGTGCGAAAAAAATGTTTTATTATTTATATTACAAAGAGATGGTTGCAAGTCAATCTGGAGCACTGCTGTCTCACAAATAATTCAGCTTCATGCTAGTGCATTAGGAATGCCAGTGGACCTGTTCAATTGAAACATTGCCAACCATTTTCTTACATTAACAGTGTGGAATTTCTGTTTGCTTTCAGTGCAAGAGTTATCAAGAGACATTTTACACAACCAGGTCTGTTCCACAGTGTTGGTGGAATCTGTACAGGAAATGCTTTCAAATCCAACTGAGGTTTGATAAGATTTTCATTCCAGTACAAGTTTAAAAGGGACATACTCCAAATAAGGAAAAACCTTCGGCAGGGTATAGATTATATCCGCTCCTTCTCCCCGGTCGACCACAAAGAAATAGTCCAGAAATATGTAACATCTGGTTTTTTTAAATCTATGTTTTTTTTGCATTCAAGTGATGCAAAAAAGTGTGTAATCTACTAATCTTCAGCAGGTGTGAATTCAGTATATATCCAAAAATCTGATGAGGGAAAGTATGAATTTTATTGTAAGAAATGTTCTCATTCTGAGCCAGACAGCGTATTTTCAGATGCATTCTATACCAAGATTTCACAAAGTAATGAGACTAGATATATAATTCTAGAACAGGTATTGTACAATTAATACATTAATATACTCTACTATTTCAATAGAAACAATGACAAAGGAAAATAGTGGTTGGATTTGCAAGCTGTATCACTTTTAAATGCTTCACAAGTTTTAAGGGCTGTCAGAAGAGAATCAGACACTTAAGTAAAAAACCTTTCTAAGACACTGATAAGTCTCTAGCCAGATATTTGGGAACCATGGTCAACTTGTAAGCAAATTCACTTTTGAAATAAACCCAGGGGAAAAACGTCACTTGGGAAGTCTGATTAAAAATCTAATAAAACAAATTAAAGCTTTTAAGCCTGTAATCTATATATAAAGTAACATGACAGAGTGATGCTGAAGACAACTGTAACATGAAGGAATAGGTCACAACAATAACCCTGGTGATTGTGGGAAGCACAGAAAAATTTAGACAACTAGAGTATCAATGGACAGGCCACAGATTTCCTGCAGCTCCATGCTCCAACAACCCTGGTTCAGCAAGTAATAATTAATTTTGAATTTAAATTTCTACATACAAGAAGAGTTCCAGGTGAGAATATTGTCTGGAATGTAGTTCCACATAGAGAAGAAGTGATGCATGAAGCTTTGATATTGACATTTTTTGCAGATATACTGATGTACAAATTGAGAGCCGATAGGCAGCGGCAACAACACTGGTATAAACATAGAGGTATTGTTTAAAGTACAAGCACATCTTGTGATGGTACTCCAGTCATAATGCTATAAAGGACCGACAGCTCAGAATATCATTCAACAATGGATTGTGTGGAGTCTGGTGTGAAGAAGTTCACCTCATCATCTACAATTCACATGGCTTTGGACCAGGGTGAGCCGAGCAGTAAGAGTTGACCAATTTGCACTGAAGCCAAATTGACAACCACATAAATATCAAGTGGTTGTGACTAAGATGTTCCAAGAACTTCTCATTCACTGTGATTTTCATGAGTTTTGGTGTGATTGATGGCAAAAATACTAGAATGTAGTTATCAGGATCTGACTTTTATTCTCTTCCTGTGGACAGATACGATGTTTGGTGCCTTGTCCCATTCAAATGGAAAGCAAGTTCACTAAAATGGTTGGAAGAAGCAAGCAAGTAGGACCCTTAATTACTTTAATAGGGTTTTGAAACCATACATAGCTATACCAACAGGACCTATAGCTTTTCCAGAATCAAACTTATGAAGAGTTTGGCTTTCTTGTGCCTGATCTCGATTTGACTGCTGCACTCTAACGGAACGTTTCCTAGCCTTGGATCTTTCAGCAAATGGTGTTCATCGACTTTCACAGATTGTGGCTTACAACTTTGTAAGAAATAATGGGGTTGAGTCCAATGTAGAAACAGTGAGACCTTCCATCATTAATCCTCGGAACTTGTCTAAGAATCATGCAATTTGGAACTGATCTTGGACTTGTACCCCTAGTAATCTGATGATAGGAGCATCAGAGAAATGTTCCCCTGGACTTTTGATTGCCTGAACTTCCCCATCTTCAAAAGCACTGTCGTGGTTCAGCATCCCCACCTGGTGCATATGTAGAGTACGGCTTCCCTTTGCTATTTCCAAACACCCCATAACTCATGTCAAAAAAGCACACCTCTTGCACAAAAGTGAACTTTTCTACTTCTCTCACCAGCCATTATTGCACCTTTTTGAATAAATTTTTGTCCAAAAGCATTGCATTGATCTGATCCAAGTCATTTCACTTAGCACCTGTAGGCCTGGCAGAGGGAGAAGGTTTTTAATCCTTTCATCTGAGCTAGTTTTGAACCCAGTACCTAGAGGTAGAAAGGCAGTGCACTAATCAAATGTGCCATTCAGCTGCTTTTTTAAAATGACTAAATTAAATCCTTCACCTTCATCAATGAGCTGGATCACCTGGGCCCTCTTGTCAAAATATAAAAAGTGATCAATGTGAGCACTATCCAGTTGGTTAACACTGTAATATTGGTGAGTCTTTCACTCTTATTCCCACACCACATGGACTTGACTTACAGGTTCCATCTCGGGCATATCTGGCAGCTGTGAGACTGCTTCTTCCACCACAAATTGTTCATCATCATCCTCTTCCTCTTCAATGTTCTTTCCTTTATCCACTATTACATTAGACACAGGCTTTGCACTACCAATTCTGGAAAAGCACAGTTAAAAATAATTCTGTTTCAAAAATAATATATTAAAGAAAGTAATGTGAAACTGAACAACACATGAATATGACTCCACATGAAGAGCTGAATGACCTCTTTCTGTGCTGTAAATTTCTATGACAGCTGTCAAGACAGTCACCAATAACCCAATAACCAGTGTTCTTTCTTAATGTGCGATAATATCTTTGGAAAAACAACCTACTGAAGCTCATTCCCCCTAACTCTCCCAGCCTGTCATCCAATTGCATTATGAATGCCCCTAAAGTCTATTAACTTGCCTGACAAATTATTGCAAACATGCATTACCCTTTGAAAAAATTTCTCTACTCTAATATTGGCTTTAAACTCAATTGTTCACAATTTTAAATTTGTGCATTGTGGTCCCACTAGCCTTACTTCCTTTGAGGTAATATTCTGGAATTACCTTCTATACCATTCAATAATTTGATATAATTTTTCTCCAGACTGCAGAGCTTGAGCTTTTCTAATGTTTCCTCACTGCTCTTCCCCATCACATTTGGGGTCAAAAGGGTATATAAACTGTCTTGAAGATTGTATTACCACAATTATCGTGGTACGCAATACTATTGTTTGCCTTACTTTGTTATTTCAATAACATCACTTTCAAATTTAATTCCAACAACTTTCAAATACATTTGTGCCACATCTCCTTCACTTGCACCCAAGTGTCAGAGAAAACTGTAGATACCGTAAACAATATGTAGCTAGCAGTCATTTAAGCTTTGCTATAATTTTGGCTGTGCCCAAGAGAAATCAATTACTATTTAACCATAAGCAAATGAAGCACTGCATTTCCAGCGTCATGATAAGAGTGTTTTTGTTTTCATAAATTCGGTCGACTAACTTCTCCCTGAAAGGAGTAATGAGTATAGATTTCAGAGATTCATCCATGCATTTTGCAAGAATTCAAATTCTAAACATTTTGACCCATCCAAACTTATGACCTGACACTGTGCAAATGGGAAGATGCTAGTCTTTGGTGCTGACCATAATTTGCATGACCCAGTTCAAATGGTCATTAGATTTGTAGCGTATGGCACACCTTAGCTTATCCAAACCACAAAATACATTTTTATTTCTCTTCTGCTCCCCTCATATGTAAATTCTGTATTTCATATACCATAAACCTTTAATAAAGATGAAAGAAACTATCTTTCTGGATATTCTTTACTTTAAATTCAATTTATTAACCAGCTGTATCATGGCATGATAGGACACGAGTTCACCACACAGTGCATTCTTGTGGCTGCACTGTATAGGGGAGTTAATTCATCTGCTAGTATCAAGGCTAAGATGGACTCAACCTAGGTTGAAATTGTTGCAAATGCAGAGAGGAGAGACACTTCATTCTTGTCAGCCTGGGCTAGATTTGAACCCAAATCACAGAGAGGCCAATGCTGTGGTAATGCATTGTAATATTTGGTCAACACATTCACACAACAATATAACTGAAAATGGGAACTCCGTATGAAGAACCATGAGCATAAGTCTGTATTCTATTACTTCGTGGCACAGAAGACTGAATCTCCAACATACTACATGCAAATATGTACTGTATATACTCCAAAGAGAGCAATAAGCAGAACACATAAAATTTAATAAATGTCTGAATGTTTCAAGCCATAATGAATCCTCTTGTTTCTATGTACATTTAAAGTGACAGTAACTGTTTTAAACAAGGCAGAAGGCAAATAAGAAAGATGGTATTACATATCGCTGCACTGGAAGTTGGCCTCGAAAGCTCCATATATGAATATACTTAAATAGCTGAAAAATCTATTGCCCTCTCCTCCACAGACCATTCACCAGCAAGCATCATTTTACAAATGAGGGGGAAATGAAAGGCAATCATGGAATTCTCTGCAACTGTCAGGAACAGAATTTAGTTAGACAATTTTCATTTTTGACCTTTTCCACAAAAGGTCACATATTCTCAATTGCAATCTCTCCTGTTTAATAGGAATCTGGTTTTGATTATAATTTCAATGGTCCGAAGCCAAATTCTAATCTCAACTTCTAACCTGGACCAGCTCTCCCAAACTTGGAATACCAAAATTGCTACATGTTCAGCTTTGACTACCTGAATTGCCATTGCATAGTCAATATAGCAATAACGGATTTTTCGTAGTGCTTACGATAACACCATCAGAAACCCAGATGGTTAGGTGAAACAGTAGGAACAGGGGTAGGCCATTCAGCCCCTCAAGCCTGATCCGCCATTCAATTAGATCATGGCTGATCTGTATCTTGGGCTCGATGTTAGCAGGGCTGCGGATTCGCGGCAGGGGGGGGGGGCTATCGGGCGCGTGGGTAATGCGCCCGGTGAAATTAGTCAGCCACCCGTGCGATCGTAGCCCAATTGGATCCACTTACCTTGTCTTCCGGGTTCCCCACTGCTGATCTGCGCGTCGGGCGGGCTGCGCATGCGCAGTAAGGTCTGTCAGCTGGAGGAGCTCTATTTAAAGGGGCAGTCCTCCACTGACAGATGCTGCAACAAATAGAAAAAATTACAGCATGGAGCAGCCCAGGGGGAAGGCTGCTCCCAGTTTAATGATGCCTCACTCCAGGTATCAATAGATGGGGTGAGGAGGAGGGGGAGGACAGAGATCTTTCCCCCGGCGGGTGGGAGGAAGCGGCCTGCTTCTGCCACCAGGAAGGCCTGGCTCGAGGTGGCAGAGGAGGTCACCTGCACCACCAACATATCGCCCACCTGCATACAATGCAGGAGGCGGTCCAATGACCTCAGTAGGTCAGCCAAAGTGAATACACTTACTCATTCCCCTACACTCCATCTGCCACATCACCGCCCCCACCCCACACCTCCTTCTGCACTGCCAACACTACTCTGTCACATCACCCCTCATACCCACTCAAACCTCATCCTCATCTTACCTGCACCTACTCACCTCGCCAGTGCTCATCCCGCCACTACCACTCAACCCAATCCTCATACAATCTCATGGCTCTATCTCATACTCACCCTCTCGTGCATTTCTCTCATGGTCAGCCTCACTCAACCTGCCACTACCTGTGCTGCAGCCACAGGGCATGCATCACATATGTGCAGTAGGCAGCGTAAGGCAAACGTGTCGTGAGCATGAAGGCGATGCACAAGGGTATTTGAGGGTTTGTCATGGTTGTTACTTATATTGAATTTCTGACCAACTCGCATTACATATTATATTGGCACCACTACTGCCATGTCTTTGCGAATCTTGTCTGGTTTGTGCAATAATGCCCTTTCCTGAGGATCACAATGAAGACCCACAACTGATGCCACCCATTGTGTTACTGCAGATTGGATGTAGGTGCATTTGCAGGGCTCTTTTGTGCAGACGGCTGAGAGACGTCGGCGATGTCCCCGGTGGCACCCTGGAAGGATGCGGAGGAGAAGTTGTTGAGGGCAGTGGTGACTTTGACAGCGACAGGTAAGAAGATGGTGCTTGGGCCAGCCAGGAGCAGCTTGGCATGAAGGAGGCTGCAGATGTCCACGACTACATGTCGAGTGACTCTGAGCCTCCGTGTGCACTGCTGCTCAGAGAGGTCCAGGAAGCTGAGCCTCGGTCTGTGGACCCTGTGGCGAGGGTAGTGCCCTCTGCGACGCATCTCTCTCTGCGGTTGCCCTCCCTCCTGCTGTACAGGTGGATGTGTCACAGCACTCTGTTGTGGAGCTCCACGTGTCAGAGGTGGACGGCGTGGATGGCGAGGCTGGTGATGCTGTTCGCCCTCCAAGGAGGTCATGACTGCAGCTACGGCGGCCCCCATCCGGAAGATGTACATCTGAGGGGGTCCGCAAGGTAGGTACATGTCTCTGGACCCCGGGGTAAGTGTGCAAGTTGGTGACTTTGATTGTCAGGAGGAGGGTGGTGGAGGCCAAACTTTGTCCCAAGTGACAGAGTGGCCTCCTGCAATGAGTGAGGGTCTCCCCCGCCCCAACTGTCAAATGGACCTTTGCAGCTGCCACAGGCTAATGGCTGCAACAGGTCCATTTGAACTGGGAGTGTTTCCCCCAGTACGGGAAACAGTCCCAGTTTGCTATAAAATCCCACCCCTCCTCACATAATCCCTTAATCAGGTCAGTTAATGACCTGAACAAGCAAAATAAATACCTTCAAGTGGAACCCTGCTGGCTTTAACTGCCTGCGGGATTCCCACCAGCGGGGGCTGCGCGCGCAAGCCGGCGCGTCAGTGGGGAACCCGGAAGTGGGCGGGTTGGAGCCAGGCTCCCGACCCGCTCCGGGATTCTCCGATTTTCGGAGCCCCCCCCCGCCAGGAACGCACCCGATAGCGGATGCTAAAATGATGCTCCTTAACTCCATCTACCTGCCTTAGTTCCATAACCCTTAATACCTTTATCTAACCAAACTCTATCAATCTCAGTTTTGAAACTTTCAATTGACCCCCAGCCTCAGCAGCTTTTTGGGGGAGAAAGTTCCAGATTTCCACTACCCTTTGTGTGAAGAAGTGCTTCCTGACATCACCACTGAACGCCTAGCTCTAATTTTAAGGTTATGCCCCCTTGTTCTGGACTCCCCCACCAGAGGAAAGAGATTCTTTCTATCTATCCTATCAAATCCTTTAATCTTCTATTAGATCACCCCTTAATCTTCGATACTCAAGGGAATACAAGCCTAGTCTATGCAACCTGACCTCATCATTTAACCTTTTTAGCCCTGGTATCATTAAGAATCTGTACTGAACCCCCTCCAAGGCGAACATATGCTTCCTGAGGTGCGGTGCCCAGTACTGAACACTACTCCAGATGCGGTCTAACCAGATCTAACATCCACCCCTTTGTAGTCCAGCCCCCTTGAGATAAAGGCTAACATTCCATTAACTTTTAAAATTATTGTTTGTACCAATTCACTAGCTTTTAGGTGATTTCTGTACGTGGACCCCTAAATCTCTCTGCTCCCCCACAGTTCCTAGCTTCTCACTATTTAGAAATTTCTCTGATTATCTTTATTAGGTCCAAGTGGATGACCTCACACTTCCTCACATTGAACTCCATCTGCCAGTTTTGCCTAGTTAATCTATCAATGTCCCTTTGCAACTTTCTGCTCCCACCTACACTACATACTGTGCCACCTAACTTACTGTCATCAGCAAACTTGGATACACGGCTCTCTATTCCTTCATCCAAGCCTTTAAGAAATATAGTGAAAAATTGAGGCCCGAATACAGATCCCTGGGGTACACCAATAGTCACATCCTGCCAAATAGAGTACATACCCATTATCCACACTCTCTATCACCTACCTCCCAACAAATTCCTTACTCATGTCAATAGGTCACCTCCAATTCCATGTGTGCTAATTTTTGTTAATTGTCTCCTGTGTGGAATCTTATTGAATGCTTTCTGGAAATCCATATAAATAACATCCATAGACACTCCCTTATCTACCATGTTAGTAACCCCCTCAAAAAATTCAACTAGATTAGTTAGACATGACTTACCCTTTACAAATCCATGCAGGCTCTCTCCGATCAGTTCATATTTGTCCAAGTGCTCAGTCACCCTGTCCCTAATAACAGATTCTATTAACTTCCCCACAACAGACGTTAGACTAATAGGTTTATAATTTCCTGGTTTCTCTCTCTCACCCTCCTTAAATAATGGAGTAACACTGGCAATTTTTCAATCCAAGGAGACAATTCCTGAATCAAGAGAGTTTTGAGAGATCATGACTAATCTGCAATTTCCTCATCTATTTAAAATTTCTGATGACACGTTCTTTTATTCTCTTTTCCCCCCTCTCCACAGAAATTTGGCCTTGTAAAATTTGCCTCTCAAGGCTGTTCACCAACTAACTTTCTATAGAGATGTCCTACCACAGAATCTCAAAGGAATGGCTGAATTACCTGTCAGTGAATTACAAGCTGGTTATTCAATCAAGGGGCTCAGATACTATAATCCAGTGAAGCTAAAGCTGGAGTAATTTATATTTGTCGTTTGAATCCCACTATTCAATTATCACCTTGCAATGCACTGATATTGTGTAATATACCAGCAGAAAATACATTCAACTTGTGATGTAAAACCCAAAGTATTTGCAGGATTTATATATATATATATATATATGCTGTGAATTGCAAGGACACCCACCATAAAATAATAATAAAAGGAGAAACATCTACCTTTCCGAAGGTGAGTCTGCACTTTCCTGCTTCTTTACTCGGGGAGGTGCTGGTCTTGCACTGCCTGGTCGAGGTATTCGCTTGCTGTTCAAGAAAACTTTTAATGTGATTCACGAAAATATGGAAAAATGGGTATTTATTTAGAAATTACAACAGCGATCAAATAAGTTGACTTGTGAACAACCAAATTTCAACAAGTCATTTATCAGCTATGGGTGTGCATATTTAAATAAATCAAAAGGCATCAAACCTCTGTACAACTTGGGGAGAAAGCTCATCAGAAATCTCTCCATTCACCTCAGCTGCAGGCTTCTTCTCAATGGAGTTATGCGCAATTTCAGGATCTGCAAATAATGTGCATCAATTACTAGGATGTGCAATACTGACAAAAAAAAGAGGCAAAACACATCATCTTAAAAATATAACTTTCTCAAACAAATTACTGTAATATTGAAACAGGGCTGTGTCTATTTTGCCCTTTTGGACAGGTACACTGCATTCTCTCCATTCGGTGTATCATTTCACAAAGCAACAGGCACCTATGTAACTAGGATTTGTCTTTTTTAAACAAATGCTATGGGATAAATTTGAGGATTTAGTCCTTCCAGCATGAGCTTTACATTATCAGAGTACACAGCGGGAATTCTGGCACAGACATCACAGCATCTAATTCACGCCCTGTGGAATTTTCCATCCATTATGTTCTAGAATTGCTAAATTGTAAAATTTACGTTTGTTTATGAAGAATAAAAAGGACAAAAACACAGCCAGCCAATCAGAATACAGAAATCATCAACCACACTAAACCAGGGCAACAGCTTCCTTTCCTTACTTAGCAGAAAACTCCCCAAATTTTGAATGATTTTTTTCAAAAATGTTCTAAAAAAAAACAAGCTGACAAAACATGATAAAGGCTGGGAGAATGTTGCAGGCTGTAGTACATTTGAAGTCTTTGGTTTACAACCATATGAATGCTCAAGTGTGTTACAGCCTTGAATACAATTCTAACAATAATATATAATATTCATATAATAGAATCATAGAAGAATCATAGAATGGTTACAGCACAGAAGGAGACATTCAGCCAGTGGCCGGCTCTTTCCCCCACTCTTTCCCCGTAGCCCTGCATATTTTTTCTCTGAGTATTTATCCAATTCCTTTTTGAAAACCACGATTGAATCTGCTGCCACCACCCTTTCAGGCAGTGCATTCCAGACCATAACTACTCGCTGCAAAAAAGTTTTTCCTCATGTTGCCTTTGGTTCTTTTGCCAATCACCTTAACTCTGTCCCCTCAGATTCTCAGCCCTTTTGCCAATGGGAACAGTTTCTCTTTATTTACTTTATCTAAACTCTTCATGATTTTGAACACTTCTTTCAAATCTCCTCTTAGCCTTCTCTGCTCTAAGGAGAACAATCCCAACTTCTCCAGTTTACGCACGTAACTGAAGTCCCCCATCCCTGGAGCCATTCGAGTAAATCTTTTCTGCACCCTCTCTATCGTCTTGACAGCCTTCCTAAAGCGCGGTGCCCAGAATTGGACAAAATACTCCAGCTGTGGCCGAACCAGTGTTTTGTAAAGGTTCAACATAACTTCCTTGCTTTTGTACTCTATGCCTCTATTTATAAAGCCAGGATCCCGTATGTTTTTTCAAATCGCTTTCCTGCCACCTTCAAAAATTTGTGCACATATATCCCCAGGTCTCTCTGTTCCTACACCCCCTTTAGAATTGTATCATTTAGTTTATATTGCCCCTCCGCATTCTTCCTGCCAAAATGTATCACTTCGCATTTCTCTGCATTAAGTTTCATCTGCCACGTGTCCGCCCATTCCACCTGCCTGTCTACATCCTCTTGAAGTCTATTACTATTCTCTTCACTGTTTACTTCACTTCCAAGTTTTGTGTCATCTGCAAATTTTGAAATTAGGCCCTATACACTCAAGGCCAAGTCAAAAAAAGCAGTGGTCCTAGTACCGACCCCTGGGGAACACCACTGTATACCTTCCTCCAGTCCGAAAAACAATCGTTAACCACTACTCTCTACTTTCTGTCTCTTAGCCAATTTCGTATCCTCAATGCCACTGCCACTTTAATCTCATGGGCTTCAATTTTGATAACAAGTCTATTATATAGCACTTTATAAAAACACCTTTGAAAGTCCATATACGCAACATCAACCCTACTACGCTCAACAACCCTCTCTGTTCCACAAAAGAAACTCTGACATACAAAATGTTAGTAAATAACTGAATAAATAAATATAATTTGTGAAAGAGCCAAAACGAGGCTAGTTAACTGTGTCCTTGGTAGGTGAAAAATATTTCCATTTAAAGAATAAAGACAATCCAACGAGGTAGATAATCTCAATTCTTTCTTCATTCCAGTTCCTGATTCTAAGTAGTACCGTAGACTCATTTAGGCTGATCTGAAAGGCCATCCTCCATACCAAAGTCCAAAAAATTGGGAGCAGTCTCAATCAGACATCTTGAAGTTTAATTAGATATAAAAACACCTTTACTTAATTCCACGTAAAGAGTATTTATGTTCAGTCAACCTTTAAACAAATGATGAATCAGCAACTACAGAGAAAAACCCATGGCTGCATGTTCCTGGAGGTGTTTGCATCTAAGAATCACCAAAAAATAATTTTCAACCGAGAAGAGTATCATGTGGATAATGTTACCACAGATAGTGAGTAGAATCCTGAAAGTCCATGCGAGGTACGTCCAAAGTTATGATATACCTTTGTTATGCCACTGACTTCATCAGGGAAAATCCTAAAGAAAATTGAACACCCAAAAATGGGAAGATAAATGCATATAAAATCCCAAAGCTACATTCAAAAAGATGCCTTCAATACCGATTTGTACTAAGGAATGAATCTCAGCACTGAACAATGAAATGAAGCAGATGAATAGCAAATTGCTAACTGAAAAGGCAGCAAAGATAACTCAACCCTGATCACCAAAGATAATAGTCCCAACATCTCAGTGCTGAAGCACTTTTTGACTGGCAATGCTGGTTTGTCAACACACTCGAAGTACAGAACTTAAGGGCCTACAAAATGCAATTGGCTGCTTAGCTTTTGTGCAAGAGAATCAGTCTACTCTTCCTCGTGCTCCAACTGTCAGATATATTTCCTGCATAGTCCCGCAACTTCCACCCGCCCCTTCCCACACCGTAGCAGGCACCCCAGCTGTGCAGATAATACCGCAGGCACCCACCCACTCTATGCTAATTACCTGACCCCAGAATTCCAACATGGTCAAGCATGCAAGTGACTGACAAAATGGAAAATCCCCCTACATTAGTGTTGAGGCAGCGAAGCAGCATCAGAACAACAACTTGCATTTATATAGCGCCTCTAACATAGAAAAATCGGTCCGAGGTGTTTCACAGAAGCATAATCAGACAAAATGAAGCCAAAGAAGGAGGTATTAGGAGGGGTGACAAAAAGCTTGGTCAGAGGTGGGTTTTAAGGAGGGTCTTAAAGGAGACCAAGTTGGAGAGACAGAAGCTTAGGGACGAAATCCTAGCGCCTAAACGATGGCAAGTACGGCCACCAATGGTGGGGTAACTGGAGTGGGGGATGCACTGGAGGCCAGAGTTGGAGCAATGCAGAGTCCTTGGAGGAATGTAGGGCTTGTGGGAGTTAGAGATAGGGAGGGGTGAGGCCATTAAGGGATTTGAACACGAGGATGGGAATTATAAAATTGAGGCACTAGGGGACCGGGAGACTATGTAGGTCACCAAGCACAGGGGTGATGGGTGGGCGGGACTTGGTGAGGGATAGGATACGGGCAACAGAGTTTTAGATGAGCTGAAGTTCATGAAGAGGAGAGCATTGGAATAGTCCAGTCTGGAGGTGACAAAGCCATAGATGAGGGTTTCAGCAGCATATAGGCTGATGCAGGGGTTGAGACGGGTGAGGTGGAAGTAGGCAGTTTTTGTGATGTAGAGGATATGGGGCCTGAAACTCAGCTCAGAGTCAAATAGGACGCAGAAGTAACGAACAGTCTGCTTCAACCTAAGAGTGGCTGGGAAGGGGATGGAATCGGTGGCAAGGGCCGAAGATGATAGCTTCAGTCTTCCCAATGTTTAACTGGTGGAGTTTATGGGTCATTCAGGATTGGATGTCAGATAAGCCGTCTGACAACACAGAGGCAGTGGAGGGGTTGAGTGTTGGTGGAGAGGTAGAGCTGGATGTCATCAGCGTACATGTGGAATATGACTCCATGTCTTTGAATGATGTCACCAAGGGGAAGCATGTGGATGACAAAGAGGAGGGGGCCAAGGATACATCCTTGTGGGACTCCAGGGCTAATGCTATGGGGGTGAGAAGAGATGCCATTGCTGGAGAGGTTCTGGCTATGATCATGTTAGAGATCAAGAACAAGAGTTAGCAAGGGAATCAATCTTGTACGGAAATAATTCATTTATATTAAGTTCCATTTGATATTAAGCTCTATAGTTAAAAATCTAAGACTGCAAAAGCAACTGACAGTAAGTCTATACAAATGTTAGCTACAGCCTTCGCAAGGCCAGCTTGCACATGTTTACATCTAGATTCACTTTATCACTCCAAACTGGAGACTCAGCTCTCCTTTTGTGTCTTGCTAACATTAAACACCAATGTTTTCTGTACAACTTCAAGACCATAAGGAGTCAGAAAGAAAACCATTAAGGATGGAGAACCAAGAACTTCTTGATAAAGACTGATGAGAATAGGTGCAAAGTGCATCCAAGATCATATGAAATAATATCGTGACAAAGATATAAAAATGGCAAAATTGTAATATGAGGTGGAAAGATGAAAGGGCAGGAAGAGGTCTGGAAGGTTAAACTCAACTGGCTCTAAACATGCGTTCTTCTGCAGCAGCATCTTATGTAATCTCTGTGTTGGCCATGAGTATGTTGGTTCATTTAACCTTTAATAAACTTCCAAGTGTTTGACTCAGTTTGAACATATAAATGCAGGACTGCAGTCTTTGTCTATAATATTAGAAAATTCACATTCCTAACAAATGAATAGCTAAGAGTGGAACCAAGAGAGGTCAGTCCCACTCAGCTGGAGGAGAGGCGTTGGAAGAGGACAGTGTGGTCGACCGTGTCAAAGGCTGCAGAGATATAGTGCACTATTGACACAGTCATAGCAGATATCATTTATGATGTTGATTAGGGGCAGAAACCTGATTGGAGAGATTCAAATATGGAGTTGCAGGAAGATGAGCACGGATTTGGGAGATAACAACACGATCGAGGACTTGAGAGGAAAGGGAAGTTGGATATGGGGTGGGTTTTTCTGAGGAGGGGGCGATGAAGGCATTTGAAAGGGAGTAGAAAAGTACCTAATGAAAGGGAACCATTTACAATGTCAGTTAGCATGGGGGTCCAGAAGGGAAGTGGGTGGTCAGCAGTTAGTGGGAATGGGGTCAAGCAAGTAGTAGAGCTGGGTCTCACTGAGAAGATGAGGGCCATGAGGGAAGATAGGAGAGAAACTAGAGAAATATGTGGGTTCAGGACTAGGGCAGAGGGGAACCATGTTGGAGGTCTTTGGTGGGGATGCAGTAGAGGATCATGGGTTTTCAGGGATAGAACCACTAATGCACGAATACCACTATGTGATGATGCTGAAGTCACAAAAGCACAGGAATGTATAATGGGGGTAGTTGAACATCGATAGGTTTAGATGAGTTATTCAACACCACTGTCCCAAGTGTCAGAACACACTGGAAAACCATTTTACCCCACCACTATTGCAATTGTTCAGAAATAATATTCTCCTCAGCATAACTTATACATTAGTTTGATGAATCAATTGATTAAGAAGCTAAAATGACAAATTGAGGTGTTACTTCAATTTAAAATGTAGCTCCAGAATTGTGTGAAATAAAAATACCTATTTCTTTATTTGTTTTGTGAAGGAGGTACAAGAACCTCCTCTTCACTTCTGATTCAGATGGCTGCATTGCAACTGTGTACGGATAAGTAAATATTCAGTTTTCAAAGTGTGGACAGCAAAGAAGCATGCCTCATTTTAGATGGCGTGATGATTGAGATGCAGAAGAGTTCTTTTCTCATTGGAAGGTTTGTTCCTACAATTTTGAAATCTGCTGCACTGTCAACATTATTCAGGAAATGTATTCTCCTTCACATGACTTGTATTGACAGATAGAAGGGAGAAGAGACACTTCACTGATGACACGTTTGGGGACCTTCATATGGGACAGAATATCAAAGTCACTAATACAAACATATGTATGAACATACGAATTAAGAGCAGGAGTAGGCCATTCGGCCCCTTGAGCCTGCTCTACCATTTGATAATCAGGAGTCTATCTAACTCAGCCTTAAAAATATTCAATGACCCTGCCTCCACCGCGCTCTAGGGAAGGAAGTTCCATAGACTCACAACCTTCAGAGAAAAAATTTCTCCTCATCTTCGTCTTAAATGGAAGCCCCCTTATTTTTAAATTGTGGCCCCTAGTTCTAGTCTCTCCCTCAAGGGGAAACATCCTCTCAGCATCTACCCCTTCTTATCCCCTCAGGATCTTATATAATTCAATAAGAACACCTCTCATTCTTCTAAACTCGTGTATACAGGCTCAACTTGTCCAACCTTTTCTCATAAGATAACCCCCTCATCCCAGGAATTAGTCAACTGAAACATTTCTGAACTCCCTCCAAAGCAATTATGTCCTTCCTTAAATAAGGAGACCAAAACTGCGCACAGTATTCTAGATGTGGACTCCCAAAGACATGTACAATGGTAGCAAAACATCTCTACTTTTATATTCCATTCCCCTTGCAATAAATGACAACATTCCATTTACCTTCCTAATCACTTGCTGTACCTGCATACTAACTTTTTGTGATTCATATACTAGGACACCCAGATCCCTCTGTACCTCAGGCTTCTGCAATCTCTCTCCATTTAAATAATATACTGCTTTTCTATTCCTCCTGCCAAAGTGGACAAGTTCACATTTTCCCACATTATACTCCATCTGCCAAACTTTTGTCCACTCACTTAACCTATCTATATCCCTTTATAGACTCCTTATGTCCTCTTCACAACTTACTTTCCTACCTATCTTTGAGTTATCAGCAAATTTAGCAACTATACATTCGGTCCCTTCCTCCAAATCAGTGATATAGATTGTAAATAGTTGAGGTCCAAGCACTAATCCCTGTGGCACTCCACTCGTTACATCTTGCCAACCCGAAAATGACCCATTTATGCCTACTCTCTGTTTCCTGTTGGCTAACCAATTCTTTATCCATGCTAATATGTTACCCCCTACACCATGAGCTCTTATTTTGTGTAGTAGCCTTTGATGTGGCACCTTGTCAAATGCCTTCTGGAAATCCAAGTACACCACAGCCACAGGATCCCCTTTATCCATGTTGCTTGTTACTTCCTCAAAGAACTCTAATAAATTAGTCAAACACGATTTCCCTTTCACAAAGTCGTGTTGACTCTGCCTGATTGCATTGAGATTTTCTAAGTGCCCTGCTATAACCTCCTTAATAATAGATTCTAGCATTTTCCCTAGGACAGATGTTAAGCTAACTGGCCTGTACCTTCCTGCTTTCTGTCCCCCTCCTTTCTTGAATAGAGGAGTTACATTCGCTATTTTCCAATCTGATGGGACCCTTCCAGAATCTAGGGAATTTTGGAAAATTAATACCAATGCATCTACTATCTCTGCAGCCACTTCTTTTAAGACCCTAAGATGAAGTCAGTTAGGACCTGGGGATTTGTCAGCTTTTAGTTCTAATAGTTTTTTCAGAACCCCTTCCTTGGTGATTGTAAATGTTTTAAGTTCCTCCCTCCCTTTCACCTCTTGGTTCACAATTATTTCTGGCATGTTATTTGAATCCTCTACAGTGAAGATGGACACAAAATATCTGTTCAATTCACCCGCCATTTCCTTATTCTCCATTATTAATTCCCCAGAATCACTCTCTAGAGGACCAACGCTCACTTTACTTACTCTTTTCCTTTTTAAATACCTGTAGAAACTCTTACTATCTGTATTTTCCAGCAAGTCACTTCCAGAAATGTGAAGAAAGCACTTACATTTATATAGTGCTATCATGCCTCATCGCATCATTAAGAAACATCTCAATGCTTCACATACAACGAATTACTTTTGAATGCTTCATATACAATGAATTACTTCTGAAGTGCCGTCTCTATTGTTATACACTTGGGCACTCAGCATACACTTCAATACAGTGCTGCAGTGTCGGAGATGCTGTCTTTTGCATGAGATGCTAAACCGAGAGCTCCTTTGTCTGTTCAGATGCATGCAAAAAATCTTATTATTTGAAGAGGAGCATAGTGTTCTGCCAGTGTCCTGGCCAGCATTTCTCCCTCAAAAAAAAAAGCAACTGATCATTCCTCTCATTTGCTGTTTACGTAATGTTGTGTGCAAACCGGCTGCTGTATTTTTCTACATAAAAACGATGATGACACTTCAAAACGTAATTCAAAGTACTTTGGAATGTCCTGAGGATGTGATAAAGTGCTGCATAAATGCAAGTTCTTTCTCTTATAGGCAAACATGACATCCATTTTGCACACAGAAAGGTCGCACAAATGCAAAAGTAATGAAATGAACGGTCAGTTAATGTGCTTTTGGTGATATTGGCTGAGGGAAAATGGAACTTCTGTTCTTAGGCCATTTAGGAGTGAAATCTGGAAGCTCTTTTTCACACAAAAGGTAGTGGCAATCTGGAACTTTCTCTCCCAAAAGGCTGCAGATATTGGGTCAATTGAAATTTTCAAGACTCAGATCAATAGATTTTTGTTCGGTAAGGGTATCAAGGGATAGGGAAGAAAGGTGGGTAAATGGAGTTGAGGTACAGATGAGCCACGATCTAATTAAATGGCTGAACTAGCTCAAGGAGCTGAATGGCCTATTTTTGTATCATCAATGACATGGGATCTTTAACATTTGCCTGAAACACCAGGACAGGTAGATGAGCTTGCAGTTTAACATCTCATTTTAAGAACAGCCTCTCCAACAGTGTAGTGTTCAGGAGTACTACATTAAAGTGTAAGCCTAAATAGAAGTGGGGTTTGAACCCAAAACTTCTGACTCATGAGAATTCCACAAACTGAGTGAAGCTAATACTTAAATAGGTACAAGAGTTATCTAACAGATCAAGTGAGAGGGCATTTTCAGATGTGCAATGCATTGCATACATTATATCAGAAGAAGAAAGTGAAACTCAGAAGACCAAACTGTTTTCATTAACAAAAATTTTGTTTTCTCTCTTCTGATGAAAAAACAAGATACCAGACATTTGGATCAGTGACCTTATTTAACAATTCCTCTCTTCTTAAATTCCAGATAAAAATTGTGGGTCACAGCAGCTGGACTAAATCTCTTATTTATATATATCGACGCAAGGGGGGCGCGAGCGAGGGGCGAGCGAGAGGGAAGAAAGAAAGGGAGAGGGAGATAACTCCGAAGCAGAGAGTGACTGTCAATGCTGAAACTTACCTCTTTCAACATCTGACTCATCTGGAAATGGAAAACAGAGTATATTACATTGAGATTCTTGAATCACTGGTTCTATTTTCAATTTCAAACCCAAAACTAGAAGTACTACTGAACCATTCATAATTCATTATCTAAACAATGTAATGAACTTTAAAAGCACACACAAGGACAAGGTCTCAAAATCAAGTAATAATCTGTAGATCTAGTGGAGATCTGAGCACATTTGGTACCTAATTAAGGACATTCCAATTATAATTACTGTGTATACTCGCAAGTAGGGTGACCCACATAAAACACGGCCTCTATTTTCCACTCAAAATACCTGAAAAAAATATATTACCCAGAGGTAAGGTCATCACGTCACTCAGACAGCAGTAAAATAGTGCACACTGCCTGTTCCTAGCACTGCCACCATGCACACAGACAAGCAGCCTGAGAAAGAGAAGGTGCACTAGAGTTTGGAATGAACAGGAAAGCAGCAGCAAGATGTAAAAAATGCAGCATTCTGTTCATAACATTTTTTTTTGTCAGTTCTATCTTTATTTAGGGTATTTTCAGAGTTAAAACCATATCCACTTAAAAAGAGTCTGTTTGATACAATAACTCAGGACAAAATGACTTTTACATGCATCAAGGAGGCATTAATGTGCAAGTGGTTTAAATTGCACCCTTATTCTACCTGTTTGTTTTGTTCACTGATTTCAAAGGAGTCTCAGTTAAGTGTCAAACTAGATTATTCCAGCAGCCATTAGCTGAGCAGCGGTCCATCCTGGCATTTTGATTAAAATGTGACAAACGTCATGCTATTGTCACTGTATATAGGTAGAGGGGGAGAATTTAGATTTGTGTATAAATATACATATTTTAATAAAATGTGCCCTGTATAAGTGTAATGTTGAGACTAGGTAATGCTTATGATGGCAAACCCAGTTCCAGTGTGTCCAGCTTTCAGGAGATGGCCTTAGTCTTCAGCTTCCAAGCAGTATTAATGTATTAAGCCAGAAATTGAGAATATCATAAAATGTACAAAGTCTCCCTTGGGGGCAGAAAACCGCAGGGCTACAGCTTCTGCTTTCTCTGGGACACGAGGCTCATTTACAGGAAATACAGCAAGATCACTGCGGGAGGGAACGGCTCATTGAGGTACCTTCAAATTACATCGCATTGTGGCAGCAAGTTGTGAGAGATACCTGTCCTGTCTTAATACTTTTGCACACATCTTCAGTTATCATATTGGAGACAGTTTACAAGAAGCTCAGTCATAATCTCTGTGACATCCTGATACAATTAGGAGAGAATCATATCTAATTCTTTTGTTCACTAGTTCAACTTTTAAGGAGTTAGAGAGTATACTTGCCCCAAGTCGACTTACCTTTGAAAGGAGAAAGAGAGTTAGAAAGAGGAGCAGAGGGGCAAAGACAGGAGTCTTTGTGGAAGGTTAGCAGTGATTCCCCACATAAAGTTATGGTCAGGCACCTTGTTTCTGTTACCATTTTACTATAAGTTTTAGCATAGGGGGTAGTAGTGTGTGTTATTTTCCCATAAAGGAGGAATAGGTAGATTCTGTATATCACAGTAAATATACTCTTCATGTTTACTACTGCACTCTTGCCAATTTATCAATAAATTCATTCAACAGCCTAAGCTGCAGACTGATAGAAAGTTTATTCTACTGCCTTTTGACATCAAGGAGATCACATCAGGGCACATGTTTTATCGAGCAAGCCGAATACAATGACAAGAATTTTGTTCAACTTCCGGGCTTGCTACAATTAGCTAGATGTTTAGCAAAGGCTTCCTATGAGAATAGTCTTTAAAATTGAGCATCAAGAAACTATCCTAAAAATCCAAAATAACACAGGGCAGCAGCAGGTGACTGTGCTCTCCAGAGTGAGCTACAGTACCATTTATCACAATGATGGTTTGGATACAGTCTAGATACATTCCCACGAGGGGGAAAGGTAGGGCAACTAAAGCCAGAGCTCCCTGGATGTCAAAAAAGATAAAGAGTAAGATGAAGTAGAAAAAGGGGGCGTATGACAGATGTCAGGTTGATAATACAAGTGAGAACAAGGTTGAATATAGAAAGTACAGAGAAGTTAAAAAGGAAATAAGAGGGGCGAAGAGAGAGTATGAAATTAGACTGGCAGCTAACATAAAAGGGAATCCAAAAGTCTTCTATAGGCATATAAATTGTAAATGGGTAGTAAGAGGAGGGATGGGGTCGATGAGGGACCTACCCATGGAGGCAGAGGGCATGGCCGAGGTACTAAATGAGTACTTTGCATCTGTCTTTACCAAGGAAGACGATGCTGCCAAAGTCACAGTAAAAGGGGAGGTAGTTGAGATACCAAAACGGGTGAAAATTGATAGAGGAGGTACTAGAAAGGCTGGCTGTACTTAAAGTAGATAAGGCACCCGGTCTGGATGGGATGCTTCCAAGATTGCTGAGGGAAGCAAGGGTAGAAAATGCCGAGGTGCTGGCCATAATCTTCCAATCCTCCTTAGGTGTGGGGGTGGTGCCAGAGAACAGGAGAATTGCAAATGTTACAGCCTTGTTCAAAAAAGGGTGTACGGATAAACCCATTTTTTTTTATTCGTTCATGGGATGTGGGTGTCGCTGGCGAGGCCGGCATTTATTGCCCATCACTAATTGCCCTTGAGAAGGTGGTGGTGAGCCACCTTCTTGAACCGCTGCAGTCCGTGTGATGACGGTTCTCCCACGGTGCTATTAGGAAGGGAGTTCCAGGATTTTGACCCAGCGACAATGAAGGAACGGCGATATATTTCCAAGTCGGGATGGTGCGTGACTTGGAGGGGAACGTATAGGTGGTGCTGTTCCCGTGTGCCTGCTGCTCTTGTCCTTCTAGGTGGTAGAGCTCGCAGGTTTGGGAGGTGCTGTCGAAGAAGCCATTGTGTAAGGTTAAAGGCAAATCGTGTTTAACCAACTTGATTGAGTTTTTTGATGAGGTAACAGGGAGGGTTGATGAGGGCAATGCGGTTGGTGTGTATATGGACTTTCAAAAAGCGATAAAGTGCCACTTAATAGGCTTGTCAGCAAAATTGAAGCCCATGGGATAAAAGGGACAGTGGCAGCATGGATATGAAATTGGCTAAGTGATAGGAAACAGAGAGTAGTGGTGAACAGTTGTTTTTCAGACTGGAGGAAGGTGTACAGTGGTGTTCCCCAGGGGTCGGTGCTGGGTCCACTGCTTTTTTGATTTATATTAATGACTTAGACTTGAGTTTACAGGGTATAATTTCAAAATTTGCAGATGACACAAAACTTGGAAATGTAGTAAACAGTGAGGAGGATAGTAATAGATTTCAAGAGGACAT